>NC_041749.1:30141005-30472672 GCF_004115215.2 Ornithorhynchus anatinus
CTGCTGCCTTTTCAGGATCAAAAGGCACATTTCTACAGACTGTCATGTCTGAACCTTCAGAGACGTTGGATGATTGGATGCACCAGATAGCACATCTAGTGTAGGAACTGCTTTATATCACCTGATATTTTTTCCTTCATCTAAAACACATACATGAAATGGAACTGAATCAGGACAACTTGAAGAAGTTCTAATTTCTAGTGCTCTTGTGAGCTATATCAATTGTTCAATCAGTGGTATTTATTGGGATCTTACAGTTTCCCAGCAGTGTACTAAACACTTGGGAAAGTACAATACAACAGAGTTTGTTGATATGATCCCTGCCCACAACTAGCTTATGGTCTACAAATTCTGGCTACTTTTTGTGGGATCAGGTTGAACCATCTGGGAAGGCCTTCGAAAGATGGAGGAGGAAGAGGAGGAAGAGAAAGAAAAAGAGGAGGGAGAGGAAGAGGGGGAAGGGAAAGAGAGGTGAGAGGAATGGGGGGAGAAAAAGAAGGGGAGAGCAAGAGGGGGAAGAGGGAGAGAGGAACAAGAGGGAGAGGGGTTGAGGAAGGGGGAGAAGAAGAGCAAGGACAGGAAAAGTGGGGAGAGGAAGAAGGGCAATAGGAAGAAGAGAGAGATAAAGAGGAGGTAGAGAAGGAGGAGAAAAAAGAATTAATGGCATGTATTAAGTTCTCACTATGTGCCAAGAATTATGCTAAGCACTGGGTAGGTATGGGATAGGCATATTGGACTCAATCACTAGCCCACACGGGCTCACAGTCTAAGGTGGGAAAGAACAGGTACATTACCCCATTTACAAATGAGGATTACTGAGGTATAGAGAAGTCAGACGACTTGCCCAAGATTACACAACAGACAAGTGGCAGAAATGGGATTAGAATTCAAGTTCTGACTTGGTTATCTTGTATTGATCTCATTGTTTAATAGAGTGACTGGCATCAAGTAAGTGGTTTATACCACAGTTATTATTATTCAAATCTTTTGACTCCTAGTCCTGTGCTCCAGACACTAGATCATATAAGGGGATATAATATTGTTCCTTTTGCCATTGGATTGGATTCTAGTTTCCCCCCTCCAGAGATTCTTTGAGTTGAGATAACATTTACCTGTTGAAAGCACACTGGACTTTTAACTTTTGACACTGCAATGCATTTATCAAACCAAAAACTATAGAAAACAAAGGAGTCAGTAAATTTTATTATTAAATCAAATGTAAGCAGGATAGGAAATCCTTCCAGAGAAACCAAATCTCCATTTTCTTTTGTCCTCTCACAGCCCAGGGCAACACTAAAAAACTCCCACACAGACTCCTCTTCCGAACAGTGGAAAGATAACAAACCAATTCTTTAAAGTGAGAAAAAGGTTGTAAAAACAAATTGTGCAAAAATGACAATTCCAAGAGATCTTTCAAAGACTCTTTGTATGAACTCTTCACTTGTGTACCTATCCTTATTCTCTTCCATTTCCCCATCTGTAATTCATTTTAATATCTGTTTCCCCATCGAGATTGTAAGCCCCTCCTGGGAAGGGATTGTGTCTACTAACTCTGTTGTTTTGTATTTTTCCAAGTGCTTAGTACAGTGCTCTGCATAGAGTAAAGACTCAGTAAATACCACGGAGTGACTTAGACGAGTCTATTAAAGCCAAGTGCATAGAAGCATCTTGCACTATATGCTCCAAGGCATTTTTCTTCTCTGAACTGATTGTCCTTTTAGTTCATAATGAAATGGAGTAAGGGAGCAAAAATATATTACATGGGCAAATGTAATACTGCTCAAATGTTTTAGACTAAGTCCATCAGCAAGAATGCCCACCCTGCATTCAAGGAGATCAGGGAGACATCCCCATCCCTTTGTCCCCTTCCAGTAAGTTTTCAGGCTTGAGCCAGCAAAGAACCAGGAGATCCTTTCCCAGTTGTTCTTAAGAGTCTTCCAAACAATCATATTTGAGCACTTACTGTATGCAGAGCATAGTACTAAATGTTTGGAGGAGTTCTCTAGAAATGGTAGACAATCCCTGCCCTCACCAACCATACAATCTAGTGGACCCTCTCTCTGAGCTGGCTCTTACCAGGTCCAGTCTGTTTGCAGGCTACAGTAGGAATGGGCAGCTGCTCTCCTAGAGAAGGAGACATCAGAATTCACTGTCTACCTAGAGTATCAGAAACCCAGCCATAATTAGTGACCAGTTCTTTTCCCTGAAAATCTGGCTGGGATGACCTGCTTTCTCTGTTAATAAGAAGCCATTGCCCATCCGTGCCCCAAGTGAGTTGATTTGTCCTTTGCTGAGCTTCAGTCTCATTATGTTCATCCACTTTGACAAGTTGGAGGATTCCTATTTAACAGAGGCCTTCCTAGGTTAACAAGCTTGTTCAAATCACCCTGAAAGTCACAGGTGGAACAGGAATAGCTCTGAAGACTTTTGAAACTCCAGCCTGCCTTATGATGACTTCACAACATTCCCAACAGCTCACTGACAAATGGAAAATGTCTTTAGGGGCAGACTGAAGCACAGCTGTAGGAGTTCTTGAAAAGCCATTGGCCTCTGCCCTTTAACTCTCTGTGTGAAGTTATTTTTGGGGTGAGGACAAATAAGCATACAAAAGGATCTCTTTCTTACTTGTAAAATTGCTACCCAAGAACATGCTAAACAAAATGTTACCTGCAAAACCCTGGCCTACTGAGAACAAGAAACAGCTAACCTCCAGTCACCTCTGCTTTCTATTCTAGTTGAGCTGCACTGACCTGTATTCTCCTGGGACACAGAGCCCCATCAACGACTAGCTTCAGGTCAAGAATGGAATGATTTAGGACATAAAGGGCACCAGCACACCACCTTGCCAAACACAAACCAGCAGTCTGATATACAGTTTAAGGAGAGTTCTAAGCTAGGAACAATTTAGGGAGATTTGGTTCCTTCCAGGCAGCAACCCAGGGGTTTGACCCAAAAGGACGGTGAGATGCAGGAAGCTCTATTGCAGTGTTTATTTGTGATGAATAATGTACCATCCTTGTACACTACAATTCCCTGACTGTGTATTCCTCTTCAGAAATCTGATGATGCGTCATATTTCAATTACTTCTGATTTTCAGTCTCTCAGGAATTACACTTTTGTTTATGAAGCTCTTTTCCCATCCCCCAAAACACATGAACTGAAAGAACAATTCATAGTGGCTCAATGGAAGAGAAACTAATTTAAAAACTCAGAGGTAAATAGAAACTAAAGTTTGAATGGAGTATTAAACCTGATGAATAAAGAGAAGTTATGTTTCTTGAAGACCTTGGCGGTTCAGGTTAAATTTAATAAAATGCTCAAGAGGGGCTCTGTCCTCAGATTTTCCCTAGGGCCAATGGATATTTCAGATTGATTCTGGAAAAACTTGGGGGATCTTATACTTTAGGGGCCAATGTTGTGTTTGTCTTTCATGGGCATTATAGTTGTGTGAAAAATCACAGGAAGGGTAGGGAGAACACCTTTGCTTATTTCCACATTTATCCATTTTGCCAAGTCCCCAAAATTGTGTGGTTGTTGATTGTGTTGTCAACTTAGAAATAAAAGTCTCCAGTGAACTGTGTCTAAATATTGCATAACCAACTGCCATTCCACTGAGATCTGCTGATGAGTCAAGTCAATGAAATATCCCAGTTAGGCTCCTCAAGGATACTTACATATGACAAGGAAAGGTAACAACAGATACTTATATGAAACAGAAGAGAAGTATGGCCTGCCAGTGGAAATGTATCTTAGATCTTTCTGGTTTTTTTCTTTTGAACGTTACTGAAATCTTCTCTGGCCCCACATACTGCAGTTCCATTTTTTTTTAATTGGCCAAAGCAATAACATATTTCCATCTGGAAAATATTCACCTGGGATTTTAGTTTAGAGAGCAAAAAGATCTCTGTCGGAATAATACATCTATTCATAGAAAAAGGAAATCAAGCAGCACCATATAACACTGAGTCTATTATATAAGAGGCATGCCCTTTCTAAAGATCTCATCTATCTCTCACAGTCGACCCCTCGTCCACATCCTTCCTCTGGCCTGGAACACCCTTCTTCTTCATATCTGAAAGATGAGCACTCTTCTTTAAAGTCTTATTTAAAGCATATCTTCTCCAAAAGGCCTTCTCTAAGTCCACATTTCCTCTGCTCCCACTCCCGTCTGCATCACTGTTGTACTTGGATTTACACCCTTATTTACATTCCCCCCGTCCACTCCCCAGCCTCACAGCACTTATGTACATATCCACAATTTATATTAAAAGTCTGGCTTTCCTTCTGGACTTTAAGCTCACTGTGGGCCGGGAACATGACAACCAAATCTGTTATACTGTACTCTTCCAAGCACTTAGTACAGTGCTCTGCACATGGTAAGAGCACAATAAATGCAACTGATTGATCGATGAGCACCTAGCATGTTCATTCACTTTTCTCTGGATTAAGCAACAACAATAATTGGCAATCACTTTTTTCATGTGGGCATCACCGACAAAGTTGTAATGAGACTTTGTCTATCCCAAATGGAACTAATAAAACTCTTTCTCCATGATTTTTGCAATTCCTGCACCCATTTCACCCTGTTCCTATTTGTTCCATCCAAATAAAAAAAAAATTGCCATATCTTTTAAGTCATTACTTATTCTCTCGGTTGTAGATATAGCCACTTGGTATTTGAAGATTGAAACATAAGAGGTTCATAATAAGTCTTCTCCCAAGTTATGAGATGAATGTTCTTGGACGTTTAAGAAAAAGCAAATAATTGAGAATTTCCAAGTTAATGTCATGTGAATTCATTGCTGCCAGAGACAATTCAGTAACCCTTCTGAAGGGAGTAAATTGCAATACATCTAAAGCGAATAATTTCAGAGTTTTGGTAACATCCATATAAAATATCCCTTTGTGGAGTTGGAAGTATTTTTCAAAACTATGTTAAAACCAATTTCTAAGGGGAATGCTACGCTTCTCCAAGAATAAGTGCTAAGGCAGGACCTTGGGTTGTAAGTTTTTTTTAATGGTCCCCAGATTGGCCTTCCTTGAAATGTCTCTGTTCTAGCCAAAGACAGTCTTTGAGGCAGAAACAGAAGAGCATACTGGATAGAGCATGGACCTGGGAGTCAGAAGGTCATGGGTTCTAATCCCACTCTGCCACTTGTCTGTTGTGTGAGCAGGGGCAAGTCACTTCTCTGTGTTTCAGTTACCTCATCTGTAAAATGGGGATTGAGACTGTGAGCCCCATGTGGGACAGGGACTGTGTCCTACCCAATTTGCTTGTATCCATCCCAGTGCTTAGTACAGTGCCTGATGCATAGTAAAAACTTAACAAATACCATTATTATTATTAGAGAAGCAGCAAGACAATACCATTATTATTATTATTATAGAAGCAGCATGGCCTAGTGGCAAGAGCACAAGCTAGGGAATCAGAGAACGTGGGCTCTAATCCTGGCTCCACCACTTGTCTGCTGTGTGACCATGGGCAAGTCATTTCTCTGTGCCTCAGTTACCTCCTCTGTAAAATGGTGATTAAGACCATAATACCATTCAATCATTCATTCATTCATTCAATCATATTTATTGAGCACTTACTATGTGCAGAGCACTGTACTAAGTGCTTGGAAGATACAATTTGGCAACAAAGAGAGACAATAATAATAATGTTGGTATTTGTTAAGCGCTTACTATGTACAGAGCATTTTTCTAAGCGCTGGGGTAAAGATACAGGGTAATCAGGTTGTCCCATGTGAGGCTCACAGTTAGTCCCCATTTACAGATGAGGTAATTGAGGCACAGAGAAGTGAAGTGACTTGCCCACAGTCACACAGCTGACAAGTGGCAGAGCCGGGAGTCTAACTCTTGACCTCTGACTCCAAAGCCCAGGCTCTTTCCACTGAGCCACGACAATACCTACCCAACAACAGGCTCACAGTCTAGAAAGGGGGAGACAGATAACAAAACAAAACCAGTTGACAAGCATCAAAAGCATCAATATAAATAGATAGAATTATATATATATATATAATTAATAAAATAAATAGAATAATAAATATGTACATATATTCACAAGTGTTGTAGGGTGTGGAGGGAAGTAGAGGAGAGGGAGAGAGTTGGGGCGATGGGGAGAGGAGGAGGAGCAGAGGAAAGGAGAGCTCAGTCTGGGAAGGCTTCCTGGAGGAGTTGAGCTTCCTGTAGGGCTTTGAAGTGGGGGAGTGAGCTAGTTTGGCAGATGTGAGGAGAGAAGGCATTCAAGGCCAGAGGTAGGACATGGACCAGGGGGCGAAGGCGGGACAGGCAAGATCAAGGCCCAGCGAGGAGGTTAATGGCAGAGGAGCGGAGTGTACCGGGTGGACTGTAGAAGAGAGGGGAGGTGAGGTAGAAGAGAGCAAGGAAATGGAGAGCTCTGAAGCCAACAGTGAGGAGTTTTTGCTTGATACAAAGGTTGATTGGCAACCACTGGAGATTTTTGAGGAGGGCAGCTGACAAGCCCAGATCGTTTCTGTAGAAAGATAATCCAGGCAGCAGAGTGAAGTATAGACTGACCGCAATTACCATAATTATATAATTACCATTATTATTATACTAGATGTGCCATGTTTTGATGAAGTGAGCTTAATTTACTTAGCGCTAGATTCTAAGAAGGATTTGCACTCCATCGGTACTCTGGGAAACCCAAAATCCACTCGGTTGAGGGATGTAATATGCCCTATACCATTCCAATCCCTTTTTGGAAGTATAATGAAATTTAATTAAATCATTTTTTAAAAAAAAGAAAAAATTAAACAGCTTGTTTCTGTCTGATTTCATTAAAATGTACTAAAGAGGGAGGGCTTGTGTCTTTAAGAAGCAGCGTGGGCTAGTAGTGGAAATAGCCCACACTTGGGAGTCAGAAGAACTCAGTTCTAATGCTGGCTTCACCACTTGCCTGCTGTGTGATGTTGGGTAAGTCATTTAATGTCTCTGTGCTCAGTTCTCTCATCTGAAAAATGGGGATTCAATACCCATCCTCCCTTGTACTTAGAGTGTGAGTCCCAAGTGGGATCTAACTAGCTTGTATCTATCCCTGTGTTTAGTATAGTGCTCGGCACACAGTAAGTGCTTAACAAATACCACAATTATCGCTATTATTATCATCATTATGTTTCATAGGGAATTAGGCTTTTTATATTATTATGAAGAGCTGCAAGGTGTTGTAGATGCATTCCTTGGTTTTTTACAAGTAGAATTTGTAATCTGAGCTATTTTCTCCCTTCTGGTCTTCAATATGAGCATCTTTAACAAGCACAGGCTTAATGGCTGCTTGATCAACATTACCTGATCACCGTTTCCATGGGTACTTGTAGCTGCTACCCCAGCACTTAGCACATTGTTTTGCACCATGTAGGCACTTAGTATGTATCATCATATTGATGATGATGATGAATTAAATGTTTGTAAAGGTTGTAGTGTCTCACTTTTTATATTGCTGTATGTTCTGGACCTACTCAAGGCAACACAGCTTTGCACAGCAAAGAACTTTACATGCATGCAATTTGAACTGTAAGTCCTAAATCAGTTTTTTCAGCTCTACAAATATGGCATGGATAGGATTTTATTATCTCTAGTGTCATCTTAAAACATGAAGGAATTATATAAATATATTTTGCCCACATCAAAAGACAAATAATAGATCAATGTCCAGGTAAAGAGGTTTCAGAGAGATGCAATACCAGCTTGGGAAAATTAAGAAAAATGAAAAGGGACTAGATAATCTCTTCCCCAGTGATCCCTTCCTGCAGAGGACATGACCAAGGCATCCAGGGTTTTGGTGCAATCAAATACTATGCAGTTCAGATTTCTCCAGCAGAAGAGACTGATGTCATTGTTATAATAAAACAAGAGCTATTCAAAAAAAGTAATATTTCTCTTTCTTGAAGAGGTCTGCCCCATTGAAGGATTAAAGGCGGTGATAACATTTTTGATATGAAAACAAGAACTGAACATCGTTTTGAGTCCTGCCATTAAGTGAAATGATGTGAGTGTTGCAGGGATACTGTTCAGCATATAAGAAGCCTATAAAGCAATCACAGACTTTCTACATTTAATGAGTCTTTGAACAAAATAAAAATTTGGAGATACTAAAAGTGACAGCAGCATGATTTTGCCAGTTTTACAATGTTTCGATGTCTCTGGCTTTGCTCCTTGGGACTATTTTACTCTGGACAGCCTTGCCTGTGCAGAAAGAAAATTTGAAAATAGCTCCAGCTGCAATGTTCTCAAGTTTTTATTGTATTTATTGTTGTCTAAGTAGTCTTATGTTTAGTCTTTATGTATTCCATCTTTCCTCATGCACCCATTCTCCTCCCAATCCCTCCCCATTTGATTGTCAGCCTCCTGAGGGGTAGGAACTAAGTCTTATTTCTCCTTTTTTTAAAATTCTTACCCAGCACTTAGTTTTGCACACCATAGGTGCTCAATAAATTGAATGAATGAATCATCCAGTCAGTACACCAGCCCTTTTTACATTTTAATCTCTCTTCTCTGTTTTTGTACTATGGACTCTTCCTTCTACGTACCTAAATAATCTAGAATGATGTGGGAGGTTCTGGAACTACTTTCACTCTTTGCAGCAATTATCTCCCACAGAAATGGATTCCTCTCCATATTCTTAATACAGACCCTAATTTTAACACATTTACTTTGTTTTTTTCCAAGGTTTCTGATTTACAGAATTTAAACATTTTTAGAAATACCTACATATAAAAAATCCCATCCGTGTCATCCTTTTGAAATGTTTGACCAATAATTTTTTTTTACTTACCCCCCCACCAATAGCCAATGAGGGAATCACCAATCAATGATATTTATTGAGAGTTTAATGTGTGCAGAATAATGCCTTAAGTGCCTGAAAGAGAACAGTATAACAGACTTGGTAGTCACTTTCCCTGCCCACAATGAGTTTACAGTCTAGAGGGGAGAGATCATGAAAATAAAAAGTCAATAAGCATAGCTTTATGATTTTATATCTACAGCTATGTTATGTTCCCAAAGCCATAGAACACTGAGCCGTGATGCTAGGGGGAAAAGGTACTTCATAAATCGATAATAATATTAATAATAATAATGGTATGTGCCTACCCTGGGCCAAGCACTATACTGAGTACTGGGATAATTACAAGATGAGAGGTCAGACACAGCTTCTGGCCCATATGGGGCTCACAGTCTAAGTAAGAGAGAGAGGCTATTTGACCCCCATTTTACAAATGAGAAAACTGAGGCACAGAGAAGTTAAGAGAAACAGTGTTGACTAGTGGAAAGAGCATGGGATTTGGTGTCAGCTCCCCCACTTTCCTGGTGTGTGAACTTCTCTGTGCCTCAGTTTCCTCACATGTGAAATGAGGATTAAATACCTGTTTTCCGCTTACTTAGACTGTGAGCTCCATGTGGGATAGGGACTGTGTCCAACCTTATTAATTTGAATCTACTACAGTGTTTAGAAAAGTGCTTAACATGTAGTGTAAGCACAAGGTCAAACAGCTATCCTTCTCGTTGTACCTCAATCTCATCTATCTCACCTCCAACCTCTTGCCCACATCCTGCCTCTGGCCTGAAATGCCCTCCCTCTTTCATATCCTACAGACAGTTACTCACCCTCCTCTAAGCCTTATTGAAGGCCCATCTCCTCCGGGAGGTCTTTCCTAAGCCCTCTTTTCCTTTTCCTCCACTCCCTTCTGCATCACCTTGACTTGCAACCTTTATTCATCCCCTCTCTCAGCCCCACAGCACTTATATACATAACCGTAATTTTATTTATTTATATTTAATGCCTTTCTCCCCCTCTGGATTGTAAGCTTGTGTGGACAGGGAATGTGTATATTGTTATACTCTACTCTCCCAAGTGTTTAATACAGTACTCTGCACACTATAAGCACTCAATAAATACAACTGACTGGCTGACAGAGCAGGCAGTGGCAAAGCTGGGATTAGAATCCATGCATCCTGACTTCCAGTTCCATGGTCTATGAGACTACATTGATTCCTAAAGCAGCAATTTTAGACCAACCAAAGCAGTCCTAATATTTTTAGTTCACACCAAAAACAAGAGTGAGGGCATCAAGGAAAATTAAAATCCATAGGCAAAATCTTTTACAGGAAGTCACCATAGAATAGAGGGCAGAGGTTAACGCCAAGATGACAAATTTTACTAGAAATCTAATTTCCTTTTAACATTATTGATAAAGAGTCTGAGAAAGTACTGAAAGTAGGACAATTGCTTGCTTTTGTGAGACGTTACGTCTTCTTTCCAATCTAACAATTGCTGCAGAAAACTGATCAAATTAGTACCTTTATTGCTCATTGTTCTTTTATATCTTTTTTCTTCATTTTAGCCTACCGGTATTCCTGGGAGGTTGGAAGGAGCAGGAAAATTGTACTATTGTTATTCTCCTTTTTAGAGGGAGGAACTGAGAATTAGAATCTCCTGACTTCCCACCTGGCACTCTTCCCCTTATACCAGGCTTCCTTAGAAAACCCCAACCCTTTCGGGTTAATACAAACAAAATCCAGTTTAAGTGAATTCCTTGCCAATGCGAAAAACTGAATAAAAATCCTCCATGTTTGCAAACGGCCGGCTTGGTATAACTCCTACTGGTTGTGCTTCCCCTTCATAATTCCTCTCAATTCCTGGGCGATTACTGCCCCAGATTCAGTCAGGCAGACACAAAGATATATGACCTAAATTTCCAAGCATACCTCATTTCGTAGCTGGCATAATGTTTTCAGAGCTTTGAAACTGAATGGAGTCAGACACATGGCATACATTGTTCTAACCCCCCATCATGCCAGCTGTATGACCATACTGCCTCTCTTACAAGGGATCACTCTCAAAAATGTATTTTTGGAGGGAAACTGTTCATCCCCAGTATTCACACTTTGGTGAGTCACTATGACTGCTTTCAACTCTGCCCTTCAGGCAATTTTCTCTGGAAAACAGAGTAACTTCTGCCTAACCTATATTTTCTACTTAAAGGGATAAACGTTCCCAATGCTAGATAGGCCCGTTCCACATAACCAAGTTCCAAGAAATGAGCAGGGAAACCAGTTATACTTAAATTATCCTGATTTTTGAGTTGTTGGCATTTGAGTTTTCAGATAGAAAGAGCAAATGAGTTGTCTATCAAGCAAGAGTGGTTGGAGGTGGGAAGGATGGGGAACGGTTTGATCCAAATATAGTTGGCTACGACTCCTCTCCAAGGAGAAATATGAAAATCTCCTGACTCCTTCCACTTTTTCCCTTTCTGATACCTGGGAAGCAAAGCAATCACAAGGTTGCATAGCAATTTGAAGATTTACATTTGGACTTCTGCTTTTTTCAGTTAGTAAATGTCTTAAAATGTTTTTATTGTTGTCTTATGCTGTCGAGTCATCTCCAACCCCTAGCGATGCCATGGTCACATCTCTCCCAGAACATCCCACCTTCATCTGTAATCGTTCTGATAGTGGATCCATAGAGTTTTCTTGGTAAAAAATACAGAAGTAGTTTACTACTGCCTCCTTCCACTCAGTCAACTTAAGTCTCCACCCTCAACTCTCTCCCGTGCCGCTGCTGCCTAGTACAGGTGAGTTTTGAGTTGTAGGCGATTGGCTTTCACTTGCTAGCCACTTCCTAAACTAAGTGAAATAGTCATGCCTCTGCTTGACTCTCCCTCCCCTAGTTGAGACTGGTAGAGTACAGGAAACTCTCCAGGTGTGACCCTGAGAAGGGTTGAAATTTTTCAACTGACTGTGAAATCTGAAGACCAAAGGATAGTCATTGAAATGAAGAGAATATAAGCTGAAGTGAAAAATGATGGGAAAGAGCCACTGAAGGCTAAAAGAACAACAACAAAAAAATCCAAAACAAAAACAAAAACCCAAACACACACCCCTCACCTTGGCATCAGGTTACCTTATGAGGTAAAACATAAATAATCAAGGTCTCACATTATAAATCAGAGAGAACCACAATAATGTAGTCTTCCTTGAATCTGCATACCACAAACTTGGATACCAAGTTAACTTGAGTAAGGGTTGTCTAGTGCAGACATCACTGAGAGATCAGTGAGGAGGCTGAAAATGCAATCTAATCTAGAGGTGACAAGAACTTGAATGAGAGTGGGAGCCATTTGAGTGGAAAGCATAGTGCACATCTGAGAAATACTGTGGAGGAAGAACCAGCAGATTTAAGAGACAGCTTGGATGTAAGGATTAATAGGTAGATTAATAGATAAAGATGCTGCCAAAGTGATAGGCTTCTGGGAAAGAGAAAAGAGTGGTGTCATTGACAGAGATGGGAAAAAGAGATGGAGGAGTGGGATTAGGAGGGAAAACGAGATATTCAGTTTTGGACAGTTTGAGTTTGAGGTAGTGGTGGGACATACTAAGGGGAGCTGTCCTAAGGCAAAAAAAATTACAAGATTGTGTAGCATGAGAAAGGTCATAGCTAGAGAGGCAGACCTGGGAGTTGTCTACATACAGTTGATAGCTGAAGCCACGCATGCAGATGTATGCGCAAGAAGAGTGAATGTAGAATGGGAAGAATTGGGAACCTGAAACAGATCCTTGTGGGGCACCCAAAGTCAAAGGATCCAAACTGGAAGAATCACTAACAAATGATACTGATAAAAAGGAGTCAGGGAGGTAAGAGAAAAAAAAATCAGGGTAGCACTGTAAGTAAAGCCAAGGTGAGTTAGCAATTTTAGGGGTAAGGAGTGTTCAGAAGCATTCAAAATGGTCAAGGAGGATTAAGATTAGACGTGGAGCCCATTAGATGTAGTCACTTTGGAAAGTACAATCTCAGAGATATGAAGGGAATGAAACCTAATTGCAGTGGGTCAGTAACAAAACTGGTCTACGAGGAATAAGGAGTTTTTTCCTTATTGAGTTTAAAAGATTGGTGGGTCATCCATGTGAGAGATCCTAGAGGAAGAGGAAGAAATACAAGAGTGTTAAGGAGTTTTCAGTTTATAGAAGGCCAGGTCTGGTGAGAAAGAGTTGGGAGTAAATCAGTCAATGATTTATTTACCAAGGACTGAGAGCAAATCACTGTTCTAAGCACTCTTCTAGACAAAACAAAAGCAAACTGTGTTCTCTGACCACATGAAGCTTACACTCTGTCATCCATGGAAAGGTAGTAGCTGAAATTATGAACCAATGAACTGAATAAAAATGAGTGTAGAGCAGTAAGAAAAAAGGACCCATAACAGAGCCTAGTGGGATGTCACAGTTAAAAATAATGAATGGAGGAAAAAGGAAGAACTCAGGACTCTCTCTATCAGGGAGAACTCAGGATTTTCACCACACCCAGCTATATGGAGAATCAAGGCAAAAAGAACGCGCAATGCAAAAGCTCTGTTAAAGTACCCCTGAATAAAATGGGTGAAGGATATGTGGTGTAGACACAGCTGAAGAGTAATGATTGTAAAAATTTATAAAAGAACCTCAATTTGGAGGGAGGAGCATATTGGGTTTGGCAAAATGGTCCTCAGACAGTTTTTTCTCAGTTTGCAGTAAATGTTAGTTTGTTGATGTACATGACAGAACACATACTATTGCTCTCTGCAGTAACATGGGTTCCTGCCCAACACACTTTATTAAAGCTGTCTTGGTGAGCCAAACTCGACTCATAATAGAAATGCTTGTTGGTGAAATCGTTTCAAAATGTTTTTAAAGTAAAATGGTGTTTTATAGTCACTGTCAACCCAAACTATTTCATGTTAATTTCTTACAAACTATTCCACTGTCAGTTTTTCCCATCTTTGATGTTTATTTCCCAGCCACAGGAGTATCTGTAGACATTTTTACCAAATTACTGTAATAAATATGTCTGCATTTATATCTATTTTCCCTTCATCCCAGAATATTCAAAGGATTTGCTAACTGTGAGATTAGGTTCTCCTAAGGAACTAATGAGTAAATTAATTGTGGTTAAACTGCAGGGAGGTAAAGCCTATACTGTCCTTTCAAAAGATATAGGATTGTTTGGGGGACCAGAAAGTCGA
Organism: Ornithorhynchus anatinus; assembly: GCF_004115215.2. NCBI lineage: Eukaryota > Metazoa > Chordata > Mammalia > Monotremata > Ornithorhynchidae > Ornithorhynchus > Ornithorhynchus anatinus. The sequence continues at coordinate 30,155,025 of NC_041749.1, forward strand.
CCACACCAATAGAGCACTAAGCAGGTTTTCCTTTGTTGTAAACACATAATTCAGGGCTTAGTACAGTGCTTGGCACATAGTAAGCACTTAACAAATATTACTATTATTATTTTTATAATTAAAACTCCTGCTAATTATCTGGATGTAGAAAAGGAAATTGAGACACAAAAAATAAATATGACTGATTCCAACTCTCTGACACTTCTCAAGACTTCCAGGCTGCTCCTCTTGCACCATACTTGCTTACTTCAGATTTACCTCATCTCTCTTGATCTCAGGAAATGGGTTGCGATTCATCAGTATGACATATCCCAGCTAAATTTGAAAACTTTTTCAATATTCCAGATAAATATTCCCAGTTCACCTGAACTCTAAGAGTTTATCTTTTCAGCTCTTCAAACTTTAGAGGACTCAAGAAAGAGAGAGAATTCTCACTGAAATTCAAAGCCCAAATACTGGCAACAGTACAGTGATTATGCCTCATTGTGACTGTAATGTCCTTGGCTAGAGTGTTTGGAGACTGCAGAATGAATAGGGGGCTCTTACCTTACATGACTCCATAGTAACTGATGATATAGTACCACATTCAGCAATTTTGACATAACAAAGGATTGCAGATGAAGACCAAGCTCTTCTAGTGAAGGAAACTCAGTGTTTGGCTTGGCCAGAATCTGCTAGTAACTAAACAATGTAATGCCCATTTGAGATTATGTTCTATTAAAGTGGCTTAAAGAGGCATTTTATGGTCCCATCAAACAAGCCATATTAATTTACCTTGTACCAAGTGTGGATGTGATTAATATAATAGAACATTTGGCTTCTATTGAAGTAGCCTGGTTTGGAGTCATTGTCCACTAAATTACCTGTTTAAAATATATCATCATTATTCAGTATTGAAATAGCTCTTGGTTGGCAGGAAGCATGTCTTCCAACTCTGTTGTACTCTCCCAACCCTTTAGTGCAGTGCTCTGCCCACAGTAAGCACTCAAATACTGTTCACTGATTGACTAAAATCCAAATTCCCAGCAATCTGTAACTGTGAAAACAACATCCTGGAACTCTGTTCGCTCATCAACATTGAAGCAGTGGTCACAGCCCCATTGAGCGGGATGTAGGAGGAGAATGGATGACAGTAAAGTACCTTAGTAACTACTGTCTGGAGAACTGCAAGGGGGCACATGCAGACCTAGAGGGATGAAGCACAGTCTCAAGCAACATGACATAACACTAAGACCAGTCAAGCAGGGAGAACATTATAATAGAAAGACCAGCCTGTCAGGCAGAAATTAGGAAGGTTTCATAAGAAGGCAGAACTGAAAACAGAGGCAGTCTCTATGTGGGACAAAGTAGAGCAAGAAGAATTTACCCTCATTTGAAAATCTCATGGAAGGGTGTATCAGTTCACATTTGCAAAGGAACTCATCAATAGTAGCATCATTCAAAAATAAGGGAAAGCTATTTATCAGGAAATTATGAATTCCTAAAGAAAAAAAATCTATGGCCATGAGAACACAATCTCTGTGTTATGGGAGAACATATGGCCCTTTTCACCCTAAAAAATTTATGGTGCTCGTCCTCTTCCTTACACATTTCAGAATAAACTAATTAATGAAAATCAACTGCATTGCTTCCTTGATAGAAGTCTTCAAAACAGAGACCTTCTCACCCATATTTTAATGGAAGTTTTGTGGAAATAGAGAAAGATGAAGAAATATTTCCAGCTTTCAGACAGTTATGTCGTCTTATCTTCAGAAATAACAGGTATATAACTTACCCAATAGAAACTCTCAGTGAATTAATAACCAAGAGTGCTATATGAGGGAGATGATTGTTCAGGAATCCCTTGGAGAAGGAGTTCTGAGAAAAACACCTGGACAGGAATTGCCATCCGCAAGGCAAGAAAAAATTAAACAATGGACAAAATCTAATACAAGGGTCTGTATCCTAAAGGCACAGAATAGTTAGTCATTCTCTGAAAGTTAGGTTACTTTGAAAATGGAATTAACTCCTTCAAGGAATTAACAGTTATTACTGCAGTAACTGTGCTATTTGGTAGCCTGCTACTCTAATTAGTATGGAAACTGCAACTAAAAATAACAGTGAACTAAAATGGTTGCATTATTGAGAGCTGAAAACAAGCAGGCAAATTGCCCAAATAAATGTAGCTTGGAACAGGCTTATAGATTCCCAGTGGGGTTACATTTTTGAATAGGCTCTTTGGGAAAGTTGGAAGACTAGCAGATTGGAGGATGGTTACAGATGCCTTTTACCACTTGCAGAATCAATCAAAGCAAAGAAGAAAAGCAGTGTGGCCTAGTGAAAAGAGCATGGCCCTGTGAGTCACAGGACCTGGGTTCTAATCCCAGCTCTGCGACTTGTCTGCTGTGTAACCCTGGACAAATCACTTCTCTGTGCCTCAGCAACTTCATCTGAAAATGTGGATTAAGACTATGAGCCCTATGTGGGACAGGGACTGTGTGCAACCTGATTAGTTTATATCAGTGCTTAGTGCAGTGTCTGGCACATAGTGATTAGCAAATATCATTATTATTATCTACCTCAATGCTTAGTATAGTATTTGGTTCATAGTAAGCGCTTAAATGCCATTAAAGGAAAGAAGCCCCAACTTTAAGTGTACACACACACACACACACACACACACACACACACTGAATGGGATTTTTGAGGAGCTGCATGGTGTAGTGGATAGAGCAAGGGCCTGGGAGTGAGAAAGTCAAAGTGGCTCTACCACTTGTCTTCTGTGTGATCTGAGCAAGTCACGTCACTTCTCTGTGACTTATCTGAAAAATAGAGATTATAACTGTGAGCCCCATGTGCTACAGGGAATGTGTCCAACTCTATTTGCTTGTATTCACCCGTTTAGTACAACATCTGGCATATAGTGAGTGTTTAACAAATACCATTAAAAAAGCCCCTCTAGGCTCCACCTAATCAATATTTTTGATTGAACCCTTACTGTGTGCAAAGCACTGTACTAAGTGCTTGGGGGAGTAAAATATAACAGAGTTGGTAGAAACATTTCCAAACCATAATAAGCTTACAGTCTAGATGGGGAAACAGAAATTAACATAAATTAAAGATATAACAATAATAATAATAATTCTGTTATTTGTTACTGTACCAGGCATTGTACTAAGTGCTGGGGTAGACGCAAGAAAATTGGGTTGGATGCAGTCCCTGTCCCACATGGGGTTTGCAGTCTTAATCCCCATTTTACAGATGAGGGAATTGAGGCACAAAAAAGTTAAGTGACTTGCCCAAGGTCACATAGCAGACAAGTGGCAGAGTCAGTATTAGAACCCAGGTCCTTCTGACTCCCAGACCCATGCTCTATCCACTAGACCACACTGCTTCTTGATATTCACATAAGTGCTGCAGGGCAGAAGGAGTGGTAAATAAAGGGTGCAAATCTGAGTGCAAGGGTGACACAGAAGGGAGTGGGAGAAGAGGAAATAAGGGCTTAGTAGGGGAAGGCATTTTGGAGGAGATGTGCTATAAGGTTTTGAAGGTGAGGAGAGTGATCGTCTGTTGGATATGAAGAGGGAGGGTGCTACTGGCTAGAGGCAGGATATGGTCAAGAGGTCAGCGGTTAGATACATGAGATTGAGGTACAGTGAGTAGGTTGGCATTATAGGAGCAAAGTGTGTGGGCTGGATTGTAGTAGGGAATTAGGAATGTAGGAGAGGGCAAGGTGATTGAGTACTTTAAAGCCCATGGTAAGGAGTTTCTGTTTTATATGGAAGTGGATGGGCAACCATTTGGAGGGCCTTGAGGAGTGGGGAAACATGGACTTTTGTAGAAAAATAGCTGGGCAACAGAGTGAAGACTGGACTGGGGCGGGGAGAGGCAAGAGGCAGGGAGGTCAGCAAGAAAGCTGTTACAGTAATCAAGGTGGGATGGGGCATGTGCTTAGATTAATGTGATAGCAGTTTGGATGGAGAGGAAAGGGTGGATTTTAGCAGGATGTGGTGAGAGGTTGAATATGTGGGTTGAATGAGAGAGATGAGTTGAAGATAACACCAAGGTTACAGGCTTGTGAGTCAGGGAGGATGGTGGTGCTGTCTACAGTAATGGAAAAGTCAGGGGAAATGGAAAGATGAGGTGTTTTGTTTTGACCATGTTAAGTGTGAGATGTCAGCAGGCCATCCAAGTAAAGATGTCCTGAAGGCAGGAGGAAATGCGAGACTGCAGAAAAGGAGAGAAATCAGGACTGAAGATGTAGATTTGGGAATCATCCACATAGCGATGGTACTTGAAGCCATGGAAACGAAAGAGTCCCCTAAGGGAGTAGTAGTAGATGAAGAATAGAAGGGTTATGAGACAAATTATGAGACAAGTAGAGTATCTAACCCAATTGCTGTATATCTTTCCCAAAACTTTGTACAGTGCTTGGCTAACTAAGTTGACATCGTAATTGTTATTAGAAACGGGATATGTCATCAGTAATATGTCCTGTCCAATGACCGTATAGAATAGTGTATGTACAGTTTAATCATCAGTATGGTAGCTCTTCCCTCATATGCAAAGTTGTATTGAATCACTGTCATTGAAGTAACATATGTATTCACTCACACTGTCTTTAGAACTGATCACACATTTTATTCCTTAAGGCTGTGAAAGCAACGCAAGAAAAAATGAAGTTATTACGAGTAGCAAGATATTAAATAGGAAAGGTCACCCACAGTACAGCCCTGGCTAATAAAACAAATAACAGGAATGCTAAAACGCCAGTTCTATGTTCAGGTAAGAGAATTCAGTAAATCAAGTAGTCACAGCTCTACTGCTCTAACAACGAGATCGGTAATGGATAATGCTTTTGCAGACACTTCAACGTGGGGACTGGAAATGGGTGCTTCAGAGTGTATGTTGTTGCCCTATCACAGTTTAATTCAGGTCACTGTTGAGCCTCATTGTAATTATGTTATTCCAACTCCTAATTTAACATGCACAGAAAATTATTTAGACTTTTTTGGTTTATCCATTTTGCTGCTAAAGGAAAAATACATTTCCTGGTAATTACTTGGGGGAAAGAGCAGGCTAGCACATCAGAATGGGATTTTGGTCTCTGTCAAAGTACAGTTTCAGGTAAAATTGTACTAAAAGGTCTAGAGTATCCTACCTCAGTTAGAAAAAATAAGTTTTCTGGATTAGTTTGAGATTCAGCTGTTAGTGTCAACTAAATCAAAATTTGATGAATTTTGCAGAACTCCATCCCTACCCTGGCAAAGTTATGATGAGTTCTAATTAGGAAACTAAATCTTAGCTTTGATGAATTGTGCATGCCATTCTATGAATTGACTAGGTCCTCTGCCTTTTTGCTGCTGGTTAGTGGCAGCAATCCATTCAAATGGACACAGGCATGACTTAAGGGAACATTTCAAGGTGATCCCACAGTACTAGATTGAACACTGTCTGAAAGTTACTGCCCTTTGTACTCCAGAAGAAAAGACTCTGCCATGTTGTGACTTTTGAAGATCTTGGCCTTTGAGAGGAGAGCAGATAGTCATGGGTTCAAGAATGGAACAAGAGATTCCATATCTGGCACAATATGTTGACCATCGGGTAAGTACTAATTGACGGTGTGGAGCCACATTCAATCATATTTATTGAGAGTTTACTGTGTACAATACAACAGAGTTGGTAGACATGTTTCTTGCCCACAGTGAGTCTAGAGGCTCAGTTACACAGCATTAGAACAGTGCTCGGCACATAGTAAGCGCTTAACAAATACCAACATTATTATTATTATTATTACCCAAAGGATACTCTGATTCAAATCTTCAACTGATTTCTCTGCTACGATATTTGCCCTAAATTGGTATTTACTCAAAGGGGTTAAAAATATTACGGAACTCACAGTAAGGGTGCTGTCCATTAGAAAACACTAGTTGAGTTCTTGAGAAGCTTTCAGTTTTACAAATATTATATACCACAAATTTATAGAAACATACTTAAGTCCTAGGAGATAATTGGAGTGAACTGGTTAGATTAGAAAATGTCAGACATTGCAGTCGGTTAACTTTTTAAAGAAAAAAGGACAGTCTTTACAGGTATAGTGCATCTGTACTCCATATTGTGAGTATGGAAAAATTCCTAGCCACATGGCTAGGCTTATATTATCAATAACTTTTTTTATGGTATTGGTTAAATGCTTACTATGTGTCAAGCACTTTTCTAAGCACAGGGGTAGTTATAAATTAATCAGATTGGACATAGTCCCCATGCCATATGGGGCTCACAGACTAAGAAGGAAGAATGGGTTTTGAATCCCCATTTTAAGGTTGAGGAAACTGAGGCACAGGGAAATTAAGTGACTTGCCCAGAGTCACATAGCAGGCAACTGGCAGATCTGGGGTTAGAACCCAGGTCCTCATTCCCAGGCCTGTGCTCTTTCCACTAAGCCATGTTGTTTCCCGTTTGACTACAGAGGAGAGTGCTATGTACCAAAGTTGAGTGGGATTAACCTAGGAATGACTCTGAAACTGCTGTGGACAACTAGCAATCTATGCTGTGAGAATATGGTCTCACCTGAAGATATTAATTCAGCATTTCTTCACTACCACAATACAGCAGTCAATCAAATACTGTTTATTCTGGCCTACCCAAGGAAACTCTAGAACATCCCCAACATCAATACAATTGATCGACTCATCCATTTGCTGTGTAAGTGGGAGAGAGCAAGAGGGCTATAAAGACTTTATATGTCTTACTATGTTTGCTCTCTAACTGGGATTCTCAAATGCAGCCCTCAAGATATATCTGTATTCATCTGTGATTTATTTTTTTGTTTATATTAATGTCTGTCTCCCCCTCTAGACTGGGAGCTCCTTGTGGGCAGGAATGTGTCTGTTGTTATATTGTATTCTCCCAAGTGCTTAGTACAGTGCCTTGCACACAGTAAGTGCTCAATGAATACAAGTGAAGAAGAAGATGTTTGGTGGGCCTCTTAAGGAACCCAGATAAAAATATGGGAAGGGAGGATGCTGAGGTGATAACTCCTTAATATTCTACCCCATTGGCCCTGAGTAGATTGATTAAAGTGGGACCCCCCCCCACACACACACACACAAAACATTCCAGAATGGTACAGCCATTCATTTTGAGGAGTTTATTATGAAAGACTGCATTTTTAAAAAATAGGACCTTGTAAAAAGGTGATGCTACTCTTAAAAACTTTGCATCATTTTTTCAAATGTTTTAGGTTAGGCAGTTGATCTAAAGAAGAGAGAATCAATGAACAATTTGGGTCTTAGATGGGATTTGGAAGAGCCCTGTTTGAATGTTTCCTGATTATCTAATTTCCTAATTTGTGCTAATCATGTAACTTGAGAGTTTGAGATCAATGTTAATAAATGGAAGCGAAAGCTATCTGCCTAATTATCTGGCTAAGTTGGCAGCCTTCATGTTAAAGAACTAGAGAATACTAATCTTCATCCAGGAACATGAGATTATTGTTAGAGTGTTTTGTTCTTTTTTGTTAGAAAAAGAGGAGTGGAGGGAAATAAAAAGCTACCGTGATATTGAAATGCTAATCTTATTTCATTAAATGGATTGTGAAAGCTGTAACAGGGATCTGCATCCTCAAAGAATAATTTCTTTAAATATCTTGAGCTCAAGATTCCCCTTCAGGCAACTTTTCATCTTTCTCCATTTAAAAAAAATACCATTAGATATTATTAAAGGCTTCCAATTAAGGTAGAAATTTGCTTCAAAGAACAGCCAGGCATCCAAGGGAATATGTTAAATGGTCACTGTGATGGGAAGAATCACCCATAAATCTCGCTTTAAAGCAATGTTTTCTTTCCTGGTGCAGCTTGTTTGAACAGCACCCTGAGGCCTGCACCCAAAATGAGCCAGGCATTTACAAACAGCAAATAAATGCTGTTGCAAAGATGGCCCATCAGATGTTAACTTTTCTGGGTTGTTTTGGCACATGCGACTCTTTGTATCATGTCTAGCAACTTTTCTATACTCTCCTGAGGGTATAGACTGGTGCTCTGCACACACTAAGCACTCAAGTCCCATTGACTGATACAAATTACTGGAAGGAAATCCCTCCAAGTGTGATTCACTCCTCAGAGAATTCAGCCTCAGAATCACTCTCCCAGATTGAGCTTGATGGTTGCTGCTGCTGTTGGAATTGACATAGGTAGTGTCCCTGGCTCTCATCCAGGGGAAACAAAATTTCCAGGTGAATTTTAATTGCAAAAGAGCAGCATAAGTTGAAGGTACCAGTCACCTTGAGAAGTAGCATGGCCTAGTGGAAAAGAGCATAGGCCTGGGAATCAGAGGAGCTTGGCCTTCTGTCTGCTTTGACTTTGGGCAATCATTGAACTTCACTGTGCCTCAGCTTCTTCATCTGTTAAATGGGGATAAAATCCCTGTTTTCCCTCATTGCGTAGACTGGGAGTCCCATTTGAGACACGTACTGTGTCTGGCCTATATTTTGCACATAGTTAGCATTTAAATGCTGTAATTATTATTACTAGGAAATTTCAAAACAAAAAAAGGGAGTTAGAGCGTGAAACAAGAGGGAGAACTAAATGGGGCTAGAACCGGGCAGATGAATGAGAAGGATGTGTAGAAAGAAATAAGGAGCAGGGCTTCCCTATCATCCAGAACCTCATTCAATAGTATTTCAATAGTATTTATTGAGCGCTTACTATGTGCAGAGCACTGTACTAAGCGCTTGGGATGAACAAGTCGGCAACAGATAGAGACAGTCCCTGCCGTTTGACGGGCTTACAGTCTAATCGGGGGAGACGGACAGACAAGAACAATGGCACTAAACAGCGTCAAGGGGAAGAACATCTCGTAAAAACCGATGGCAACTAAATAGAATCAAGGCGATGTACAATTCATTAACAAAATAAATAGGGTAACGAAAATATATACAGTTGAGCGGATGAGTACAGTGCTGTGGGGATGGGAAGGGAGAGGTGGAGGAGCAGAGGGAAAAGGGGAAAATGAGGCTTTAGCTGCGGAGAGGTAAAGGGGGGATGGCAGAGGGAGTAGAGGGGGAAGAGGAGCTCAGTCTGGGAACGCCTCTTGGAGGAGGTGATTTTTAAGTAGGGTTTTGAAGAGGGGAAGAGAATCAGTTTGGCGGAGGTGAGGAGGGAGGGCGTTCCAGGACCGCGGGAGGACGTGACCCAGGGGTCGACGGCGGGATAGGCGAGACCGAGGGACGGTGAGGAGGTGGGTGGCAGAGGAGCGGAGCGTGCGGGGTGGGCGGTAGAAAGAGAGAAGGGAGGAGAGGTAGGAAGGGGCAAGGTGATGGAGAGCCTTGAAGCCTAGAGTGAGGAGTTTTTGTTTGGAGCGGAGGTCGATAGGCAACCACTGGAGTTGTTTAAGAAGGGGAGTGACATGCCCAGATCGTTTCTGCAGGAAGATGAGCCGGGCAGCGGAGTGAAGAATAGACCGGAGCGGGGCGAGAGAGGAGGAAGGGAGGTCAGAGAGAAGGCTGACACAGTAGTCTAGCCGGGATATAACGAGAGCCCATAATAGTAAAGTAGCCATTTGGGTGGAGAGGAAAGGGCGGATCTTGGCAATATTGTAGAGGTGAAACCGGCAGGTCTTGGTAACGGATAGGATGTGTGGGGTGAACGAGAGGGACGAGTCAAGGATGACACCGAGATTGCGGGCCTGCGGGACGGGAAGGATGGTCGTGCCATCCACGGTGATAGAGAAGTCTGGGAGTGGACCGGGTTTGGGGGGGAAGATGGGGAGCTCAGTCTTGCTCATGTTGAGTTTTAGCTGGCGGGCCGACATCCAGGTGGAGACGTCCCGGAGGCAGGAGGAGATGCGAGCCTGAAGGGAGGGGGAGAGGACGGGGCGGAGATGTAGATCTGCGTGTCATCTGCGTAGAGATGGTAGTCAAAGCCGTGAGAGCGGATGAGTTCACCGAGGGAGTGAGTGTAAATGGAGAACAGAAGAGGGCCCTCTGATGCTACCATCTCAGAAGAGAGATAGGAGAAAAACAAAATAAAAGTGGGCAAGAAGTCACTAAGGCAAATTCTAGTGGAAGTCCTGGAGAACAAGGACTAGAAATTAAATCTAAATTTCATTTACATTGGATAAAAAACTCCATTATTATTAGTATTACTATGGTATTTGTTAAGCACTTACCTTGTGCCAAGTACTGCTCTAAGCACTGGGGTAGAAACAAGGTAATCAGGTTGCCCCACATGGGGCTCACAGTCTTAATCCCCATTTTCCAGATAAGGTAACTGAGGCACAGAGAAGTTAAGTGGCCTGCCCAAGGTCACACAGCAGACAAGTGGCCAAGCTGGGATTAGAACCCACATCTTCTGACTCCCAACCCCATGGTCTTTCCACTAAGCCTTGCTGCTTCCATTTTAGCCACAGGGCATTAGGGGCAGCAGACCTCGAGAGGACCACACTGTGGTCAGAGGATCCACTGCACGTGGGGTGACCCTTTCCAGCAGCCAGGGGACCCATCCCTTCTGCCACACTGCTCTGACTCTGCTCCAGCCACTGCTGAACCCAGCGTATCTCCGACAGTCTCAGAGTGTGACGTGCACTCCAAGAAGCAGGGAGAGAAAAATGCTGCAGAAAGGATGGAAAGGACTACATCAGCCTCTGGTCCAACCCCACCAGAACCACCATCAGGTCCTGAGTGTATAGAACCTCAAAATTAGAGTGCATAATTGTGTACAGACTAGATTCTACCTCCTGGATTTGGAGCACACTACAATAAGTCTCTTGGCTATTCAGTCAATCAATGGTATTTTTTCATTCATTCATTCATTCAGTCGTATTTATTGAGCACTTACTGTGTGCAGAGTACTGTACTAAGCACTTTGGAAGTACAATTTGGCAACAGATAGAGACAATTCCTACCTAACAATGGGCTCACAGTCTAGAAAATGGGCTCAGAGTGCTTACTGTGTGTAGAGCATTGTAAAAAATAATAAATTATGGTACTTGTTATGTACCAAGCTCTGTTCTAAGTAGATACAATCAGGCTGGACACAGTCCCTGTCCCACATTGGGCTCACACCCTTAATCGCCACCTTCAGAGATGAGGTAACTGAGGCACAGAGAAGTTAAGTGACTTGCCCAAGGTCACACAGCAGACATGTAGTGGAGCCAGGATTAGAACTCCTGACTTGCTTACTCACAGACCTGTGCTCTATCCTCTACACCATTCTGCTTCTCTGCTTTACTAAGCACTTGGAAAAGTGCAATACAGTATTCACTGTGCACAATGAGTTTATGGCCTAGAGACCTGGGACCTTTTGCATGTGAGTCTAAGGAGCTGCTATTAAACTACCCTACATCTTGATGACTGCATCAGCCTCCTTGCTGACCTCCCTGCCTCCAGTCTCTCCCCATTCCAGTCTATACTTCACTCTGCTGCCCAGATCATTTTTCTGTAAAAACATTCAGTCCATATTTCCCCTCAAGAACCTTCAATAGTTGTCCATCCACCTCCACATCGAAAAGGAACTCCTTACCATTTGTTTTAAAGCACTCGATCATCTTGCCTCCTCCTACCTTACTTCCCTGATTTCCTACTATAACCCATTCCTTACACTTTGCTCCTTTAATGTCAACCTACTCACTATACTTCTATCACACCTCTTTAGTCTACATCCTGCCTTTGGCCTGAAACACCCTCCCTCTTCATATCGACAATCACTCTCCCCACTTTCAGAGGCTCAGTGAAGGCACATCTCTTCCAAGAGGCCTTCCCCTACTAGGCCCTCATTTCCTCTTCTTCCACTCCTTTCTGCATCACCCTTATACCCGGATTGCACCCTTTATTCACCCCTCCCTCAACCCCACAGCATTTATGTACATATACATAATTCATTTATATTACTGTCTCCCTTTCTAGTCTATAATCTCACTGTGGTCAGGGAACGGGTCTACCAACTGTTATACTGTACTCTCCCATGCATTTAGTTCAGTGCTCTGCATACAGTAAGCATTCAACAAATACAATTGATTGACTATGGAATCCAATCAATTAACAGCATTTTGAGTGCCTTATGTATGCAAACACTCGGAAAAGTACAATAGAATTAGTAGAGCAGAATCCTGCACACAAAGACTTTACAGTCTAGCGTGAGAGAGAAGATAGACAATAAAATACAAATAGAAGGAAGTGTTAAAATTTGCACGATCTTATTTATCAGTGCTACAGAAGATTGTGAGTGGTTAGATGGTCCAGAAGTACTGAGGTAGCAGTTGGGGAGACATAGACTGGGGATACTGGAAATTAATTGAGGAAGATCTCCTAAAGGAGATGTGATTTCAGAAGGGCTTTGAAGGTGGAGAAAGCTGTGGTCAGTCAGATATGAAGAAGGAAGGAGTTTGGCCACAGGAGCGATGAGAACAAGGCACTAGAAGTAATTTAACTGTGGAATAATAGTGTGAGGTAGCATGTAGTGGGAAAAGAGAGTGGATAAGTAGTAAAGAGAGAACTGATTTGAGTGCCTTAAAGCCAATGGTCCTGGAACATCTGTTTCATGTGGAGGAGAATGGGTAACCACTGAAAGTTTCTAAGACATAGAGTGATGTTTGCAGCATGACATTTTAGAAAAATGATCCAGGTAACAGAATGAAGTAGCAGCATGGCCTAATGGAAAGAATCCAGAACAAGGTGAGATTTGATTGGCTGCTGTAATGCAGTAGTGAGGAAATACTGAATTTAATTACTATCTTCAGGTGAGCAGCACAGTCTCAAAGCATAGATTGCAAGTTATCCACAGCAGATTTGGAGTCTAGAAAGCCTTCTTAAAATAATCCCACCTATGGTACATAAAACTCTGCTCCTTAGTCAAATGAGAAGTAGCATGGCCTAGTTGGACAAGCATGGGCCTGGGAATCAGAGGGCCTGGGTTCTAATACCTGCTCTGCCAGTTGCCTGCTGTGTGACCTTGGGCAAGTCACTTAACCTCTCGGTACCTCAGTTTCCTCAACTGTAAAATGGGGATTACATCCAACTCCCTCGTACTTAGACTGTGAGCCCCAGGTAAAACAGGTACTGCGTCCAACCTGATTAACTTGGTACTGCGTCCAACCTAACTGATTAACCTGATTAACTTGTAATTTATAATAATCCCAGCGCTTCGAACGGTGCTTGACAAATAGTAAGCACTTAAATGTAATAATAATAATAATATATGGACTGGAGAAGGGAGATATTGGAGGGAGGAAAATCATTGAAAAGGTTGATGCAGTGATTCAATCGAGGAGAAGAAAATTCTCAGGAGCATTGGGTGGACGTATGGAACTGTCTACAGAATAGTAACACTTTCCTAAAAGCCTAACAGGGTCAAGAGATCTACTGAACAGATAGCTTGTTAAGTACTTGGTCCTCTTCACTAGATAATTATAGCAGCTCATGAAATCCTCTACCAGGTATTAGGTGGTCTTTCCCGCATAAGATACAGCCATGAAGTTGTGACATTCATATTTATAAGGTGATAAAGTTCTTACTTTATATTCACATCTTACATTTTGCTCATTTCTAATAGAATGCTAATTTTATGTTCATTCCTTCTAACCAGATTTAGACTAGGCATCCAGTTGTGCATACTTAGTTTTTATCTAAATGTGTCAGAGCCAAGGTAAGAAATATGCTGCCTGCAATACAATTATGCATTCAGTATAATGTTTGATGGGGTATTATAAATCAATTGCTTATTGTGGTCTATATTTTTCTATATTGTTTGCTGTTGACATTTTTGAGAAAAACAAGGGCTGTTTGCTGATTGTATTTTAATAATAAGATATGTGGCTCTGTTGGTGAGGGGAAAAGGACAAGAATAAATTCAAGTTGGCATTGTTTGAGAGAAAGGACCATCATCTCTTACCTATCTGCAACTGGAAATCTGGAGAGGGTCTTGAGAGAAATCAACGTTTTAGTAGTATGACACAGCAGAGCTTATGCCTTTGTCAACTTTCAGAGGCTCCTGGTGTAATAATAATAATAATATTAATAATGTCTTTTGTTAGCACTTACTATGTGCCAGGTAGTGTACCAGGGTAGATAGAAGGAAATTAGGTTGATCCAATCCATGACCCACTTGGGGCTCACAGTCTTAATCCCCATTTTGGAGATGAGGTAACTGAGGCATAGAAAAGTTAAGTGACTTGTGCAAGGTCATACAGCAAACAAATGACTCTTATGGGAAGGAAGCTCATGTACTCTTAGTCACTCAAAAACCAAAGAATGCCATTACACTAAATCCTAATATATTGGGAGAAAATTAGTTCTAAACTGGATTTGTTCATCTGCAAACTGTATTAAACTCCATAGACTCTCTTAGAGGATTAGGGAATCCTTTTACAACGCAAAAGTTGCAGTGTTGCACAGCACCTTATACTTCAACTGTCTTGTGAATTTCCCCTTTTATTTTCAATTTCCATTTTAAAAGGGTATTTTCTGACTTTGCTCTGTTTCATACAAAAATGACTTAGAGACCAAATACATTTCCGAAGTCAAAGCAGTATCTTCTGTACCTATTGTGCTACATGAATTGCAAAGACTTGAGAAGTTTTTTGTGAAGTAAGTGACCCCAAGCCTTAAGGACAGTGAAAAAAAAAGAGTCAAGGGCACAACAGTGTCTGCTGCAAAGGAGAATGCACAGAGATATTTAGTTCCACTGATACGAATTACATCCATTACTCCATAAACTGTCTTAGAGCAGGTCACGGATCAGAAGGGGAATGGGCAAGAGAATGTGGATGGCTCACAGCAATCCATCACCCCTACTGGATAAAAAACTCAAGCGCCTGTCACACTCATGATGGGAAAACCCAGTCTGATGCAAGGAGGCTGGGATTATTATGGGAAAGATAATAATCTGAAAAGTAGCTGCACTTCTGACAAAACTGCAGTTCTAATAGAAAGCATGTTTATACTTCCATCTTGGTTAGACTGCTATTAGGAATCTAAGGGAAGTGTTTAATGGCATTTTTTTTTTCTGGACGGTTTCAGTGATCCTGGGTTTCAACAGAAATATCGCTGGCACCATCACCAACACTGTCCTTGCTACCCCGCTTTTGGGGACTATAAAGTTTAGGCAGGATTAAGCGGAGAGCAGGTAGTGGTGGCAGAAATGGGGAGGTTAAAAGTTGCCTTAGCAGTTCTCTTTTGGCCAGGATCCGCTCACCTATTCCTTCTTCTCTGACTGCACCCTGCCTCTTTCTCTGCTGGATCCCACCCATGATTCATGAGCAACTGGAGTGGCAAAAGAAACCATCAATTAAAATAGACTCAACCAGTCAATGAGCATGTCTACTAACTCAGTTGTATTGTACTTTCCCAAGTGCTTAGTACAGTGCTCTGCACACAGTAAGCACTCCCTAGATACCATTGATGATGATGACGCACAGCACTGTACTAAGCATTCAATAGAATGCAGGGGTATGTCACACAGAAGGTGAGGGCCCAAATTTGAACTAGGGGAATGAAGGGCCAGGAAAGCCATGGGGCTACTTTCTGGGCAAGGTCACAGAAGTAGGTAAAGATTTTTGCTGGGCTGGCACAGAATCTACAAAACCAGACAATTGCTTGATTCAAGCCCTCCAAATCTAATTAGTAATATTAGCATTCATTAGTGCTACGCTTCAGTGATAGACAACATGAAGAAAGAAAGATTCCATGAAGAACTGGGAGAATTCAATTCACCTCTGGACAAGGGATGCTGAGATGTGACGGGGAAAAAAAGAAAAACAGTGGACCACTCGGATTTAACAAGTTAAACAGCAAATGGCCTACTTCTGTCCAGCAAACATGCCAGGCATCCATCTGCTAGAAATCATTTATGAAGTTTTGCACTTTACAAATAAGACAAAAGCATTTTGGATAAACTTAAGATCTAACAATTTCACTTTATTGATATTGTAATCTGATACCAAAGTGGTGTCCATATCTTTCTGTTCATAATGTTAAGGCCTGGATTGATCAACTCCTGATACAATTATCAATTTGACCAAGCCAAGATATTCAAGAAACTCTTCAGTACCACAATGAAGCAATACTATTAGGGCAAGAATCCCATCTGCCTCTACCGGTGTTACAGGTGAACCTTCCTTAAGTACTAAATACTGTGGATGCTACAAGAAGAAAACACTGAGATTGATTTGACAAGAATGACTTCCAAGATCAGAAAGCAACTTGCAAGGCACAATCAACATCTCAGCATATTACACACCACTGATGCAACTGCAATGGGGATTCTTACAGAACAAAGAACAAGCCAAGAAACATGTATGACAAGGGGCTGGTCTTTAAGGCAAACAAAATAGAAGACTGAAGACCCAAATAAGACAAAATTTTTTGAAGCAAGAATATTGACTCCCACCAGTGGAGCCTCCTCAGTCCTCAGATGAGCCGCAGTCTACTTACGAAGCCTTATGGATCAAGACCTAGTGCAGAGAAATTTATTATAATGAAGAGCAGAGAAGCAGCATGGCCTAGTAGATAGGCCATGGGCCTGGGAGGACCTGAATTCTAATCCTGACTCTGCCAATAGTCTGCTATGTGACTTTGAGCAAATCAGTTAACTCCTCTGGGCCTCAGATATCTCATCTGTAAAGTGGGGTTTAAGTCTGTGACCCATGAATAATAATAATAATAATGATAATTATGGTATTTGTTAAGCACTTACTTTGTACCAGGCACTGTACTAAGCACTGGGGTGAATACAAACAAATTGGGTTGGGCACAGTCCATGTCCCACAGAGGGTTCACAGTCTTGATCCCCATTTTACAAATGAGGCAACTGAAGCAAAGAGAAGTCAAGCAACTTGCTCAAGGTCACACAGCAGACAAGTGGTGGAGATGGGATAAGAACCCAGGTGCTCTAACTCCCAGGCCTGGGCTCTTTCCATTAGGCCATGTGGTTTGCCATATAGTTTGTATTCAACTGGTTTATGAACCTCTTGTACCAAATTAGCAAAATCTAATGCAGTAGAATTTCAGAAATAGTGACTAAATCGCCACCCCTACAGGCATTTCTAACCTGGAAGAGCAATTGCAAATTCTCTCTCAATTACCTCCTATGCAGTTTCACACTTGACTACTTACCTGATTGAGAGAGGTGCCTTTGATTGAGAGACGTTTGATTGAGGAAATCACTGATTTACTTGAAGAAGGCCACCATTTGCTTGAGGGAGGTGCCTTTTCTCCAACAAATTCCTGATAGTTTCAGCCCCCTAGGGTTTTCTTATTCCATGTGCAACATGGACTGTGTCCAATATGATTACTTTCTATCTATCCCAGTGCTTAAAATAGTGCCTGGCACATAGTAAGCGCTTAAATACCATAAAGATGAGCAACGTTAGTGCCACTCTCATCGCAGACAAATAAGACAAAGTATGACACCAACCATGTGTCAGAATATATATAAACAGAAGACATATAGAAGAACTGTGGTGCCAGACCATTTTTTATAGCTGTGATCAATCAATCAGTGGTATTTATTGAATGCTTACTGTGTGCAGAATAATTTACTAAATGCTTGGGAGAGTACAATAAAGTCAGTAGACATGAGCCTTGACCTCACGAAGCTTACAGGCAGTCTAGTTGGGGAGACAGGCATTGAAATGAATTACAAGTAGGGGAAGCAGCAGAATACAAGAATAAGTGCTTTTGGGGTGGCAAAGTCACCCATTTGCAATAGTCAAGTGGTGAAACAGCATCACAAACAAGAGGTTTTGTCATAAATATTGGTGCAAAGCTCATTATAGCCCAACACTGTTGGGAGGGATATGCGAGGTGATTGGAGAAAAGCAGAGTACCCCAAAGGTTGTTCCCTGGTGAATGCAAATTGGAAGATATGCCTTAATGACCTCCTGAGGCAAAAGCTCAAAATTAGATGGCTGAGCAATGGGCTGATAGGGGAAAGCAGCAGAAGACAGGTCAGCCTGTACAGTGGTCATAAGTGTGGTGAAGAATTTGTTGGAGACTGCAGGAAGACACTGACAGCAAGTGGGATGGGAAAAACACGTTTTGGGGCACTTTGAGCAACAAATGTAACATATGAATGTTAACATTTCTAGGTATATTTGGAAGGCTTGAAACAAGGAATTATCTGGCTTTGTAGATTCCCTGCCAGCCCAAGAAAAATCACTTCTTGCTTTTGTGACTTTGCCAGAGAAGTAGCCCTATTGCTTTCCTAGCTCTGCATTCCCCCTCTCCAACCTTGTTCCCTCACCTCATTTGTGCCAAGCTCCTATATTCTCTTGAAAGCTTAGTACAGTGTTCTGCACATGGTAACCGTTCAGTGGAAAAAGAGACTCTTGACAAGCACACGATGGAGAAGGGATTGTCAGTAATATATTGGACTTGATGGCCATACCTGCACACACCAATAAAAAGCTCACCATTAGTAGTGTCACCTTTGAACCTGAAATACTGCTACAATGAAGTAATAGATATTTTTATTTTAGTCCTCTTGCTCTTTCATTTAGGGATGTTTGCTACTTGTGCCACTTGCACTCCATTTGATAAGATTTGGAGGGCAGGGACCATATGTCTTCTATTGATTAATCCCAAGGACCAAGTACGTTTCTCTACCCACTAGTTCCTTAGTCAGTCATTACTTCAGGGGTATTTATTGAGCACTTACTTTGTGCAGAGCACTGTACTAAGCCCTTGGAAGAGACAATACAACAGAGTTGGCAGA
This sequence comes from Ornithorhynchus anatinus, assembly GCF_004115215.2. NCBI lineage: Eukaryota > Metazoa > Chordata > Mammalia > Monotremata > Ornithorhynchidae > Ornithorhynchus > Ornithorhynchus anatinus. The sequence goes on from NC_041749.1 coordinate 30,173,711, forward strand.
CATGTTCCCTGCTCACAACAAGCTTAATAATAATAATAATGATAATGTTGGTATTTGTTAAGCGCTTACTATGTGCAGAGCACTGTTCTAAGCGCTGGGGTAGATACAGAGTAATCGGGCTGCCCCACATGAGGCTCACAGCCTTAATTCCCATTTTACAGATGAAGTAACTGAGGCACAGAGAAGTTAAGTGACTTGCCCAAGGTCACACAGCTGACAAGTGGGGAAGCCGGGATTCGAACCCATAACCTCTGACTCCCAAGCCCGGGCTCTTTCCACTGAGCCACGCTGCTTCTCTACAGACTAGAGGGGTGAGATGGTCATTAATATAAATAAATAATTTAATATATCATTTAAAGAAATGTACACAAAGGGTACACAAAGGGATGATCTAGTCAGTCTAGGAATATGATGTATTTTATGATTTTACAAGTGTGAATTGGAATTTCATTAGGTTCTTTTAAAAGTTATTTTAAACGGAGGTAAAAATAGATAACCCTGAGAGTACTGGGGAGCGATCTTTAAGAAAAATGTATTTGCTTTCATTTTAAATGGGATTTATAGCAGCTGCCAAATATTTAGTCTGGAAAGAATAATCATAATTTTATAGAATGAAAGACATGGTTATTTGAAGACTATTGCAGAAAAATCAATTTGCTCCATAACCTTTCTTATAGCAAACAAAACTTAGCTGTTATTGTTCTACATTTTTAGCTTTTCCCTGCAGCCCCATCACTGGCCAACCCCTCCCCGGGACTATAAACCTAGTTTGCTATTTAAAAAGCAATTCTACTTACAGGTTTTTACCACACAAAAGTGTTAACAACTGACCTGATTTAAAATTACTGTAATATTGCTACAACTCCTTTCATTATGCCTTGAGTACGTTTTGTTAAAAAAAAAACAACAACCCACAAAACTCAGCAGATTGCAATTTGCAAGGCTTGCTTGCACTTATCCATAGGTACTCATTACACTCCCTCCAGTTGCTCCTTCAGCCACAAGTGCCTCACAACTGTTAATTAGAATACATCTTTATGGCTTAGCTGAAATGTTCTATTTCCCCATAATGCACAATATTATTAGCTACTGTTCCATTGGGTATTATGGGCTTGTATTACACCAATCACTGCGGTGTTTCATTCTCAGACTCAGCTTGGCCAGGAAAGGTGTTTGATTCTATTTCTGATTTTGGTGGTTCTTAGAACAGACCGCTGGCCTGAATTTGACACACACTGGTGTTTATCAAGGAGAAAGCTGAGGTGAAGCCTCCTCTTTTATAATGATGAGTAAATTGGGAGTAGGTCTTCTAAGTGGGAGTTATCCCTTGTATGTATAGTTGACATCTCCCAGCTGGAGGAAGATACAGCCAGCACTTTGATTTTCCATTTTCCAGTGCCCAGGGACTCGCTTGAACATCTTTTCTAGAATGGCCTATTTGTCATTTAGAGACAGACAGAATGACCTTCTACAGATATAATGACTACAACACATTTCAGGTAGTAATGGAGGAGAGACTACTACAGCCCTGGAAAGAGTCTGCAGCAAATGGCCAGAGCACCCCACCCCAACCTTTGGCACCCCAGATAAAATAACAGTAGTGGTATTTGTTGAGATTTACTGTGTCATACACTGCACTAAATGCTGAGGCAGGCACAAGATAATAACATTAGACAATTCCTGTTCCTCATGGGGCTCACGGTCTAAGGGGGAGGGAAAGCACATATATTACAGATGAGGAAACTGAGACACAGATAAGTCAAGTGACTTATCTACGGTCACACCAAAGGTGAGTGGAGCTGGGATCTGCACTCTTTCCACTAAGCCAGGCTGCTCCAAATATAGAAAGCATATTTTAGGGGATAAAGGTTATTCCAGGATTTAAGAACAATCAATAACCAGGTGAGTGACAATTCCAGGGAAGATCTATGTATGCACTTGACAAACCACATTTCTTCTAAGGGAAGCAATGATATCCATTTTCGCCTCTAACATTCTTTAATAAATCCCCCACTGCATTCTTTCTTCCAGTGACTATCTTAGGCACAGTCTGTTTGCATTACTCTTCATTTTTGCCACTGGCAGAAAATACATTAGAATTTATATTTTTTATGATATTTGCTAAGTATGTGTCATTCACTGTTCTAAGCCCTGGGATAGGTAAAATTCAGTTCAGACATATTCCCTATCCCACAGAGGCATTTCACATTTGAGGAAACTGAGGCAGAGAAAAGTTAAGTGACTTGCACAAGATTACTCAGCTTGCAAGTGGCAGAGTGGGGATTAGAACTCTGGACCTCTGACTCCCAGGTGCATGAAATCTTAAACATAAATAGAATTTTAAACAGAGATTAGAATCTGCCCTATGCCTATGCCCTTCCAGTTCCAACAAGCTTACAGCCTGGTAGGTCTTCAGGCAGAGTGTAATTTGAGTTGGGGCTTAAGCTGGACCTGTGAACAGAGCAGTGAGTACAGTTCCAGAGTCCCAGCAGTTTGAGGGAGAAATCCAGCTCTTAAGCTCTGGGTCCCAAGTGAGTCAGAAGCCAGTAAGAAGCCCCAGCAACCCAATGCTACAGGGAAATTATAAACAATGTCATTTATTTTTACCTGAGTGCCAGGCACTGTACTAAGCACTTAGAAGAGCATAAATGAAGCCAACACACACGATCCAGGCTCTCAAGGAGTCTAAGGAGCCAAAAGACAAAATTTACCGATAGCAAAAGCCAGAGGAAGAACAAATATAAATCAGGAAGCAGTATAAAGATCAGAATGAAACAGCTGAATAATTGAATATACAGATAAATGCATAAATGAAAATATAGTAACAAGACTGGTATTCAAATGCTCATTATGGATGAAGCATTACGCTAAACATAAGAGAAGATGAAAGTTAAGAGATAAGCAGGATGGCTTAGTAGATAGAGCGAGCATGGGCCTGGAGTCAGAAGGACCTGTGTTCTAATCCCAACTCCACCACTTGTTGGCTGGGTGACCTTGGGCTGTCAGTTAACTCCTCTGTGCCTCAGTTATCTCACCTGCAAAATGGGGATTAAGACTGAGCCCCATGTAGGACATGGACTGTGTCCAGTCTCATTAGCTTGTATCTACCCTAGCACCTAGTACAGTGTCTGTCACATAGTAGTAAGTGCTCACAAATGCATAAAGAAAAAGATAATAATAATAATAAAAAGACCATACACAGTTCCTGTCCTTCCTGGGGCTCACAGTGTGAGAGGAAGGGAGAGCAGATATTTTTATCCCCACTCAACAGATCAGAAAAGTGAAGCCCAGAGGAATTAAGAAGGCAAGAAGCAGAGCCAGGACCAGAACTTGAGTCTGGTAGGCCATTCTCTTTCTGAGGATTGTGTATATATGTATATATTTATTATTCTATTTATTTTATTAATGACATATATATCTATAATTCTATTATTTACATTGATGCAATTGATGCCTGTCCACTTGCTTTGTTTTGTTTTGCTGTCTCTCTTCTTCTAGACTGTGAGCCCATTGGGTAGAGATTGTCTCTATTTTTGCCAAATTGTACTTTTCAAACGCTTAGCAAAGGGCTCTGCACAAAGTAAGTGCTCAATAAATATGACTGAATGAAGGAATGAATGACTGCAGTATACATAATCAATGGTATTGCATATTGAGTGTCTACTCTGTCCAGTGCTTAGCACAGTGCTCTGCAGAGTATATTAGAGTAAGTAGACACACTTCTGTTGGTTTGACTAAAGGAACTACAGTAGATGGGAATGTAGGGGACTGAAGTATTATAACTCCCATTCCTCAAATATCCAGGCAATTCGAGGGGGAGATGGCAGATTCATCCATCACAGAGAGGGTTGTGGCCAAAACTTCTCCCCAGACAAACTTCAGGCTTGCTTAAAGATCTAGTTCTAGAGATAAGGAATTTCATTGTCTTTTATAGGAAATTATTAATGATGGTACTTCAATCGCATTTATTGCTTACTCTATACCTGTTGAGCACTTATTATGTGCAAAGCACTGATCTAAGATACAAGTTAATCAGGTTAGACAAAGTCCCTTTCCCACATGAGGCTCACACTCCTAATCCCCTTTTTCCAAATGAGGTAACTGAGGCCCAGAGAAGTGAAGTGACTTGCCCAAGGTCACACAGCAGACATGTGGCGTAGCTGGGATTGGAACCTATGACCTTCTGACTCCCAGGCCCGTGCTCTATCCACCAAGGTCATGCTGGTTCTCAGCTCCCCCTTTAGGCTTTTAAGCTCCTTGTGGGCAGGGAATCTGTCCACCAACTCTAATAATAATGTTGGTATTTGTTAAGTGCTTACTATGTGCCGAGCACTGTTCTAAGCGCTGGGGTAGATACAGGGTAATCAGGTTGTCCCACGTGAGGTTCACAGTTAGTCCCCATTTTACAGATGAGGTAACTGAGGCACAGAGAAGTTAAGAGACTTGCCCACATTCACACAGCTGACAAGTGGCAGAGCCGGAATTCGAACTCATGACCTCTGACTCCCAAGCCCATGCTCTTTCCACTGAGCCACGCTGCTTCTCAACTACAGTGAACTCTTCTAAAAGCCTAGGTTTGCCCCACATACAATAAGCACTCAATAGTTACCACGAGTTGGTTTGTTTGGGGAGGGAATGTTTGATAATTAGAAAAAAAAAAGGCTGAAGTTAGATGCATATTCAAGAGAGTTGGATAATTGCTTTAACTGAATTTAATTTTCACATTTTTCAAGACTCTCCCCACTCCTCCATTCAAATAAGGATAAATAATTCAATTCACATGTAATAAGACAGTGTTCCTGATGAGCACAAGAACCATTAAAAAAAATGTCCTTTCCACAAGGCTTGCTTTGAGCTGTATATTCCAAGCTCTTTGAACCAATAAAATATGTCATATCCAAGAAAGGACTTTCAACTTTCAACTATCCCAAAAGCTGAATTTTCTGGGAATTCTAATGAATTGGGACTGTGTGCTTTCTGATATGACTACAGTGTTGGTAATTTCAGTCTACTATTGGAGTCAATAGTTCCAATCCTGCTATTTACTCAATAAATACTATTTATCACTGGGTAATGTATAATAAATACATTTTAAAATCTAATTTACCAAGGGTGTTTGAGCCATTATTATTCTATCAAGAACAATTCCACTCTATATTTATTTAATGCCTTGTCTCCACACAGTTTAACAGATATTAATTCAGTGATCTTCCAAGACACTTTTACTGCAAGGCAGATGATGTTTCTTACCCATATTTACAGATGGAGACACTGTGACAGAGAAGCTAGTGGTGTGGTGGAGAAAGGAAATAGAGATCTCAAGTGAAGGTGTTTTTGAACTGCCTATTGTGTTCACAGAGTCTTTGTGTTTACAAGAGTGTTTACTTGTAAACTGTTTTACAAGTAAAACAGAGGTCAAGGACTCAGTCCCTGCCATCAGGAAGCTTGTAATCTGTTAACCTTACCCTGAAACCCCCACTCCATTCCAATGAAGTTTTCATTTTAAGACTAGCTGTTCTATATATGACTTTGCCTTTTGATGTAGTCATTGCTGTTAGAACACATTTTATTTATCTTAATGATATAATTTTTTTTCATTTGCACCCAAAAGGGATTGCTAGACAAAGGTACAATATTTTAAAATCTAAGAAAAAAAAAACCCACATATGGGTACTTTTGAGAGGACTGAAGTAATGACTTTATAGGCATGAACTATTTTCATTGCAGAAGCGAGAGGGAGAGAAACGGACTTACCCTGAACTGCCATCATTGCAGGATTGATACCCAACTATTAGCCACCAATCACCAGATTCATTTCTTGAACAGAAACTCAAAACTGTAACTCTGTTTCCAAAGTTCAATAAGAACCCAGACATTTCTTAGTGGATTCCAGAGGAAGGGAATATAGAGAAATAAAAGAGATACTTAACTATCCTTCTCAAAACTAGAAATCATACAAAATAAATATATTTTACTCAGACTAAATTAAAACATTATCCTTGGGCATCACCAGATAGGAATCTTCCTTAGATTCATGAGATTGCACCAATGAACTTCCCAAAGAAAAAAGTCCCACAATATGGAATCTTCTTTGTGCTTTGATTAACTGGGTGGCCCTCTTACAACCAAAGCCTCCCTAAAATGGAAAAATCTCATTGGATTTATTGGTTTGTGGTAGAGCTCAAAAATTTGGGATAGGCTATTAAAACTGAAACTGTCACAAGAAGAGTCATAACTTGTACCCTAGTTGTGATTAGACCTAGTTGTACCCTAGTCCGATTAGACTGTAAGCCCGTCAAACGGCAGGGACTGTCTCTATCTGTTGCCGACTTGTTCATCCCAAGCGCTTAGTACAGTGCTCTGCACATAGTAAGCGCTCAATAAATACTATTGAATGAATGAATGATTTCCACATAACCCACTAAAGAAAGATGATTGTCATGGTAACAACTACATCATAAGTCATTCCTGTTACCAAGAGAGGCAATATTCTGAAATGATCTGTAAGAGAACTCAACACCCCTACATTCAGTGCTATTAATGCCAGATTACATTTGTATTTTTTTTAACCACAAGATTCATCCTTTTCTCCTTCCATTTTTATTCATAAACTCTGCAAAAGGAAGAAAATATTCAGCAGAGAAATGAAAACCCAAATGGACTAATTGAGTGGATTCTGGGTAAACCTGGTACATGTGACTCAAGGGAACAGGACATGGGTTCCAGGCAAACAAAATCATTACCTTAAAATTGGCCTGCATTTTCCAAGGCTCATAGCCATTTAAGACTAAATCTTTCCCCACGTTAGGTACCCATTCATCAGAATATAAGGCAACTTTTAATTATAAAAGTCTATACTTTCTTTGAAATATTCTTCTCCTTTCCTCTGAAGCAGGAAATGGAAACCTCATGGAAATTGTCAGACAAGTCTTCCCACCCAGGACCAATTACTTCGATGAAATGTTCAGCCATCTATAAAACCAAGACAAAGCCTGTCATTTCCATCATCATGCTTCCCCAGCCAAGGGAGAAAAATAGTGGACTGAGCTGGGCCTGGTCTAGCTGAATCCACACTCCGTCCCCAATATTCCATTTGTCTTCCTGTTCCCTTGCTCTGCCACACAAGTAGCTGGGCAAGGGGGCAACTCCAAGCCCACACCAAGGCTTCGAAGGGCTGCTTAGAGAAGCAGCGTGGCTCAGTGGCAAGAGCCCGGGCTTGGGAGTCAGAGGTCGTGGGTTCAAATCCCCACTCAGCCGCTTGTCAGCTGTGTGACTTTGGGCCTCAGTTACCCCATCTGTAAAATGGGGATGAAGACTGTGAGCCCCACGTGGGACAACCTGATCACCTTGTATCCTCCCCAACGCTTAGAAGAGTGCTTTGCACATAGTAAGCACTTAACAAATACCATCATCATCATCATCATCAAGTATAGTTCACCCAGACCTAAACTAAGCTTTCTGGCTTCTGCAGTTGCTGCTGAAAAGCCTGATACATAATGATAATAATAATAATAATAATACTTGTGAAGTGCTTACTGTGTGTTCTAAGCACTGACATAGATAAAAGTCATTCAGTTTGGACACAGTTCCTAGCCCACATGGGGTTCATGCTCTTAATCCCCATTTTACAGATGAGATAACTTTGTCATGAAGAAGTGAAGTGACCTGTCCCAGGTCTCACAGCAGACAAGTCCCAGAATTGGGATTAGAACCCAGGTCCTTCGGACTGCCAGGCCTGTGCTCCATCCACTAAGCCACATTCCTCCTCCTGATATCCTGGAATGACCCATAGCAGAAGCATCTATGGCTGACGGGAGGCAGAGTGGAGCCAGACCAGGGCAGCTTCAGCTTTCCTGGACTACCTTTCTCCTTTCCATTCTCCCAACAGCCTTGAGGAGGGCATTCAGGGACCTGCCTATTGACCTATTGGCTGCCTTCCACCCTTCTCCCGTTCTGCCACTGATGGGGATAGCTGAGCAGAGTCACCCATAGAAGAGCACTGAAATTCCTTCCCAGTTATTCATTCCTGCAAATGTAGACTATTGAATGCCTGGAAAAAATTGCTATTCTAATGATCATACCTTAAATCTAACCAAGAAAGGATGCGATTTGAATTTTGAAGGAATGATTTTTACTCTGGAATTTAAATAGTAAAAGAGTGGTGTATCTAATAAAGGATGAGTCATTTAGAGCAGAGTTGATCAACCTGTTTGGGAACCCCTGAGGTACTTCGAATCCCTGCAGGAGATTCAGCCATTATGGCAGACAATGGGGCAGATAATGAGAACTCCTGGACCTAGCAAGCAACAGCAGCAACAGCATAGAGGCCCAACTGCCTTGCTTAATGTCCCAGACTTTAAAGTGCACTAGAACTGTTTTCTTTGGTAATCTGCTCTGACTTCTGTGGAGAAATGAAGGTCAGATTCTTATGGGGTGTGTGGATGTGTTTGTGTGTTTGTATAGAGAAAATTGTTTTGGGGAGTGGGCTAGAGTACTTCAGGTGCGACCACAGGGGTTCCATTTTTGAAGAGTAAATGATAAAGAATGTATTGCTTCCCACATCTTTGCCTTCCTATAGCCTCTGAAAAATATTACAAAGATTAATTCTACCAAAAAAAATACTTTGCATCTGTAGCTATAGATAAACTTTCTGAGACAGTCAATTATTTAAATAGGAAATAGAATTAAGCCTCTATGCAGAATTAGCCATATTGCTCAGTACAAATTGTTTGCATTCTTAAAAAGACAAAAAAGCTCACCCGATGACCACATCTTTGCGTTTCCTCACACAGTCCCCAAGCCATTTTTGGACATAATTATTTACTCAGAAAATCACTGGCAAGCAGGAAGACTTAATAATAGTTTTCAAATACATCAAAAATTATTATACAAAGCACCATGACTCATAGTTCCCCACCTCCACGAGGATAAGTACAATTTTAAAATGAGCAAAATGTTCAGGAGTCATTTCCTAGAGCTCCTTTTTGGAGCTCACCTGAAAGGAGACCCCTTCAGAGTAGAGACACAGAAGTGTCTGGGACCACTGAAGTGTTCATTTACAAATAGGGATGTGGATGAAAAGATTATTAGAAGTTCCCTCCAGCTTTATTATTCCTTAAAACAATAGAGACAGTCTATTGTAGAATAAGAGAAGTAAAATACATTCATATTTGAAATTATGAACTCATTTCTTGAGGTAAATTACTTCTGGAAAGAAAGTAATGAACCAACTATGGAAACACAGTGAAAATAGTAACAAAATCTACCTTGTCAGTCTCTTTTCAGAGGGTCTAGTGAATAGAGTGGGGTGCTGGGAGTCAGAAGAACACCTGGGTTCTAATCCAGGGTCCACCACTTGTCTGCTGTGTGACCTTGTCTCTGTGCCTCAGTTACTTCATCCATAAAATGAGAGTTAAGAGTGTGAAGTCCACATGGCACATTCTTATTATTTCCCTCTAGACTGTAAACTCATTATGACAGGGAATGTGTCTCCTAATTCTGTTGTATTGTACTGTCCCAAGCACTTAGAGGCCTCTGCACATAGTAAATGCTCAATAAATACCAGTGGTTTAAAATCGTACTCAGGAAGAAGAGAATTATCCAGAAGTTTGCCTCAATTCTCAATGCATTAAATCCTATCTTGGTCCCTAGATTGGGAAATCTGACATGGAACTCCAGACTGTTAATTAAATAATTGAGATGGTCTCTACTAAAAAAATAAAGTCCTCGACTTTAAATGGGATATGTGGTTAATGGGCTAAGCCAAAGAAACCCTCTCACGGACACTTTATCAGTTAAATTTTGCATCCTTCCTCACTCTTTAAACAGAAGTTTTATTCACTTTGGGCAGTATTTGTGTGTGTGTGTTTGCGGGAGGCAGGGGTGGAATTCGGTGCGTGTGAGTTCTTCAGTTATCTGCTGTGTGGCCTTGGGCAAGTCACTTCACTTCTCTGTGCCTCAGTTACCTCATAATAATAATAATAATAATGGTATTTGTTAAGCACTTACTATGTGCAAAGCACTGTTCTAAGTGCTGGGGGAATACAAGGTGATCGGGTTGTCCCACGTCGGGCTCACAGTTTTAATCCCCATTTTACAGATGAGGTAACTGAGGCCCAGAGAAGTGAAGTGACTTGCCCAAAGTCACACAGCTGGCAAGCGGCAGAGCCAGGATTAGAACTCATGACCTCTGACTCCCAGGTTCAGGCTCTTTCCACTGAGCCACACTGCTTCTCATCTGTAAAATGGGGATTGAGACTGAGATTGAGACTGTGAGCCCCACAAGGGAGAGGGATTGGGTCCAACCCGATTTGCTTGTATCCACTCCAGCACTTAATACAGTGTATGGCACATAGTAAGCGTTTAACAAATGCCATTATTATTATTATTCTGGATCTATAGAGCATGGCTAAAATGCTTTGTGGCTCTCACCAACAACAAATGGCCTCAGGCTGCAACTTTCCCATTTTTTGCCCCCATTCCTCTCGACTCCCTACCTCTATCTTATCCCCAACAAAAGGTAAGGAGAAGATTTTCACCTGACCTCTTGCTTGCCCAAGCCTTGGTCAGATATGTAAAATCTGCAGTAAGCAAAGCATTGGCAAATACAGTTGGAGTCTTTCACACCATTACCTGGTAATCCTGCAGGACTCACACATTTCTCTCTGGTGTCTGCCTGCTCCCAGGTTGGGATTGACTTGGTAATGTAGTAAAGTCAAGGTGCCGCCCTTGGGTTTTGCAAATTAAACAGTAAGTTCCATAAGGGACAGGGACTTTGTCCAACCTGATTGGCTTATGTCCACCCCAGCAATTAGTCCGGTGCTTGACAACTAGTACAGTAACAGTAACTTAAATACAGTAACAGTAACAATAATACTGATAATACCTATTCATTTTGTATCCAGTCCTTTAGACATGTATCCATGTCTATAGAGATAGCTTTTACACATTTGTCCTATGTCAGTTAGACTCTTTAAAGTGAAAATAATTGTGATATTTGTTAAGCACTTCTTGTCTGTCTTATGCTCTCAAGACATCTCCGACCCATAGCAACACCATGGACACATCTATCACAGAAAGCCCTACTTCCAACTGCAATCATTCTGGTAGTGTATCCATAGAGTGTTCTTGGTAAAAACATAGAAGTGGTTTAATAATAATAATAATGTTGGTATTTGTTAAACACTTACTATGTGCAGAGCACTGTTCTAAGCGCTGGGGTAGACACAGGGGAATCAGGTTGTCCCACATGGGGCTCCCAGTCTTAATCCCCATTTTACAGATGAGGTAACTGAGGCACAGAGAAGTTAAGTGACTTGCCCACAGTCACACAGCTGACAAGTGGTAGAGCCGGAATTCGAACCCATGACCTCTGACTCCAAAGCCCGTGCTCTTTCCACTGAGCCACGATGCTTCTCACGCTGCTGTTTACCACTGCAGGCTTTCGTGCAGTAAACTTGAGTGTCTGCCCTTGACTCTCTCCTATGCTGCTGCTGCCCAGCTCAGGTGACTTGTGACTTTTAGCAGATTGGCTTCTACTGAGTAGCCACTGCCCAAGCTAGGAATGGAATGCATATGCCCCTGCTTGACTCTCTCTCCCATAGTTGAGACTGGTAGAGGGGGTTAGGCACTTACTATATGCCAAATATTGTGCTAAGCACTGAGGTAGATACAAAATAATCAGATCAGACACAATCCCTGACCCCCTTGGGATTTATAATCGAAAGGCAACATAGAACAGATATTTCATCCCCATTTTACAAATGAGGAAACTGAGGCACAGATAAGTTAGATGACTTGCTCGAGGACACACATCAGGCAAGAGGCAGCGTCAGGACTAAAAACCATGTCCAGAATTTGGGATGCTGGTTACAGAACCAGTACATTCCATCTTCTTTCTTATCTCAACCATTAGAATGTAATTCCTCTAGGGTAGAGATCACATCTTTAGTTTTTCCATATGTTCCTCAAGCAGCTAGTACCACACAGAAGGTGCTCAAATACTACTGATGCTGGTATTGAACCATACTTGGACGTCTAGTTCAACCTAGTGCACTGAGAGACAGTAAAATATAGTGGGGACCCAAAAAATCAAATTGGAATTCTGAATTCTATCATTAGTTTTGCCACATATTGTTTGAGTGACTTTAAAGTCAACTAACTCTTTAAACCATAGTTTCCACTCTAGAATGTGAACTACTTCTGCCAGGGAATGTGTCTACAAACTCTGTTCTGTACTCTCTCAAGCAATTATAGCACAGTGCTCTGAATACAGTATACACTCAATAAATACCACTGATTGATAGAGATTGAGGGAATAGAGGAAGGTTCCAGAGAAGGTAGAATATTATTGCTTTACCTAATAATAATAATATCAGGAACAGCCAATAGAAAGGATCATAAAATAGCTTGCAAATATCAAAGGATATAGAAGTGAAATTATAGCCATGAATGCTTTCATTCTAAATACTGACTCATTGGAACAAACATGTGCCTACACCCCAAATGAATCAAGAAAATGGGATTCTCTGGTATGTTCCAGATCATTTTAAAGAGCTTTATTGATATAGTAGAAATACATTAAATATCTATCTCTATGACATTCTCAGGGCCTGCCAAGAAATTGGATTGAAAATGAATTGGTATGCGGGTATGAAGAAAGGGAAAGCCGTATCCTGAGTCTGCTTGCTGTAAGAGGTACCAAGAAGTTATTTTAGCCCCATTCTATAAATTCCAGAAGTACACTCACATACATAGCCTCCATACCCCAACCCTGGGTAGAACGAGGGATTCAAATCCTTATTTCCTGAGATGAAATTCACTATTTATCCTAGCAAATTCATTCCCAGTGATCAAACAGATTCTTTTAGCCATATAACCCTGCTGGAATTTGACAAGGAAATATCTGATAATGCTGGAACCAAGAACTTCCCAGTAATTATCTCATGGGGGGTGGGGAGGAGCAAGGGGAGAGAAACAGAGAGAGAAATTGGCAGAGAGACACAGAGAGACAGAGACAGACACAGAGATTCAGAGAAAGACACAAGAGACGGATACAGAGAGAGATAGATACACAGAGAAAAAGACACAGAGAGACACACTGAGAGAAAGACAAAGAGAGAGAATCTGACCCTCAGAGAGACAGAAATACAGACTAAGAAAGATACAGTGAGAGAAAGACAGAGAGACAGACTGAGATGAGAGATACACTAAGAGGAGAGATAGATCAAGAGGATAGACCGAGAGGGCAGAGAGAGACCCAGAGGAGAGAGAAAGATTGTCTTAATTGGATTTTTTTCAGGTCACTAAAGTACCATCTTCACCTTCTCATTAAAAGTCTTTTTACTAGAGTGCCCATTTTGGCCTATTAAACACTTAGCATTGTAATTGTAATTTAATAGTAAGGCTCTCTCATCAGGATTCCACTCTGCACAAATAAAATTTAATAGAAAAAAATAGTAGCTCATAATTAAGCCAAGAATTCTGAATGACTTCCGGCAATTCCTTCACCCTACTTCTTGCCCAGGCTTCCCAAAGGAAGACTGCCAATTTCCACTGGGAAGGAAAAAACTGTAACTGTTGGAATAATTCCCTTAACTATAAGGCAGCAGAGACTCAATTCCCAAATCCCACTGACTTGGCAGAAACTCAAGAAGTCCACAGAAGTTACAAACAAAACACTAGGTTGTTGCCATCTTGAAGTTCAGGAAACCTCCTCATCCTTAATTCCTTTCCTTCATCTTGCAACAACCTAATAAGATAGGCAAACAACAGAGAGCATTAACCACATTTCCCAAAGACAAAGAAACTGAAAGCCCAGAGAGAGTCTGGCCCTAGGCACATAGGTGAGAGCTGGGCAGACAAGGGATTTGTTTTATTTTAAACAGTTTGCTCTCCAGATTTATAAAGACCTTGGAATTATTCTTCTGGTAGTCTCCAGATATCATCTAGCCCAACCTCCTGCTTCTAAGGTGAGTCAGAGGATCACAACCCTAAATTCAGTAGCTCTCTAGTTCCTGTAAGTTCCACAACCCTGCTGATTAAATACCCTTGTTTAGAAATCATTTCTTCTCTATCTCCAGCCACCTGGCAGGAAAGTTGAAAGATATATGGATAGTCGAGATGATGAGCAGGTCTGCGGGATCACCATGGAATCCAGCACCATTTCCCTGCACTCTGAAAAAGGCAAAGGGAGGGAAGACTTTGTTTTGGAGAAATAGCCTGGTATACCTTACTGCTTCTTTTGTTCCCCACCTGTGGCTGAACTAGTGAAGTTATTATTTACTGTATTAGAGTTGCCTTGTTCAAAAGCCTATTGTGCTTGAAGACTCCATTTTTTTAATCCAGTCATTGAGATTTCATTGGAGAACATCACGCCCTGCCTGAACCTAGTGTGTCTTTATCACCTCACCCAAATCCCTCTCAGGCCTGGAACACCCTCGCCCTAGGAAGCAGTGTTGCCTAGTGGAAAGACCATGGGTCCAGGAGTCAGAGGACCTGGGTTCTAATGCTGTGTGACTTCGGGCAAGTCATTTAACTTGCTCCCTCACCTGCAACATGGGAATTCAATACCTGTTCTCGTTCCTACTTAGACTGTGAGCCTCATGTGGACCTGATAATCTTGTGTCTACCCCAATGCTTAGTACAGTACTCGAAACACTGTAAGAGCTTAACCAATACCACAGTTATTATTGTTATATCCCAGACCACCATTCTCCCCCACTTCAGAGCCTTATTGAAGTCACATCTCTTCAGAGAGACCTTCCTGGATCAAACCCCCTCTCTCTGACTCGCTCTCCCTTCTGTGCATCTATACATTTAGGTCTTTACCGTTCATGCCCTTGTTATTTGGCCCACTTTCACCCTCCCAGCTCTTATATCCATATCCATAATGTATTTATTTATATTGATATCTGCCTGTCTTGATTGTAAGCTCAGTATGGGCAGGGAACTTGTCTACCAACCAAGTTGGAGAAGCACTGTGGCCTTATGGCTAGAGCACAGGACTGGGAGTCTAATCCTGGCTCTGCCACTTGTCTGCCATGTGACTTTGAGCCAGTCACTTAACATTTCTGTACTTCAGTTACCTCATCTGTAAAATGGGATTTAAGACCATGAGCCCCATGTGAGACATGGACTGTGTCCAACCTGATGAGCTTGTATCTACCCCAGTGCTTAGTGCTCTGCCTGGCACATAGTAAGTGTTGAACAAATACAATAAAAAAATCCAAAAAACTCTTATCCAAGTACTTAGTACAGTGTGCTCTGCACACAGTAAGGGCTCAATAAATACCACTGATTGATTTATTGGTTGACAAATTTCTACACCTGTACTTTAATAATAATGTTGGTATTTGTTAAGCGCTTACTATGTGCCGAGCACTGTTCTAAGCGCTGGGGTAGACATAGGGGAATCAGGTTGTCCCACGTGGGGCTCACAGTCTTCATCCCCATTTTACAGATGAGGGAACTGAGGCACAGAGAAGTTAAGTGACTTGCCCACAGTCACACAGCCGACAAGTGGCAGAGCTGGGATTCGAACTCATGAGCCCTGACTCCAAAGCCCGTGCTCTTTCCACTGAGCCACGCTGCTTCCCTAATCCATTAAGTGTTTCCCTATTTCAGTTGCTACTTTCAAGAGTTTCATCACAAGAGAATTTTGGAGGGAAGCAAATTCATCTACCAACTAGAGGTGAGCCACATGGCAGTTTGAAAAAAAAAACTACAAAGAAAGTTAATGGATCCTGCCTGCTGCTTAATGATACAGACAAGCCCAACATCATTTGCAATCTAATGAGAGGGAAACTAGAAAAGGAGAATTCGATTTTTGGTTATAATTGCAAGCCCGGTTTAGTCATAATAGAGTTCTCTATTCATGTCATGGAGGGAATAAAGCAGGTCAGCAGTTTGTGCCTCCATTTGGAGATCTCCTGAGTGGGTTAGCAGCTTCCCAACTGGCATCTGCTACCTAGGTTTCGAGTGAACATTCCTCCTCACCAATTCTGTCAACCTCCAAACTACTTAATGAACCCTCCCCCTCACCACTTCCTTCAACATTTGGTCTTTCTTGAAGCTAAAGGCCACACTGAGGTCAATTCGGGTAACGTCATGGGAAGAGAAAAAGATGGCTTCTAGGATCAAAGTGCAAGATGATTTCTGTCAATCAGACAGATATCCTGGGGTGGGCTAAGTGGGGCATATGGCAGTATATGGCTTCAAAAAATCCAGGCCAAATTTACAAGGCACAGCCCCAGCTCATGATGTTTGGCACCAAAAATTTGGCTTGTCCTGTGTAGAATTGATAGATTTTTGGCCAAAATGAGCTTCCCCTGAAACTTCTGTCCCTCAAATTCTCACATGGTCCAGGCACTCTAAAAACGCTTTGATCCCATAGAACGGTTCTCCCATTAGGACGAGTACAATAAAGGAAAACTGGAAGACTTTAAGTAAGTTGAAACTTGAAACAATTCAAATTTGTTTTCTCCTGAGGCTTTATTTTTTTAATGGTATTTGTTATACTCTTACTATGTGTCAAACACTGTTTTAAGTGCTGGAGTTTATACAGGTTAATTAGGTTGGATACAATCCCTGCCCTATGTGCGGCTCACAGTCTAAGTATGAGGGAGAAGGATTTAATTTCCATTTTACAGATAAGGAAACTGAAGCAGTGAGAAGTGAAGTGATTGGCCCAAGGTCACACAGCAGCAAACAGTATGGCATATCGGATAGAGTGTGTGCCTGGGAGTCAGTAGGACATGGGTTCTAATCCTGGCTCTGCTACTTGTCTGATGTGTACAACCTGATCAGCTTGTGTCCACCCCAACACTTAGAATAGCACCTGGCACATAGTAAGCACTTAACAAATGCCATTAAAAAATGGCAGAGCTGAAATTAGAACCCAGGTCCTCTCACACCCAGGCCCATTATTCTTTCCAGTAGGCCATGTTGCTCCTTATTTATGAAGTAACCTTAGTAACTTTATTTACAAGAGTGAGCAAAGTCCACTCCAGAGCTGGTGTTCTTTTCTGAGAAGAGTTTATGTAAAAATATTTCTAACATTTTCCTGCATGAGGTTTGCCACCCTAGGTAGATAATAGTGTTACCTAGGAAATCTGCCTCTGGTATGATTATGTGGGAACCATTTCATTTAATTTACCCCCTAATACATAGCATTCCTGTTAAGGGATGATACAATGACCGGGTGCCAAAGAAAGATCTGAAAAGGATGACATTTTCAAGGGTCACTGTAGACTCTGCTGACTGCAAGTACCACCAGATTTTTACCCCGTTCATTTTCATCAGCATTCTGCTTAATTTACTAAAAATGTAATTTTCCAAGACTGCTTGACTGGCAAGAGCATGTCCTTGCAGTTTGGTTTCCATGGATACTATTTGTTGTTCTTTGGGGGGAGTAGGGGTAAAGGGGCAGTGACACTGCTGTTTAACCACACACCACAGTCGTACTTCCACTTCCACTTGTCAAGGCAGACCGCCTCCACTGTGCCTTCCTTAAGAAATTTCGTAACACAACAGATAGTCAGGGAAAAGCCTTGGCTGGCTGGGGAGCTGACTTTATCCCTTCTTGCTGTCTACCTTCGGTGAGGGGCATAGGGATTGTTTACCTGATGACTTGGTTCTGTGCTGGAATTAGCCTGGATTAGGCACACTTCCACTTTCTTCATCTAACTGCCTTTGGCAAAGAATGTATGTGTGTGTATGTGTTTGTGTGTGTACACACATCCATATACCCATAGGATCAATCAATCCATCAATCCATGGTACTTATTGAGTGATTATTGGGTGTAGAGCACTATTCTAAGGGTTTGAGAGAGTAGAGTTCAACAGAATTGGTAGACAGAATTTCTGCTCTCAAGGAGTTTATAATCTAGTTGGGGAGAAAGAAGTTAAAATAAATTGCTGATATGGGAAACGGCAGAGTAGGGTATGTACATAAGTGCTTTGGGGTTGGAGGTGGGGTGAGTATCAAAGTGTTCAAGGTTTACCAGCACAAGTGCGTATACAATGCAAAAAGGAGGGCAAATTGGGCCAGTGCTGTGGGGAGGCAGTCTAATCAGGGTAGGCTTCTTGGAGGAGATATGATTTCAGTAGAGTTTTGAAGATAGAGAGAGTAGTTGTCGGATATGAAAGGGGAGAGAGTTCCCAAATAGGTCAGATCTTCACTGGCAAAAGCCAAGTGGAGAATGAAACAATTTTCTAGATAATGAAGACAAAAATCCCTTCAACTGTGTGAATTATACAAGCAGTTTATCAAAGAAATGTAGAAGATGAAACAGAAATTTATTTTCGCTTAGAACACCTCTGGCAAGTAAGGCAGGCATTATATCATCTTACTACTTCAGCTCCAACTGTTATGCAAATGGATCTCATATCTACCTCTTGAATTCTAACCTCTCTGATGCTCTTCAATCTTGCATTTCCTCTTGCTTTGCCATTTGATGCTAAGTATGGCTAGTGCTAAAACTGTTCATAACTGTTGATTTAACATTGTGGCCCACATAAGAACCATGTCAATAATGGAGATCACTCATCAGGTCAGTCACTGCCATCATGAAGCAGACATGAAAATGAAGTGGAATATCAAATTGGTGCTACAATGGAGGATATATTTTGGTTATAAATGAGCCCCGAGGAAGGGGATTTGTTGCTTTTTTTTTTTAAGAGAGTCTAGCTTTAGGTTATTATTCAAGGGTCCACAGGTGAAGACTGTCAGTCATATGACTGATATACATCACATAGCACAGAGCTCAAGTCCATCTAAAACCTATCCTGCTGTTTGTCTTGAGTTTGTCCATTCGATAGCCAATAGCCTCATCTAGCTCATTCCCTTTACTGAAGGTGAATCTAAACAAACTTTTTCTCATGCTTCAAGACTCCTGCTGGAGTTCAGTATTTGAGGTCTTCCAAGATAAAAATGAAATTGAGTGCTTTGGATTTTAAAACTTAATTGTCTCTCCTTTAAATAGTCCTATGATCAGTTAAAAGGAGAACCGATAGGCCATCTGCTTTGAGGGAAAAAACTAGTCTAAATCATAAAGGAAGAGACATTTAAGATAGCAGGCATTCTCCGGCATTTATTAGAACTTTGGAGGGAATCTTAAAGTTCAAAACTGTCAGTCCTGGGCTTTGTGAGTTTGACCATCGGTTGCTATTTGAGTTCTAGTGCAGAGGAACAATCCAGTTCTGGTGAAAGTTGATGTTCAGTCGCTGGCTTGTATAGCGCCTTTAATAGATCACACACCATATGACCGAGTCTGTAACTATGATCAGATCGAATCATGGAGAAAAGGCATCTTACAGTTACAAATCCAATCCTTAGAATTATAGAATTGTATTGGCCTCCCGTGGTCAACTACTCTATCCCCCTGCCATATCAGCAGCTATATCTGCAATTAAGTAATCTAAGATAAGTGGTACTCCAATATTGTTTTTACAGGAAAGTAATTTCCCAGTGACCCTTTGTAACATTCCAGTGTTTAATATCAGGAAGGTGGTCCTTATGTCTTAACTAGAGATGGGAAAGGTCACAGATTGACAGTATGAACATTAACCATATACATTTATTTCACATCTGAACTTCTATGTCTATTTTGGGGTTTTAAAGGTTAATTCTTTTCCTAGTTCTTTATTCAAATCGACTTTTTCCTACCTAGGCTTTTTTTGTTTTTTTTCAGGAGGCACAATACTGTTTCCTATTCTGAGCTGCTATTTTCTTCTCTACATTGTATTTTCTATTATTTTATCTAATCCTGTTGCTGGTTTAGAGTGTTACAATCTGAATGAACAGCTAAATTACACAATATTATTACTAGAGCTTACAAATACAAGTTTAACTGGTGGTAAAAGAAAAGGTGCTTACCAGGAAATGGATCAAATAGAGCAAGACAGCCCACTCACTATATTTATTAATGTTTTTCATTGCTTTTTTAACACCCTGAGTTTTAGTCTTGAAACTGACCGTGCTTCAGTATCGGGCAGAATGTGATTTTTCAGAAATACAAGCACTGCAGCTCATTACGTATTTCACTCATTCACTTCTTTTCCTTTCCACAAGAGGGCAAAACAAACTTTAAGTGGCAGGCCTTATCCCATGACTGACAGACAGAAGATCAACTACTGGGTTTAGCTGTAAATCAACCAATATATTTGTATTTTTTACAATCTCAGTATGCTTTTTGAAATGACTCAAAGCATATTTCTTCTATTCCATTTTAGGCTGTTAGCGTTATTACAGCTGACAAGCAGTGCGGACTAAGAGCCCAAGACTGGGAGTCAGGAGACCTGGGTTCTAGTCCTGCCTCTGCTACTTGCCTGCTGCATGACTTTGGGCAAGTCACTCGGTTTCCTCTTTTGGAAAATGGGTATTAAATACCCATTCTTCCTCCCTGTTAGTCTGGGAGCTCTATGTGGGACAGGGTTTGTGTCTGATCTTATTGCATTTCATCTACCCAAGTCCTTAGAATAGTGCTTGAAACATAATTAGTGCTGAACAAATACCATATTTCTACTAATTTTCAATTGTTAATAATAATTTTGACCTGAAATTCCAATTATTATTGGAATTTCAGGCTAAAATGAAATACAGCTGCTAGGATCTTGCCATGTGATAAATGCAGAAAAACTGAAGGTAGACTGTTTTTATAGACCTCATAAAAGGATTTGACCCTATTAACAGACAAGGGCTCTGTAAAGTGCTAAGTAAATTTGTCTGTCTTGAGAAATTCATCTAAATTCTTAAACAACTCCATGAAATTACAGTCAGCCAATTCAGAGTTAAAAGCACACCAGTTTTAACACTTAACTTTTCTGGACCTGTTTCCTCTTCTGTAAAATACTATACTTCCCCCTACTTAGACTGTGAGTCCCGTGTAGGACCTAATTCTCTTCTATCTACCCCAGCACTTAGTACAGTGCTTGGCATAAAGTAAGCGCTTAGCAAATGCTACCCCTATTGTTCAATCTATCCTATGCTGCCATGCTTGGAGACACTGGAATGAGAATACACTTTTGATTCAGTGGTAAATATTTTTAACTCATCAAGCTACCAGCATCATCAAGAGTTCTCTAGACTGTAAGGTTGCCGGGAACATGTCTACCAGTTCTGTCATATTGTATTCTCCCAAGAGTGAATTGTGATTTAACATTAAAGCCCCCCAAAAGATAAAGGAACATCTAGGGTTCCATTATGTAACCCTGCTTTGTGCTGAGGCTAATAGCTGAGATTGGAAAGATTTTCTGAATCCTTGTCCTCTCTTGCTTGTGTCATCACCCATCAGTGAACATGAGTACCCAGAACACAAGACAGAGAGAGATCAAAAGTACACTCCATTCTGCCACAGTGCGACTTGCTTAGAATGCAAAGGCAGAATTAGGGAACGCTTTATGACAAGGCACATCTGTCTGGATACAGCATGACATGCTCTCATAAGAAATGCTGGGGGAAATTCATGCAGCTTTGGGCACAGGCTGTGTAATAGAATATTATTACTTTACATGGGGATCTGTGAGAATGCAATCCCTACTTTATAGGAAATGTAAGTGATAATAATAATATTTGTTAAGTGCTTACTATGTACCAAGCACTGTACTAAGCACAGTGGTAGATACAAGATTATCAGATAGGACACATTCTTTACCCATTTGGGGCTCATAGTCTAATGGGGAAGGAGAACAGATATTAAATTCCCATTTTATAGATGAGGAAACTGAGGACCAGAGACATTAAATAACTTTCACAGGATCACACAGCAGAACAAGTGGCAGAGCTGGGATTAGAATTCAGGTCCTCTGACTCTTAGGCCAGTGCTCTTTCCATTAGGTAATACAGCTCTAGGTAAGAAATATACAGCAGTTCGTAGTGAATGAACACATTAGATAACAAGGTTACATTGGTGGGAGGTCAAAGAAACATGAAATCCATTTAGAAAAAAGTCTATTGCCAGGTCTTGAAATATAATCTTTTTACTTTGTACTTTGAATGGCTTTTTGGGTATAATTGGACTCTTTAAAGGCCTGAGTTTGGAAGGTTTTACTTCTAAAGCATCAGCTGCCTTTTTCTCAAGGAGATGCTTGGTCTAAGAATAGCAGACTGGGAGAAAGGCTTTTCAGAGGAAATTTCATTTGTTTGGCCCAAAGTACTGGATGGGAGATACAGGACTGCAAAAGGGACATACTGAATGCTATCATCTTCTGGGTTTCATGGGTGCTCAATAAATGCCTCTTGAGCATGTTAGACAGTAGAGGGGAGGAAGTCATCATAGAGAAAGAGGTTGAAGATAGTGATAAGTGAGTTTCAGACTTGAGTATCAGAAGATATGCTCCCTTCACTTGTATTAAAGAGCCTCTTGTGCGCAAAGCACAATACTAAGCACTGGGAAAATGGCATGGGTGAAAATAAGACATGGACCCTGGCTCACAAAGAACTAACAATCTAAGAATAAAATGGCAAAAGGAGACTGGATAGACACATATTAGGAAAGATGAAGCAATAAAAAAACACAAAAACATTATAAAAGAGATATCTATAATCAAAGGAATAGAGTACTACTGCAGATAGTTCCTTACTACAGATGGATTGCAGATCTTACAGTGATCCTGTATCTGTTGCACCTCACCTAAAGTTTCAGTTTTCATCATTACATCATCCAGAATTTCTTGGTTCAATTTAGCCCCATTTGATTACATCAAACTACACATTGGCAAATTGTAAAACAAGAAGGAGACCTCCTGCCTCAAAATCTACTGCCACTACCTGTGTGTCTCAGATCTGATCCCCTTTTAACTCTTAGAACACTTGCTCCCATTCTCTTCTCCTCACATCACTTTCTGCAACCTCTCCCTCTATGATGACTCCTTGCCCTCTGCCTTCTAACATGCTCAAGTGGTATTTATTGAGCAATCGTTGAGTATAATGCACTCTACTATGGAAAGTATATGAGACATATGAAACAAGTTACCTGCCCTCAAGGAGCTTACACTTAGAAAGAGAGAGCCAGACATAAAAATATTTATAAATAGGGTGCCTCTCATATTAAAAAAAGCCTTCTGTAGAACCTGCAGCTCCTTCCAGCTATCACCCAACTCCTTCTTCTCTTTCCTTTCTGGATTCCTTGAATGGTTTGTATACAACCTGTTGCCTTTAATTCCATTCCAACAAAGCTCTTCCTGATCCACTGTAATCAAGTTTTTTCTCCCTTCAATTCAGTGAAACTGCACTTTTCAAGGTCATCAAGGGTATTTACTGAGTGCTGATTGTGGGCAAGGCACTCTACTGAGCCCGTGGAAGAATACAACTGAGTTGGAAGTCATGATCCCTGCCCACAAGGAGCTTACAGCCTAGTTTACAGTCAATTTTTTCATTTGATTACTAAGTAACCTATGGATTACTTGGTTATTTGGACCTAAGGTCAAAGACTTTATAACCCTAGAAATGGGAAAAACTAGGGGAGAGCTATTAGGTTTTCCTGTAAGGCTTTTTAATGGCTGTCAGCCTTTATCGTAAGTTACAAATGCAGAACTAGAGAATCTGATCTTGAAACTTGTTTTTATAGTACCTTCTCAACCTGAAACCTTCAATCATGCATATGTTCAGTGCATAAATAAGTAGCTGCACTATTTGATTATTTATTACTTGGTTTTAGCCTTGGCACGCTTTCTAGTGCAAATAAATTCAAGTTAAAACTCATACTTAGTGACTAGGGTGAACTCGGTGGTCCTTCCATGTAAATGCTTGTTTGAATTTGAACCATAATGCAAAGCTCTACATGGAGTTGAGCTACAGCTCCCAAACCCGCAAGGCCTGGCTGTCAAATTAGACCATGAACTCCTTGTGGGACAGGAACTGTATCTAGCATGATTAACTTGTATCTACCCCAGAGCTTAGAACAGTGCTGAACACATAATAAGAGCTTAACAAATACCATTAAGAAACAGCATGGCCTACTGGATAGAACATGGGCCTGGGAGACAGAGGACCTGGGTTCTAATCCCGGTTCTGCCACTCATCTGCTGTGTTACCTTGAGCAAGTCACTTCACTTCACTTTTCTGTGCCTCAGTTACCTCTTCTGTTAAATGGAGATTATGACTGTGAACCCCATTTGGGACAGGGGCTGTGTCCAGCTGGATTTGCTTGTATTCACCCCAGGGCTTAATACAGTGCCTGGCACATAGTAAGCACTAACAAATACCATCACATTAAAATGATAAAAAAAAATCAGCCCCAAATCATTGACACCACTGGATTTGGGCAGGCTTTTAATTTTCAACAGCACCCAATTTCACCAACAACAAGGGGTCTTTGGGCTGGATGTGACCAATGGGGACCTGAAATAATTTTTATTATTATTATTATTATAGTATTTGTGGAGTGCTTACTATGTGCCAGGGCCTGTACTAAGCACTGGGGTGGATATAAGCAAATTGGGTTGGAAAGTCCCTGTCCCATGTGGGGTTCACAGTCTAAATCCCCATTTTATAGGTGAGGCAACCGAGGTGTAGAGAAGTGAAGCGACTTGCCCAAGGCCTCACAGCAGACAAGTGGTGGAGTCAGGATTAGAACCCATAAGCGGATGGGTGGAAAGGAGAGGGAGAAGAAGGGAAGTGGGGGAGAAGAGAATGGAAAAGACAATGTTTAGGATCTTCTAGTCAACAAACGATGGAGTCTACAATCAGAAACCTCCATCCTGAGACTTCAAGACTCAGAACCAAGGCAGAGGAATTGATTATAATGCTAGAGATTCATGCAACACCACTCACACTCCCTCATCCCTGTCTATTATGTTCCAGTGGGTGCACTGAGGGCAGTGAAAAAGTAGGCAGGCAGGAGTGCCCCATATTGTCAAGTGTATGTGCACTTTTTTCTTTGTCCACCATAGCCAGCTACAGGCAAAACCATGACTGAAACCCAGATCTCTTGATTTTTAGAATAGCTCATCTTCCACTGGAACAACAGCAGGGCTATTCAGCAGAGAAGCAGCGTGGCGTAGTGGAAGAACATAGACTTGGAAATCAGATGTTGTGGGTTCTAATCCCGGCTCCACCACTTGTCTGCTGTGTGACCTTGGGCAAGCTAATTCACTTCTCTATGCCTCAATCACCTCATCCGTAAAATGGGGATTAAGACTGTGAGCCCCACGTGGGGCAACCTGATTACCTTGTATCAACCCCAGCACTTAGAACAGTGTGAGGCACATAGTGAGCGCTTAACAAATACCATAATACTAATAATAATCTAACACCCTATCAATGGTGACTGGTAATAATATCAACAGTAAGGCAAGACACTTCAAAGGAGGTGGAGGGGGCTGGAAGTAGAGACATGAGAACCAGTAGAAGCTGCTGTAACTGTAATTTTATAAAAGGAGAAGATCCTAAAACTTAAATCATAAGCCCCCATTCCTGCAAAGGAACACATTATTCCCTCTGGGTATGGGGCACACACCCACTGACCCTTCAGTAGGCAGCTTGGGTGGCTGCTGTGTGCTGGCAGCTTCCTGTGTTCTGCAGCAACTGCTTTACACTGCTTTATAATCTATCAACTAACTATTGGTGTAGAGCATATACAAAGGAGCAAAGCCTGATTAGCAAGCCTGGTTGTCTTTTCTGACCCCAAGGCTAGAACGAAGAAAAGAGAATTTTCCAGCTAAAAGAACACATTCTGGGCATAAAGGTCAACTGCCAGAATATCACCTTCTTGCTTTTCTCAGAAGGAAAAAAAATCATTAAAACTGTAACACCACAATCCAATAATGAGCACTAAAAATGGGACAATAAAAATCCATTCTAAGGGAACTAATCGTTACCAAAAAAAATATTGTTCAGACTTCACCTTTTCTTTATTATATTCATGGAATCTTAGAGTTGTGATCTTTCTTAGCTTGCCCAATATATTGTTGCCTTAGCTGAGGTTAGAGTTCAAGTGTTGGATAGGTCACTAATGTAATGCCTTTCATCCTAGTTTCTGTGGTTTTCTACAACATGACCTCATCAATTTGATCTGAATAGCAATTCTTCCAAACCAAAGTTTTCCAGGATAGAAAAGATTCCATTTTGTATTTTTCAACTATGGATTCAATGCACGGAATAGCTAAGTACCTCAGTGGGTGATCTAGTTCAGCCAACAACTGCCTAGGAAAGATGAGTGTCTATTCGAAGTCATTGTTTTTACAGCTCTCTAGGGCTGGAAATTCCACCCCATTTCCCTCGTAAACTGAGCCAGTGTTTAGTCGGATCTATCCATTTGTCTAATCTACTTCTCTCTTGCTATAAGTTAAATCCAGTTGCTCTTGTTTGAATTTTTTTGGACATGAATAACAACAACTTGGTTGGAAAACAGAACTGCCCTTAATTCTAAGCACTTGCCTGGGTTGGATTTCATCTCATATTGATTTGTAAACCATTTGGTGCCCAAAGTCAAATCAATAAGAAACCTGAGGAAAGAAACCAGATTTCTTTTTCCTTTGCAACTACATTATTCACTAGATTACACACTTTCCTGTGTAGGGGTGTTGGACCCTGTAGCACTGAGGAGTCATGAGACACAGCATTGCAGTGTGAGATTGTGAGGGTTTCAAGATTTGTAAAAATCAGGGCTCTATGGCTCAGGAATTCAGTTTATTTTTGAGCTAGGTTGATGGCTGAGGATTCTACATAGTTCTTGTCTGCATACTCCACCTTGCTTTATCTATTCATCACTTGAACAAGTTTTTTTTAAATAAAAAGTAATGAAAAAGATCTAAAGGTCTCAGTTTAATCAAGCGGCATTATGAAACTTCAATGGGAAACTCACTTGATGTTCTACCCACAGAACATGCCAGAGTGAACACTGAATAAAATCCTCCTTGAGTCAGCCCCACTGTACACAATAATATCAAGGTCTGATACGTTGAAGGATATAACCTTTGGGTTTGTAGCAATTTTATTTGTTAGCTGAAATCCAGAGGGGTGGGAGGGAGAAGGGATATGAATTGTCAGAATAGCCTTGGAGCGTGAAAAATCACTCTCCAGACAGGCTTATATCATTTAGCAGTCTGAGGTGGAAATCAGTTAGAGGGACCTAAGATAGTCACACACAAACTTACTTTCAAGGATCCCCAGATGGCAGACACCCCCCAAGTTTAGAAAGTCCTGTGGGACTGATCTAGAGCATTTGGAATATAAAATAATGACAGTTTCAATATTGTTATCTTATGCACAAATTCGATAACTGTACCCTCTCTGTTACATTGTACTCTCCCAAGTTCTTAGTACAGTGCTCTGAACAGGGTAAGCACCCAATAAATACCACTGATTGATTGACTGACTGGTGTGCAAAACACAGTGAAGCAATTTTAATGAGCTATAGTATAATAATAATAATAATAATGTTGGTATTTGTTAAGCGCTTACTATGTGCCGAGCACTGTTCTAAGCGCTGGGGTAGACACAGGGGAATCAGGTTGCTAGGAGAAGCAGCGTGGCTCACTGGAAAGAGCACGGGCTTTGGAGTCAGGGCTCATGAGTTCGAATCCCAGCTCTGCCACTTGTTGGCTGTGTGACTGTGGGCAAGTCACTTAACTTCTCCGTGCCTCAGTTCCCTCATCTGTAAAATGGGGATTAAGACTGTGAGCCCCACGTGGGACAACCTGATTCCCCTATGTCTACCCCAGCGCTTAGAACAGTGCTCGGCACATAGTAAGCGCTTAACAAATACCAACATTATTATTAGGTTGTCCCACGTGGGGTTCACAGTCTTAATCCCCATTTTACAGATGAGGTAACTGAGGCACAGAGAAGTGAAGTGACTTGCCCACAGTCACACAGCTGACAAGTGGCAGAGCTGGGATTCGAACTCACGATCTCTGACTCCAAAGCCCGGGCTCTTTCCACTGAGCCACGCTGCTTCTCTAATGACTGCCTAGCAGACTATCTGACAGACCAGCCTGTCTGATGGGGAGAGAAGTCACTCAACTTAAATATATGTTTGGTGAAGATTTGGATACCAAGGGGCAAGTTTGAAAGTAGAGACAGGCAGAGCTAGGAATTATCCTCAAGGGCACTGGGTAAAACTGGTTCATTGTACATCAATAATGTGTTAAGCAGTGTACTGTAGGCACCATCTTGAGAAGCAGCATGACCTAGTGGAAAGACCACTGGCCTTCTTGTCAGAAAACCTGGTTTCTAATCCAGGCTCCACCACTTGTCTGCTGTGTGACCTTGGGCAAGTCACTTAATTTCTCTGTGCCTCAGTTCCCTCATCTGGAAAAAGGGAATTCAATACCTGTTCTCCCTTCTACTTAGACTGTGAGCTCTAGTAGAACCTGATGATCTTGTGTCTACCCCAGTGTATAGTACAGTGCTGGCACATAGCAAGCGCTTAACAAATACCACAATTATTGCTATTATCTTGAGAATTCTTGGAGCCCAGTCTCTTGCTTCAGTCAGATACTGTTGGGTGCCATTTAATTCATACATCATCTTTAAGCCCATAAATGATAATCATACATATTCATACTTCAGAAGCTTTGCACCATAAAGGACTAGGACCCTATAAGAACTATTGTTTCAGAAAAATGAAGTCAATGTAGTGTCATACCAGAGTGCCTTTAAAATATTAGGGCATAAAAAACCTGAGATCCTCTTTTAACCACTGGCCATAATTCTATACAATAAATTAGTTACTCCCTCCTAAGATTTAAGTAAGACTTTCTATATCTGCAAGTCACATATAGTTGCCTTATTTTTAACGGTGGCTATCACTCCTTAAAATGTTATATTGAAGCTAGGTTCATTTTAGATAGAAATTTATAATTAAGTTCTAAAATTAAAGGCAACTGTAATTGTCTCATATTATATTCTCAGACCATTTTCATGATGCTTTCTATTTTCCTTCTAATTCATTAAAAGTGTGAAAAATGCTTAGCAGCTGAACTTCCCATATAAAACCAAAGGAAGATATATTTCAACTAATCACCCGGGGCTCTAGGGGGTTAAAGAGTAGGTGCTGGAGTTAAACAGCACAGTAAGAATTCTATCAGTGGATGCCAAGTAGGAATTAAAAAGCAATATGCTAGAAAAATATTAGGGAGATGCTCAGTTGGTGATGAACTGAATATAAAATCTGTATCCTGGAGAAGCTCACCTCACCCTTTGTTGGGACTCATTCAATATCTCTGTCTATTTTTCACCTGTTTGCAGTTCAGGAAACCATAAAACCAATTTTGCCAACTACCTTTGACTTCAGTTAGAAATCTGAGAGAGAGAGATGACTTTCGGATAGATTTAAAGCCTCAACTCATTTCTGTTCCTTCCCACCAGAAACAATATTAATGATAGCTTCACTTGTTTACTACATTTCCTGCCTAAATTCTAGGAGTAAATGTGTGATCACATACATACAACAGGTATGCCTGCTACAGTTCTATCTTTTGTGGTAACTCAAACAGTAAAGAGAATACAAAATAGGCCATTTAGCACCAAGAAACAATTAGGTCATTTCAAGAAAATTCCCTTTATCAGTGCTGATTTATTATTTTCTGTTTGACTTCATATTCAAATAATTAAAAGTTTAAAAAATGAAACTGTGCACATCTCTTTTCTGGGGATTTATATCCCATCGCTACTAGACCTTAGGTTTTGTTCATTTTATGTTTGCTCACCCCAAGCTAATAGAGGGCTTTACCAAGATTAAATTAATCAAGCTTGCCATGAGGAAGAGAACCTGAAAATGGAGTGAAAAGAGAGCAAAGAGAGGTCTTTCTATGCACATAGAGGGATTTTACTAAATTATGACTGACTAATCATGGGACAAATGCCCCAGCTAATTTAGCTTTATCCAGAGATCCCTGGGGGCTGTAAAATTGAGATTTGGGGAATTGAGGTGGGCTTGGAATCACATGGCCAATCTGGAATGGACCCGTATGAGCCCAGGCTATCCTGGAATTTGGGCCACAATTGGCCCAAACTCTGGGGGTATTTGGTGCCCTGATGAGCGGTGCAGGGAAAGGGGCAAAGGTGTTAGGCAAGGAACTACTCCCATTTTTGAAATTAAACAGAATCCCAGAGAGTGGAGTTCAAAATGAAAGTGTCAGAGCCAAAGTCAAAATCAAGCATTCTTAAAGGTTATTTAATTGTAATTCCAAATTTGACCTCATGTAAAACAATGCTGATTGGAAATCTGCATCGGGACAAAAATCAGTGTCAGAAGACCTGGTCCTGTCATCAGGAGTATCGTGATACTAAGAAGGAAAGCCCAAAATAGCACCAGGGGCTAAAAAATTCCATGACTGTTACATCAGGGCACAGTCTTTGTTACATCAGTGTGATAGGAACTGGGGATCATACAGAGGGCCAGCTTCTGGTGATAAACAAGAGATTCAGTCACTTCAGGGTGCACAAATGGGGGCAGGGTTGGTAGTCCAGCACACCAGCCTCAAAAATCTACTAGTGTTTTCTATTCAGAACTTCTTTTGAAACAAGGCAAATTTTAGATACACTACATGGAAAATTGAAATTGTTAGCAGATTGCATTGATCATTTGCATTTTTTTATTAGAACATAATACTATAACTTAAATCAACTTCCAGAAAATGTTCCACATGACATCATTACATTACACAGGGTGCCTGATGCTATGCTTACAGTGTCTGATGTCATGCCTGCAGTGGCACATACTTTGGGGAGGGCACGGTAAGCTAAGGGGAAGGCGGCAAAATCTTTCCCACCGCAAGGTAGCCAAATGTCTCTAGCCGGATCTAATAATGCTAATAATGATATTTACTACAAGCTTAATATTTTCCAAGCACTATGATAAGTGCTGGATAGAATCAGATAAGACACAAGCCTCTGACCTACAGGGGCTCACAGAGTAGGAGAGAGGAACAGATATTCTATCCCCCTTTTACAGACGAGGAAACCGAGGCTCAGAGAAGTTGTCACTTGCCCAAGTCTTCACAGCAGGCAAGTAGTGGGGTCAGAACTAGAACCCAGGTCCCCTGACTCCCAGTCCCACAAGGCCACACTGCCACTCGATGTCAAATTGATCTTTTCACAGCCACACCAACGCATATATGAAAAATTAAATATCAATGAACCCTAAACTTATAGATCTTTATGATGGAAAGTGGACGGTATCTCCAAATGAATCACAGACAAGAGCTCTGATTTGGCATGGATTCAGGCCCCAGAAAGTGAGAAGCTAAGCACCTGGGGCCATGGGAGGGTTAAGAGCCAGAGCCAAGACAGAAGTCACAGAAATTGTATTTATTAAGTGTCTACTGTATGTGATGGACTGTAGTAAGTGCTGGGAACAAATACACAGTTGGGAATTAGACACTCCCTTTCTCAAGAGGAGCTTGCAAATTAGAAAAGCAGGGGAAGGGGAAAGAGAAGAGAACTGAGGGGCAGGAGAGCTATGCGCTAGAGAGGCTGCACTCATCAAGTCAAGTCCAGGAAAGGAGACCACCAGAATCAGCTGATGGGGGAAAAAGTCTGGCTGAAGAAGGAGATGGAACGAGATCAAGGAGGGGGACTGCTGCAACGGCAGGAACACTGATAAAGGCAGTGACAGGAGCTGCTCCAGAGCTGGGAAAAGGTCAGAGACCAGATATTTTTTGATCAAGTGCCAAGTGAACCTCAAAAATACGAAACTTCTTCCCCTTAAAAATAGATGGACAGCTAAAGCCAGATAATTGAAAATGGAAAGAACAAATGGCAAGGAGAGCTGGAGCCATATCCTTCACTCAAATATAAAAATTCATACCACTTCACGGCCCTTGTTAATCAGCTGACCCACCATACACCCCTTGTTTGGAAAACATCTTGTTCTGAATAAAACTTTCTTTTCAAAATCAATATTCAGAAAAGATAACACAGGAAATAAGGGAGATGAAGGTGAATATTGTAGCTCACTCTGAAATGTATGATTGTCTTTGAAGGAGGGTGAAAATCCTCCTCAGGAGAACAATTTGTCCTTTTCTCATATTTTTTTGCATGTGTATTCTAAGTGGGGGTTTTTTGTATTTGCAAAGTAAAATTTTCCAAAACATTCATCACCTAGCAATTATGCAAAAATGTTGCAATTAAGGTATTCAAAACTGATAAGTAGCAGGGGAAAAAATTAAATCCACTTGGACTAAGCAAACTCTGAAAATCTCTAATGAACTGACTGCATTCCTGGTGGGTCTTGGTTTCAGTTTGGAAGCCTAGAAATCCTGATTATTTTACTAGAGTCCTACCATTTTTCTGCACATGGCACTTAAATGAAAATGTCTGTCATTTATCCAGTCAACCAGGTTTGTTCCTTGATGGTCCCTGAGCACGGTTCAGGCAGGATAGGGTATCAAATTTGCAGACTGATGTATTTGACTACTATCAACTTTCTA
Organism: Ornithorhynchus anatinus; assembly: GCF_004115215.2. Classification (NCBI taxonomy): domain Eukaryota; kingdom Metazoa; phylum Chordata; class Mammalia; order Monotremata; family Ornithorhynchidae; genus Ornithorhynchus; species Ornithorhynchus anatinus. The sequence continues at coordinate 30,206,087 of NC_041749.1, forward strand.
AATGGACGACCCATTTGAGAACAACTTACTCTCTGTAGGCAGTTATTGTAACTGGGAAATGTTGATTTTTTTTTTAAGGGAGTAGAAGTGGAGAACTTCCCTAAGTATCTGGAGCCGAAGCTTATGAATTTGATTTTGATACTTTTCTTTCTATTTACTTTGAAATCTGAATCCTTTGTTTAAAGGAAAAATGGGAGTCATCAGCATTTGTCCTTCTTATTGTTTCTTCTCAATGAAGCAAGCAGGTTCAATGGTGCCAAGAAGAATAGTGTCCCAAATAATAATCCCACATTTTGGTTCTGCCACCTCATCAGCCTTCTTTGTTACCTATTTGTATTTTCATGTTTACCATTTCCACTTAGCAGACAATTAAAGTCATTTCATCAACCACCATTAGTTTTTATGGGTGTGCCTACACATTTATTTATTTGCTTATTCATTTCACCACTTCTGGTTGTATCTTTCGTATCTAGCCTTTTATGTCTGTTTCTGTTGTAGGTTTGAAATCTGTATTAGCTTGACTCCACCACTAGACTGTAAGCTATTTGAAAATACTTAGTACAGGGCTCTGCACACAGGAAGCACTCAATAAATACAAGTGAACAAACAAAAAGTGAGTTTTGCAGTTCTGTTCTGTTTTGAAGCACTCTGTATGTGGTTTGCTCACTGTTGACACTCCAAAAATGTTGTGCTTCTGCTGCTGATGTGTATTTTGGTGAGGGAGAGAAAGACACAACTTTGATTTGAGGGGCCCTCTGATTATTACAGTGCAGGATCTAGTATCTTCTAGTAAATTAGACCTTTGATGCATCAGATCTGTTTGCCCAGAGGAATTTTCAGGGCATATTTCCAGATTAATTTTTCTTCTCCCACTAGATTTTAAAGTCCTATGGTGTTAAGGATGGTGTCTACCATCTCTATTGTACTCTCCCAAGTGCTTAGTACAGTGTTCTGCCACTGTAAGTAAGTGCAGTTAGTAAGTGCTCAATGCCACTGACTGACTGATTCTCTCCAGGGCATATTCCCTAAAAAGCATATAAGCACTTTTGTACCACCTCAGTATTAACACACATATTCTGCAAGTTAAGCACTTCTTCCTATCTGTAAATCATTTTCTGACTGTCTCCCCCATTAGGTCGTCAGCTCTTGAAGACAGGATGGTTGTTCTACCTGAATTATACTCTCCCATGTGTTTAGTACAGTGTGCAGTAGAGAGAAGGAACTCACTAAATATTATTGATTGAGGTATTCTACTTGGTAGTCTTTAAAGGTATTAAAATCCTACTATCATTATTAAATGTATCAAAAACCTGTAGGTCTCCGATAAGATAGCCTGGATTACTATAATCATATCATACAGGTGTTATTGTCACTTTCAATTGGTATTAAATCCATTTCAAACCACATTTTAGAGATAGGCTTTAACTAGTTCAATTATGTTCAATTGAATTAATTTTAGTACTTCCACTATTCCTTCATTCATGTGAAGCAGTTCTTTCAATCTAATTGCCCTGTGAAGTCCTTAATTCATGACTGCCTATTTCTGAAAGGCATATATGTCAAATGTCTAATCTAGAAGAGGTACACATTTTAAGTTTAAATTCACTTTACTTCAAATTTCTCCAAACCAATTTTGAAGGCAGCACTTGCTCAACAGATTACCCAAGAAAGTTGTGGAGCTTTTACCTGAAAGTCTTAAAGGGAAAGGAGGTCTGGTGGTGACAGTGGTATTCACTGAGCACCCAGTGAGTGCATTAATCAATCAATCTATGGTATTTATACCATATGCAGAGCACTATAATAATAATGATGATTATGGCATTTGTTAAGCGCTTACTATGTGCCAGGCACTATACTAAGTGCTGGAGTGGATACATTTTAATCAGGTTGGAGAAATTCCCTGTCCCATTTGGGGATTCACACTCTTATTCCCCATTTTCCAGATGAGGTAACTGAGGCCCAGAGAAGTGAAGTGACTTGCCCAAGGTCACACAGCAGACATGTGGCGGAGCTGGGATTAGAATCTATCACCTTCTGACTCCCAGGCCCATGCTCTACCCACTACGCAGTGCTGCTTCTCTGAGTAGTGCTTGGGAGAGTACAGTAAAACAGAGTTGGTAGACAAGATCCATGGGCTCAAGGAACTTACAGTCTAGAGGATAGTGAAAGGATGAGACAGTCTAGAGGATAGTGAAAGGATGAGACATGTTACCTGCCTACAGGGAGTTTACATTTCAATGGAAGGGAAAACCAAAAAATATATGCAACAGAGTAATTGGAAGAGTTGCTTGTACAACAGAATACGCATATATGTACCTATATACTTATATGTACACATACAAGACTAAGGAATGGTATGAATAAATATGTAAGTGCTAAAGATGGCTTTTGGATTTCTCAGGTGTGAGAAGTTAATCTGGGAAGATTGGTATTTTAGGAGAATTTTGAACATGGAGCGAGCTGTTTGCCTATAGGATGTAGGGAGCGAATGAGTTTTCAGCCAGAGCCTTCAGGAGAAACTGGGCAAGGAGGAGAAGGGCAGAATGTTTTGTTAAGACTGACCTATTATCCAGTTAATGAGAAGGAGTGTGGAAGTTGAGAAGAGGGAAGAAAAGGCTAGAGGAAAAGGGAAAGAAAGAGAGCTGAACTTCTATCTGGTTGTTTTTTTTTCACCCCATCCAGCACCACTGCAATTTAACTGGGCAGTTCCCAGGCCTGAGGTGCTGGGGTGAGGCCCATATTTCCCTGCAAACTGCCATTTTTGCTCCTCCCCACATCCCCTTTCCTGCTGAAAGGAGCAAGGCTGCCCAGCTACTCTCTGTTCAATATCCTGCATAGCTTCTTGCTCTGGACCTAAAGCTAATGGTTTTGCTCTCTGAGTGCTGAGTCTGTGGGAGGGCCTCTAGCCTCAAGGGCCAAGTTTGATTCCACGAAGAGCCAGATATAACTCACAGACCATAGGTTTGCATCTCCTGCTTTAGATTTTGCTGAGACCTGCACAAATCCCTGAGAACTCTGAAGTTTTGAGGGTCATAGTTGGTAAATGGGAATCTCCAGGAAAACATTAAAAGGCCAATTGTTACTTGTAGCACACTATCCTAATCATTAAGTATACACACTTCAAGTTAGTGCACTGTTCCATCATTTATTCCCTGAAGAACATTAAGAAGGATGCTAAACTGCATCTCCATAAAGTATTAAAACATATTAAATATACCTTTAAATTGACTTTAATGGAGCTATAAATTTTCTTTGAAAATATGTAAATGAATATTTAAAATACATAACCATGTGTAATATGAAAGACTTGATATTTTGGGAAAGTTTACAGAAGGGACATAAAATGTCAGTAATGACAAAGAAAATGATTGGTTCCTTTTTCAAATTTAAAATGTGTCATACAAACTGTTTCCAATATAGGTGTCACCTGTCATTTAAGTTAAACTATTTTGGAGATATTTGAATTCTTATACAGGATATTTCTGGGGGAGTATTGAGTATAGCCGTGAGTGGGGGTGTAGATATGCATTTCAAGTAATATTGTGAAAATCATTTCATTTTACTCTCTAATCCAAAAGACTGTCAGACTTTCCTGAGGTATATAGACAGACTGCAAAACTTTGCTATTACTTTGCAAATAGCCACTGGTGGCCACAAAATCTGACCATGTTGTTTGGGCTGAGCCCAAAACACGCTCAGTTAGCTCTTTGTTTCAACTTAGCCTTTTGTTTCTATTACAGATGGGGTAACAATTCTATGTGCCAATGTGCTTCTTCTTCTTTTACAGCTCCTCCTAAGTGTCTGCACATATGAGGAATTCCCCCAGAGACCTGTTCTTGCAGGAAACTGTTCAGCTTTGGAGCAACCTAACAGTTGAAGCAGACACACACTTGTATCAAAATAACTCCTTTCTTGCTGCCCAGCCCTGCTGGGTTCTCAGGTGAACCAGTCTGTTAGTTGATGGTCCCAGCCAGACCAGAGAGAACTTTTTCATTTCCAAACCACACCTGGGGCAGGAAGTGCATTCTCCAACTGGGTAGGCATCACTTGCCATCTGTTCGCTCCAGTCAGAGATAGTTTGAGGACTGAGTTCTGACCCTGGCTTTTCTCATCCACTCATCAATGGGCTCATACTGCCAAAGCGGGTCAAAGTGCATACTCAGAACTAGATTGTCCTTTCCTTGCAGTCTATCAGTCAACTCACATTTTCAATCGCTGCTCTAAGAATTCATTGTTAAAGGCAAAACACTTATTCTTCATATTCTGAGCAAATAGAAGTGGGCCTGCCGGGGATTTGTTCCATGACAATTATGGAACAGGACTTTTAAGACTCTTTTACAACTGGTAATCCTCTATCTCAAATTTAATAGATACTTCCCCTAGCTCCTTATGGGCAGGGATTGCCCCTGTTTATTGTTGTATTGTTTTTTCCAAACACTTAGTATAGTGCTCTGAACACAGAAAGCACTTAATAAATATGATCCAATGAATGAATTCAGATTTCCTTCTCACAAATCTCCCTTTACATGCATTGCTCCCTCTGCTGCCCCCACCCCACCCCAGGTATCTGCTATTTACTCACCAAAGCTGAGTCTTCTTTCTGGTACACCAGAGAGCAACCACAGCAACTTGACAAAAGGCAGGCAAAAAAACAGGTGGCTCAAAGCTTGGGGTTTCTTATCCCCCTCTTTGGAACTGCTATTTGTATGTTCTTGTTCCCAGAAATCCTGTTAGTCTTCATTTAGTACCAAAATAGTTCGACTCTGTTCTCTTTTGATGCCTTGAAGTGGCCCCAGTGGATTGGGTGTCTCCAGATGCCAAATCATTCAAAAAGATGAATGACTTTGTTGTTCTTCAAAATCTCTAAGAATGTCCACATCTTGAATGAAAATGATGATAGGCTACTTAAGCAGTTGAACAATTCTTCCAGGCAGCCTCCTGATAACTTCCCCAAGTAATGATGCCTCTGCCTTACTCCCTGGTCTTTGATCAGCCATCTTCCAACTGAGCACCTACAATACACACATAAGAAGTAGAAAGGGAAAGTTGAGTCAATCTTTGAATTTTTTCCAATACTATTGAGTGGTTCTCCTATAGTCAAGTTTTAAATAGCATTTATTGTTTTCTTATGGCCACTATAACTGAAAGAATTTTTATCAGACATTTTACATTAATATGATTTAAACATCATTTTAGACAAAACGGGAATGAGGCAGCTTAAGGTGCCGCTGTGCTCACATGAATTGTAGACTGTCATAGTCACAGCTTATGATAATATTGCAGGAGGAGAGAGCGATGATAGCAAGACAAATAAATCGGAAGGTACAGTGTGTATTTTACTATGTCCTACGCAAAAGTAAAGGAGGAAAGAGCAAGAAGATTTGGTTTAAACTATTGAATTAGAACTCTGTCCTCTTTATAACCCCAGATTCTTTTCAGAAAGTACAATTTATCATAACATGCCTTTTGACTGGAGTGGTTCAGTCCTGATTTCAATCTGCCATAAGTTTCTGGAGCATTTTTCTTCTGGCTAAAAGTTACAAGGAATCTTGGGACAGGGACCTGCTAAGGACTCTGGACTTGAACTACCTAAGAAAACTCTGAAGCAAACCAAAATTCTCTAGCTAGGGTTTGGTGGGTATGGACCATGGCAGATCATGCGGATGTATCAAACCAACAGAGATGGGATTTCTCCTTCAAAAAAAGATCATTCCCTGTCCTCAGTGTGGGAAAGCTGAGATGCACAGAGCAGAGGGTATGAAACACAGATTAGATATGAGGCTGTGTATTTTTCTCTTTGGCCCATCACTGCTCACATAAAGTGATACTACCCACAGCATCCTCTCATATGACAATAGAAAATGCTCCATATACAAGCACAGGCCAGGGTTGGTGCCTTGCAAACCTGCACCTTACTGTTCAGGTAAATTAGCAGTAAACCATTAAATGGTTAAAGCAAATTAGCATTAGTAACACCTGAGAGCAATTTTGGGATGGGACTACCTAAAGACTGAAAGGGTCTGAGTAGATAGAGACTCCAAGTAACTTGAAAAATAATTAAAGAATTTAACAGAAATTCATTCATTCAATCTTATTTATTAGGTGCTTACTGGGTGCAAAGCACTGTATTAAGCACTTGGGAGAGTACACCACAACAATATAACAGACACATTCCCTGCCCATGACAAGCTGCTGACTGGAGGAGAGCAGAGAAGAATGTGTGGGTGTCAGAGGTCCTGGGTTCTAATCCCTGCTCCGCTGCTTGTCAGCTGTGTGACTTTGGGCAAGTCACTTAACTTCTCTATGCCTCAGTTACCTCATCTGTAAAATGGGGAGTAAGACTGTGAGCCCCACGTGGGACAACCTGATCACCTTGTATCTCCCCGACCCCACAGCGCTTAGAACAGTGCTTTGCACATAGTAAGTGCTTAACAAATGCCATCATTATTATTATTATCATGTGTGGAAAGTACTTGCAACTTCGGACTAGAAGAGGATGGCTTGTGTCCTGCAGCCTCAACTTTTGAACTCTAACTTCAGGGACGACAGCATCAATACAACCCAGGGAAGGAAGGAAAATGTGGGATCTGGGGAAGCACAGCTGACCCCAGATTGGATTAGTGAAGTAATGGGGTTTTTGTTAATTAGTTGAATGAGGTAGGAGTTTGCTGGGTTGGGAGGGTTTGTGTTTAATAAAAGGGTGTCATTTTTAATAGAAACTCTTTACCATCTGGTTTAAAGCATTCAATCAACTCATCCACTCCTTCCTTACCTCACTGATTTCCTCCTACAACCCAGACTTGTTTACTTGGCTCCACTAATGCCAACTTAATCACTCTACTTCAATTTCATCTATCTCACTACCAACCCCTAGCCCAAGTCCTCCCTCTGGCATGGAACACCCACCTGCTTCCTAAATGACAGACCACAACTCTCCTCAGGCCTTCTCAAATTATACCTCCTTTCCCCCTACTCCCTTTCCCTTCTGCATCACCTATGAACTTGGATCTGTATCCTTAAACATTTGATATTCACCCCACCCTCAGTCCCACAGCACTTATGATGATGATAATGGCATTTGTTAAGCATTTACTATGTGCAAAGCACTGTTCTAAGTGCTGGGGAGGATACAAGGTGATCAGGTTGTCCCACGTGGGGCTAACAGTCTTCAACCCCATTTTACAGATGAGGTAACTGAGGCACAGAGAAGTTAAGTGACTTGCCCAAAGTCACACAGCTGACAAGTGGTGGAGGTGGGACTTGAACCCATGACCTCTGATTCCCCAGCCCATGCTCTTTCCACTGAGCAACGCTGCTTCTCTAACTATGACTACGACCACTACTATTGCTTTGACAATGACTACTACTACTACTGAGGAGAGTTGGGCATATAAAAACTTTCTCCTGGGCTTCTAATAAACCACTTCTGGATTATTTCCCATCTTGCCCTGCAGTAGAGGAACAGCCTGGCCATGGGCCCAGGCGAGAGTTTTAGTTCAGAGACCTTTCCTCTGTGGCATGGTTAATGTGGTGAGGAAGGGGAGAGGAGCTTATACTACAAGTATAGGACTTATGGTTTGAGGTTTAGAGGATTCTCTTTGAGAGTTCTGCATTATTTTGATATATTTGCTCCAAGCCTTGGACCTGGAAGGACCATGGCTTAGTGGAAGGCAGTGTTGCCTAGTGGAAAGTGCATGGCCCAGGGAGTCAGAGGACCTGGGTTCTAATCTTGGCTCTGCCACTTGTTTGGTGTGTGACCTAGGGCAAGTCAGTTAATTTCTCAGTGCCTCAGTTTCCTCATCTGTAAAATGGGGATTCAATAGTCATTCTTCCTCCTACTTAGAATGAGAATGTCATATAATAATAATAATAATGTTGGTATTTGTTAAGCGCTTACTATGTGCCGAGCACTGTTCTAAGCGCTGGGGTAGACACAGGGGAATCAGGTTGTCCCACGTGGGGCTCACAGTCTTAATCCCCATTTTACAGATGAGGTAACTGAGGCACCGAGAAGTTAAGTGACTTGCCCAAAGTCACACAGCTGACAAGTGGTAGAGCCGGGGTTCGAACCCATGACCTCTGACTCCAAAGCCCGTGCTCTTTCCAGTGAGCCACGCTGCTTCTCATATGTGACAGGGACTGTGTCCGACCACTTGGCACATAATAAGTGCTTAACAAATACCACAGTTATTATTATTACCATTATTATTATTATAGGAGACAGCACTCTTGCATCTGCTTTATGGAAAGAGTGGCACCAGTTCTTCTAGGCAGAATTATGATGGGATATCAGGGGCCTCTAAATCCTCCAATGGGCTCCTAAACTTCCCATACTGTCGTAGTTCTCCCTTGGGTGCATCTGTCCATGTTGCTTTATTTTTACATGCTTTCTAGTCCTGGGAAGGCAAACAATTAGAAGGAGGACAAACAATGGAGTGAACAATGCAGTGCCATTTGGAAGCACTTACACCCAGAAGACATGATCTTTGTTAACAGCTGTCAAAATTTTGACCATCTTTTGTGAGACAAAAATTTGGCAGCTTTAGATTTTAAGTTCAAATAAGCATATCCTAGTTGCTTTCAGCTACAGTGAATAATAATAATTGTGGTATTTATTAAGCGATTACAATATGCAGACACTGTTCTAAACGCTGGGGTAGATAAAAATGAATCAAGTTGGACGTAGTCCCTGTCCCACATAGGACTCACAGTATTAATCCTATTTTACAGATGAGGGAACTGAGGCACAGAGAAGTTAGGTGACTTGCCCAAGGTCACACAGCAGACAAGTGATGGAGCTGGGATTTGAACCCAGGTCCTTCTGACTTGCAGCCCTGTGCTCTATCCAGTACTAATACTAATAATAACTATGGTATTTGTTAAGCCCTCATTATGTGTCATGCACTGTAATGAACATGGGGAAGATGCAAATACAATCCCATCAAACATGGTTCCTGTCCCACCTGGGCCTCAGAGTCTAATTGATTTCTAATTTCCTTTGAAGAAATCACAAAGGCATTGGTAAGACATAAGACCAATAAAGGAATTGCTCACCAAGAATCACCCAGAATTCTATGCCAATATTTTCTTCTAATACTCATAACCTCTCTCCAGGGAAATAGCAGAATAGTTACCTTCAGGCCTATCAGAACCCTATGATACCAGCAAGAGCCAGATTATGCAGATATTAAGGGAAATGACAAGTTCTAATGAAACAGTTCTCCCTGTTACTATTTAAATTGCAAAACTAACAGCTATATAACTCTGAATTTGAACAGCTTATAAAGTATTTTGCAAGAACCAATACTGGCTTCTTGAATTAGTGTGAAAGGCACTGCTATAATTCAGGACTCCTGTTTATAAATTACTAGATATTTTTTGTGGTGCATGTCAGGAGGCTATTTGATTGAACCACTGCATTGTATTCAAACAAAGCTTTATGGGCTCCATATTAAATATTTAAAACTAAGCCCATATATTTTGAACAACAATTAGTCTGGAGCAGCAGCTTTGCCTTTTCCCTGCAAAAGTTTTAAAGTAAACTGAAGATGATGAATATTTGATATACTGTACCTCATTGTAATCTCATAATAAGATTTGTTATAGGGTTATAAAATGTTACATTAGGTTCTTATAGCACATCATTAATATTCTAAAACGTAGCTGTGATTTTACGCAGAGCTGCCTGACAGCAAAACAACAGAAAGATAAGTGACATTAACCTCTTTGTTCAAGGACTTTTTTCTCTTTTTGAAGAAAGCTGGTACAACATCCTCCTGCATCATCTGAAACCATAGTACCCCAGGGCGGAGAAGCACTCCCTAGAAGCCATCAAGACCAGTGCCATCTAGAACACTGCATTGCTTTCACTTAAATTGGCATTAACCCATCATCAACATTAACCATTATTTACCCCTCCTTTGCGGGGAGCATTGTTTTAAGTCCTTGAAGATATCAACAGAAAGGGTGAGAGAGGGCTCCAACATCTTCCTAGCCCTCCGGGTATTTATAATCTAACAAAAAATAGAGGAAAACCTTTTAGATTTGAAAGATCAGAGGACCATTATGTGGATTAATGAGAAAATACAAAGTTCTATAGAAACACAGGGTGCCTTGACAGAAACAAATATAACTTTGGTCTAAAAAGATTCTGATCAATTTATAGTATTCAATGAGCACTAGCACTAGAACTGTAGCTTTGGAGAATATAATACAATAACGTTGGTAGACACATTCCCTGCCCACAGGAGCTTACAGTCTTGATGAGGACACAGCCACTAAAATAAATTGCACCTACAGACATAAGCGCTGAGGGCTGAGGGTACATTGAATACTTAGACTGTTAGCCTCAAGTAGGACAAGAACTGTGTTCAACCTGATTACGTTGTATCTATACCAGCACTTAGCTCTATAAAAGTAATTACTATAGTAATAATAATATCAAATGCTTAAAGATTATAGATCCAAGTGCATTGGTGATGCAAAAGGAAAAGAGAATGGGGGAAATGAGGACTTAGCTGGGGAAGATCGCTTACTGTAATAACGCTTTGAAGGTGAGGAGAGTGGTGGTCTGTCACATATGAGGGAATTCCAGACCAGAAGGAGGACATGGACAAGGAGTCAGCAGTGAGATAGATGATATCTAGGTACAGTGGCTACATTGATGTTAGAGGAGAAAAGTGTATGGGTTGGGTTGTAGTAGGAGATCAGTGAGTTAAGGTAGGAGGAGGAAAGCTGACTGAATACTTCAAAATCAAGGGCAAGAAGTTTCCGTTTGATGTGGAGGTGGATGGGTTCTTGAGGAGTGGAAAGACGTGGACAAAACTTTTTTTACAGTGAAATGAGGATTGAAGTGGGGAGAGACAGTAAGCAGGAAGGTCAGCTAGGAGACATGCAGTAGTCAAGGCAAGATATGCTAGTATTTCAGTTTCTTTTTATACAATATGCATGGATTGACAATTTCAGCCTTAATGCATTTGCAGTATTTTCATTTTGCAGTTAGTTTTAAAAAATGGTTTCAAGTGAACCTGTGAGAGTTCATTTTAATTCTGACTGTCATAGTCAGTGTATATTTGCATATGAAATAGCAAACAGTAAAACCCCATTATAGCTGGTCTCTGGAGTGCCCAGGGTTCTTGATGCTCAATATGTCAACTGTAGTAGTAGCCGACTCTTCATCATGCTAGGTCAACATGTACTGCTGAAATCCTTGGTAATCCCATTTCTGCTAACAATTCAACTAGCTCCCTACTCTTCCCCCAACTAAATCTTCTATAAAAAATGCTTAATAAGAAACAAAACTGCCTGAACTGAATATCTCCTCTCCCTTTTCCTCCTTGCCTGAAAGTGCTAAAGAGCAGTGAAATAACCCAAACCAGCCCTGATACAGGACAAAGGCAGAGAAGTCAGAAGCCGAGGCCATTCACGCACTAGATTACCAGTCTCTGAGCAATTTAGCACTGATCTTGGACATGAGACATCCTAGCTTTCTTTTTCTTTACTTTGTCCCCACTTGTAGTAGTAGTGATAGTATTTAAGCTCTTACTGAGTGTATAGCACTGTACTAAGCACCGGAAAAGAATATACATGTGGGAATTAGACCCAGTCCCTTAATTGGCTCTTTTCCCCTTATCCTCACTTCTCTCCCACCACATCCTAGCCCATATACTTTGCTCTTCTAATGTGACCTACTCACTGGGTCCTGCTTAGGCATCTCTGACGACCTGGGATTCCCTCCCCCTTCACAACAGACCACTACTCTCCCCACTTTCACAGCCCTACTAAAATCACACCCTCTCCAGGAAGCCTTCCCGACTAATCTCTCTTCTCTCCATCCTGCTTTCTGGTTCTACTGTGACACTCATGTATAACTTCTAAGCACTTGGGTACTCAAACACTCCCCTATCTCACGGCACTTAGGTACATATATTTGTCTTTGGTTGCTTTCACTACCTATAGTTTATTTTAATATTTCCCCAACTAGACTATAAACTTCTTGAGGACAGGTATTATGCCTACTTATTCTACTGTATTCTCCTAAGTGCTTAGTGCAATATTCTGCAAACAGTAAGTGCCAAATAAATATCGTTTATTGACTGTCTATCTTTTTTCTTGTTTTCTCACTCTCATTTTAGCTTTTTTTGTGTGTTTTCATTCTTCATTCACTCTCTTCCTTTTCCATTTCTAAGTTGGCAGAGCACAACCAGTCCAGCCAAAAAGTCCTTAAGAGAGCTCCAGGAAACCACACTCCCTATCCAAGCTTACAAGGGGATTATAGATGTCAGGAAATGTATTTTAACAGGGTGAGCCTCTGCCTGTCAACTGTAGCAGAACTGGGCTACCAAACGTTATTTGCATAGGATCTTTAAGAAACACAAATTGGGGACAGCCAGAGAACGTTCTTTTTCAACAGAATAAGAGAAGCTGAATTCAGATACAAATCTTTGATACCTCAAAATTCACTGTATTAAGCTGGGATTGGCACACAGTAGTTTGGTGTCAAATTCTAAGGCAGTTTCAAGAAAAAGTTGGGCTTACAGAGAGAAAATCCCTTCAGACTCTTAAATCACTAGATCCACTGTTCTGTTTATCCTCTGATTTTGAGCACATTCCAAATTTCAGTTGGAATTGGTGATAGTGAATGGATTAAGAACAGCTTGGCTTTTACACTTAAACCTTGAGCATTAACTGCTCAGCAAAGTGAGGTTTTCCCATTAGAACTGCTATATTTGCAAGTTCAATCTGTTGATAAACTGGAAGTTTAAGTTGCTGATAAGAGATATGCATTTGCTTTGACCATAAAATACGAAGTGCTTCTTAAAATGGAGTTGGGAGTCTAGAAAATCAGCCAGGTTGATGCTTCCTGTGGACAAATGTTACTTTACCCAAATTATTTATTCCTCTTCATATCTGACAGACAGTTACTCCCCCCGCACTTCCAAACCTTATGGAAGGCACATCTCCTCCAAGAGGCCTTCTTTTGACTAAGCCCTCCTTTCCTCTTTCTTCTCTTTCTCCCTTCCTCATTGCCCTGACTTGTTCCCTTTATTCATCACCCCCTCAGCCCTAAAACACTTATGTAAGTATCTGTAATTTATTTGTACTCTTGTCTGTCTCCCTCTCCGGACTGTAACGTCTGCTATATTGTTATATTGCATTCTCCAAGCTCTTAGTACAATGCTCTGCACACAGTAAGTGTTTAATAAATACAAATGACAGACTGACTGATGGATTGATAGGAATGAAAATCTTGTTTTAGGAAAAGCAAGGGGATTGATGGAAGCAAAACATTTTTTGATTGCCTAGGCATATCTTAATTAACACTCGCAGCTACGTGCTCTCACAGCAGAGGAGAAATGGAAACAGTGGCTGATTTATGATTTTAATCAGGTCGGGCTTTGCTGATATGCAGTGAGAAATAATTAGCTTGCTGTTTGTACATAGAAGCACACTGTATCCTGTCTATAGGAGACTGCTTTATACAGCATTTCAATTCCCCTGCTGAGTTTCCTTTCCTTGCTTCCTCCTTGTCGGGGGATTTGTGTAAATTTGCCACCAGAGGAATCACTGCCATTTCTGCCTTTCTATCTCTTTTGACAATGCAGTATTCCCCAAGTTGAAGACGGGAGTGGAGCTCAGTAACCAATTAGCAACAGCAGAGGAACACTGACCTTGCCAAATACACACAGGTTTCAGTGGATTAGAGGCCAGTGTCTCATAAATGGAGCCTGTACAAGTTTTTTCTAGCAACTGGGCTTCTCTTGATATAATTATTTGGTTTCTGGAGGCTCGAAAATGAAACTGCAGGAATCTAGAATTAAAGTTTCAATTTGACTACCGAGCCACAAGCTCATGACTCTAGTTAATCACTGACTCAACTACTCAAATCCTGCCAAGTGTTTAAAAAAATTGCAAAGGACTATGTTTCCAAGTACCTTTAAATAACAGATTTCCTTACCTATATACTGTAAGCTCCTTGCGCCTCACAACTCTGTTGTGTTGTACTTATCCAAGCACTTAGTACAGTGCTCTGCACACAGTAAGCATTCAATAAATACCATAAATCGATGGACTGAAATTTGGAAAATGGTCCACAGATTAAATAGCTATTTTCTTTTGGAATAGGAGCTACCGGTATGGTCTTTTCAGGAGAACTACTTTCTGTATGGTACAGTATGAACAAAACAAGCAGGAGAAATCATCCAAGGTTGTGTGAAGGACAGGGTGAAGCCGTGTAATACTGCTGTTGATTTGTTGGCAGACAGAACATATTAGCATGCTGCAGCCTAAGATGACTCAGTTTGAATAAAAGATCGCCCCGGGAACAAGGCAAAGAAGCAGAGCCCTGAGATGCACTGCCCTGACCCAAGAATATACACTGCACATCTTTTCATTTTTTCCACCCCACTAGCTCGCCAGGAAAAGCATCATCTACAAGAGCATCTTTGAGGATGATGCTAGATGATCTATGTCTGGATAATATTTGACTGATCTCAGAGCATCTGTATTCTTTCCTACCACTCCCCTGACTGACTCACTGGATGGCATTCAACAAATCACTTACTTTCTTCATCCAGAGAATCACATTACTCACTGATCTCTCTGAAGTGTTGAGAGGGTCAATAAGACAATGTTTACAAAGCATTTTAAGTCCTCCAGGTAAGGGGATTTTGCTTGCCCTGATTCTGAACAACCCCAGCCTCCATGTTTTTGCCATTCCCATCAGTGTTCTGGAGAAGTTGGGTCATTAGACCCCATTGCTGCCTTTCTTCTTATCTTTGATAGAGTGCTTTTTCTGTAAAACATTTAGAACAGTGCTCCGAACAAAGTAAGCACTCAATAAATGCCACTGATTGACTGACTGATTTAGTAAATGCTGCAAAGCAAGCCCTCAATTGAGCATCATTTTATTTTAATAAGAATTTTACTAAGATCTTCAACTCCCAAAAAAGATTTCCTGGGGACATGAAAATCCTTTGGGGATAGTCAAAGCTTCACAATGAGAGTACTGACAAAGAATGAAGAGGACATACAATGAGAAATTATTATAAAGAAAAGAGAATGAGGTGAAAATACACCTTAGTCAACCTAAATTATTTTACTGATGTAGAACACTGAGTGTATATCTAATAATTATGGCCAGGTTTTCCGTGAGTATAATGAATATTTTTAAAGAATAGATTTCTGTTCACCTGCACAGAGGCCAATCTCAATTTTTCCCCAAGCTAAATGCCTGTTTTTCTCTTATTTTTGGTCCTTTGTTTTCAACTTTTCTATTTTCATCAAAAGAATGAAGGAAAATGCCCCTTAAGTAAGATTTGATGAAATCTGGATAGCCAAGAAAACCTGAAACCCAATCCTTTAGTGGTCTATAGGCCAATAAAGGCTCTCTCATCACCATCACCAGATTGTATTTTACAATATTATGTCCATGTGTTCATAGTGCCTCGTTAAGCACTTTTCAAAGCTAAGTAAACAGAATAGACCTCACCCTTTAGAACAGAGTGGCCTACTGGAAAGGGTATTGTTCCAGAGGTCAGAAAGCCTGGTTTATTGTTCCAGCCCTGCCACTGGTCTACTGGATGACTCTTGAGCAAGTCACTTAACTTCTCTAACCTTAAGCTTCCTTATCTGTAAGATGGAGATAATGACCTTTCAGGTCACATAGATGTAGGGAAGACAGAGTGAGATCAATAATGTGAAAGTGCTTTGGAATAATGAAAAGCACTGTACAAATTACAGATATTATAATATAAGGTAGTTGTACTGTTGCATGTAAGCAGAAACACAAAAGGAGAAATGGTTTGGCCTGAAATCAGTATTCTGACTGCAATCTAGCTGTTGTTGGCTCCTCCTGTTTTCTCACCTAATCTCTAACTTATTTGGTTCTTTTAGCATTATGGGATGGAAACTTTTATTGTTAAGGAATTGAGGTCTCAAGTTACGAGCAGTGAAGTCTGGAAGTTGGAGAAAAAAAAAAAGATTATGCCCCCTGCAGCTTTAAGCAAAGCAACAAGGAGTCAACCTTCCAATCAGATTGGAAAGTGGGTTGCCAGGGACAGCAGTTTACCTTAAAATAGTTGCTTATTATTTTAATTGTTTCATGATGTGCCATTTTCATGGGATTCTAAGAGTTAGACTTCTTTATTTCAAGCTGACTCCCCCAAATTGAGACCGAAATATTTGAAAGGGACCATCAATCAATCAATGGTAAAAGCTTGTTAAGGGCACGGGATAGGTATTCTACTCTCCCAAGTGCTTAGTAGAGCGCCCTGCATAGAAGCCCTCAATAAATAGCATTGATTGATTGACTGAGTGCTTACTGAGTGCAGAGCAATGTCTAAGCACTTGGGAAGGTATACTAGATCCCTGCACTCAAGAAGCTTATAATTGTCTGTTAATTTTCAATGCCTTTTTTCCCAGTGCTTTGCAAAATGCATTGTGATTAATAAATAACTACAATGATGATGATAAAATGATGTTCTTTAAATTATGGCCCCAAATCACACCATTATTATAGAAAATCATTTTTCTAACTGGTGACTCAGCTGAAATACCCTAGGAACTTCAATCCTGCTCTTCATCTGGTGACTAGACGTTTTGTTCAATTTCTGTATATTGTGAGCACTAATCTGGACAGTAACACTGTCTGGTGAAAAGGGTGGGTGTGGGAGTCAGAGGCCTTCGAGTCTATTAACAACTCTGCCACTAACCTGCTGTGTGAACTTGTCACTTGAATTTTTTTAATTGCTTCCATTGTTTGTAATTTGTTGTTCGTAATTCATCCTGGCTTACTCTGTCACTGTTCTTCCCTAATTAGATAGTGAGCCGAGGCTGGGGTGGGACAGAGATGGTTTATCTACCCTAATGTTCAACACGGTGACTGGCATTATAGAATCATTTAGTAAATACAGTGATGATGATGATAACAATAACAACGACGAGCATAATAATAGCTTAGCCAATTTGTTCTTTACTTTCATTTTCTGTGAAATGGGAAATATGGAGCTTGCCTCTTTCCAGGTCTGTTGTAAGGATAAACTGAGATAATTAATGTTAAACTGTTTTGGGAAAACAAATGTCCTATATAAATCCAAGTTATTATTATTATCATATAACTCACAGTCAGCACAACAAAGTATCACTGTACATATCTCTGGCACATTCAGAACAATAGAAAAAGTAGAGCAACTCTAAGAAAGCAATTTGAGAGCCTTCTTGCCCTGAAATGATTCAATAATAACTAAGTCAACATTCCCAGAGTAAATCTTTTTCATTTCCCTCACTAAACATCCATGTTAATTAGGCTCATCGTCCCATGAACCTGAGGGAAGTGGAGTCAGTAAAGACACATTAATGATAAAGTTAGTCTCAGATTCTGCGATGCTGCTCTAAATTTCCTCTGGAGAGAAGTCTGAGTCCTTGTGTTAATCACTGATTTTGTTTCCTACACTCTTCCCTCTTCATGAAATTGAAATTCATTCTGAGTACAGTGGTGATGTAATCTGGTTTATAAGAATTGATCTCAACATGTTAATTCTTCTTTTACTGGCTGTGAATTTGAGTCCACCCTAACATGGTGGACATGCCCCATTTAATCAATGTTTCTCCATCGCCACAGTTTCCACCTCACCTGCTGAACTTTTAATCATTCAGAATAGCTAATCACAGTCATTTCTCACTGTCCAAGGCTGCAAGTTCATCATGGGAACAGCTCTAGTGTCCTTGTTAATCACTGTAATCTCTTACTGCTCACGAGCTGTGAAACAGTGGTGTCTGCTCATCACTCAGGTATCTCACTGTCTAAACACTGAGGATTAGACTATAATCATTCACGGAACTTGAGATGTGGTGATAAAAAGGGACATCCACAAGGTCTTCAATTTACACATCTCAAAGGCTTATAATTATTCCCTTGAGATAGAGACATTCCAATGTCTCAAGCTAGACTTCAGCCCCTGGTCTCGTCTGCACATGAAGTGCAACGGATGTGTTGTGCTCTTGCTCCTTGCTGTCCACTGCTCTTGGCTGGTCCTTGGACGCCCCATTACTCAAGTGCATCTTAATGATAGAGTATCCATTAAGCATCTACTATGCATAATGAATCTCTGGGCCACAACCTGCCTCTGGCTTGGAATGCCCTCCCTCTTTATATCAGGACAGATTATTACTCTCTCCACCTTTAAGGCACAACTCCTCCAAGAAGCCTTCCCTGACTAAGCCCTCCTTTCTTCTTCTCCCACTTCCTTCTGTGCTGCCTTGATTCTCTCCCTTTATTTAACCGCCCTCCCAACCCCACAGCACTTATGTTTATATCTGTAATTTTATTTATTTATATTACTGTCTCCCCCTTTAGATGTAAGCTCATTGTGGGCAGGGAATATGTCAGTTATATTGTTATATTGTACTCTCCCAAGCCCTTAGTACAGTACTCTGCACTCAGTAAGAGCTCAGTAAATATGATTGACTGACTGACTACTCTCAGCCAAACACTGTACTTAACACTGGGAAAGAATGAGTTGTAACATATGATCCTTGGGCCCCAAGAGCCTCTTCTCTCTTTCCTGAATGACCTCACAGATATGTAATTGAGGCACATGTAACTCTGTGCCACACAGATGAGATAACTGACGTACAGAGAAGTTAAGTGAAATACAGCAAACGAGTGGTGGAACCAGCATTGGAACCCAGGTCCTCTGTCTTCTGGGCCCATCTTTTTCCATTAAGCCATGCTGCTCCTCGATATTTTCTAATATCTTAGTTATTTTTTGTTGGGGACGGTATGTGAAGAATGTTATCAAGACCCCACAGTGCAAGTCTTCAGGCTCCCATTTCTGGGGTTGTAATCCCCTTTAACTTTGGCTTGTGTTCAGCACCGATTAGAGAATTGATGCTGAGACCTACAGGACATTTCACCAACACCAGATTCTTGGGCGGGTATTTCAGGTCATTAGACCACCAGGGCATTTGTTCTGATCTGTGTCAAAATTCCCCAAAGTCCTAGTACTCAAACTAAATTTTCCTTCATGACACTAAAATCACTGGCCCTTTCGTTCCTTATTAAAATTTTACGGCTAACGAGTGTGAAAGGTACATGACAGAATCAGTGGAATCGGATCCCCTTGGGTAAGGTATCCAAATGATTCTGTTGCTTTTCATATGATAAAAGTATCTTTTATTACCTCATCTAATCTTGTTTGCCTCCTCTTAGCCGGGGTGAAATATAGGACCAGAAATGGTAAGAGCTATTTTGCAGTAGGATTTTAGATGTGTAATGATCAGCTATGCAAAATTTGCAGAACATTTTTCTGCCTAACTTTAAGTAAGTGCTTAGGTGTATATCTATACATGCATATACAAGTGCCCAGAACACATTACACATTGACATCATAATCAGTGGAATTTTTTGAGCACTTACTATGTACAGAGAGCACTGTACTAAGCCCTTGGGAGAGTACAATACAACAGAGTTGGAAGACACGATCCCTGCTCACAACGAGCTCTTGATGATGATAATTTAGCATTATTTATTTATAATGCCATTGAATTTTAATGAGGGTAGTGCAGTTCTTTCTCATTTGGGGTTATCTTGGCAAAGTTTACCTTGGGTTCCCTTCCCTTCCGCAGTGTGGCCTAGTGGAAAGAGCATGGGGCTGGTGTCAGAGGACCTGGTTCTAATTCTGGCTCCACCACTAGTCTACCGTGGGTGACTTAACTTCTCTGTGCCTCGCTTACCTCATCTGTAAAGTGGGATTAAAATTTTGAGGCCCATATGAAACATGAATTGTGTCCAGCCTGATCTTGTATCTACCCCATTGCTTAGTTCAGTGCCAGGCCCATATATGTGCTTAACAAATACCACTTAAAAAAAAGTATTTTGACATAAGAGAGTGGATAAGTAAAAAGGAGAGTCTGATGAAGTGTCCCAAAGCAATGGTAGAAACTTTTTGCTTCCTGAGAAGAGGAATTGGCAACCATTCAAGGTTTTTAAGGAGTGGGGAGACATGTTGTGAACAAGGTTTTAGAAAATTGATTCAGGCAGCCAAGTGAAGTATGGATCGGAGAGGAAGAGGGTGGAGGCAAGGAGACCTGAGAGTAGTCTAGTGCAACAATCTAGTTGGCATATGGTCACTGTCTGGATAATAAGGCTGGCTACTGGGATTGAGGGGAAAGGACAGATTTCTGAAATACTGTAGAAGGAAAACAGACAGATTTTAGAAAAAAAAACTGAATGTGAGAGTTGAGAGAGGAGTGAATGTGTACTCTCCCAAGCACCTAGTTCAGTGTTTTGCACCAAGTGAGCTTAGACTGTGAGCCACATGTGGGACAAAGACCGTGTCCAATCTATCCTGCATCTACCCTAGAGCTTATCACGATGTTTGGCACATAGTAAGTGCTTAATCAATTCCACAGTTATTATTAGTAACAGTAGAATTAGTAGTAGTAAGCACTGTTGTTTGTTGTGGGTTTTATAAACAGGGAATTGGTGGTGGTGTCAACTGTGTGGCAAAGTTAAGTGGATGAGAGGATTTGGTAGGAAGAGAGAATTTCAGTTTTAGACAAAGTGAGGGTGAATTTAGAGTGGCTGATCCAAGCACTTATCCTATCCTGGCTTCACTGCTGCACCGGCTACCTTTCTGACCTCCCTACCTCTTGTCTCCAGCCCATACTTCACTCTGCTGCCTGGATCATTTTTCTAAAAAAAAATTCTATTTTCAATAACCTCTAGTGGTTGCCCATTCTATTGCCTTGAAGAAGCTTAACCACTCCTATCTCATCTCACTGATTTCTTACTCTCTGCCTGCTAACTTCACTCCTCTACTGCCAACCTTCTTACTGTACCTTGAGCTCATCTGTATCACTTCTGAGCCTTTGCCCACATCCTTCCTCTGACCTGGAACTTCCTCCCCTTTCATATCTAACAGACTATTACTCTCCTCAACTTCAAAGCCTTATTAAAAGCACATCTCATCCCGAAGATCTTCCCTAAGCCCTCATTTCCCCTACTCCCTCTCCCTTCTGCTTCACCCTCGCACTTGGGTTTTTACATTTAAGCACTTGATATTCACCCCACCCTCAGTCCTACAGCACTTATATATATATCCATAATTTGTTATAATGCTGGTCTTTCTCCTCTGGACTGTAAACTCGTTGTGGGCAGGGAATGTGTCTATCAACTCTGTTATATTGTTCTCTCCCAAGCACTTAGAAGAGTGCTCTGCATAGAGTACACACTTAATATGATTGATGACTCAATAAATATGATTTATTGATTGCTAAGGATGGACTGGTGCCTGTATCTCGGCCAAAAAAGCAACATGATATAAGTGCAGGAGTGGAGAAAATGCACTGTAGAGATGATCCAAGATTGAGGATTGGTGATGTGAGATTGATGGCAGGGACAGAGAGGAGAGTGAGGTGAGTTAGGCAGAGAGGGCCATGTGAAGGTGCAAATTTGGGCACAAAGACAGGGCAGATTTAGTAGAGAGTCCACATGCAGTGTGGCGGCTCAAGATAAGTGCAATGGGACCTATAATTGGAAGTTTATTGTGGGAGAGAGAACAATTTTGTATGAAAGTGAGTGTGGGTGAAATGCAAAGGTTCTATTTAATTTCTTAAATCTGGATTGCAATCTTTTCCCCAAAACAGTGGGAAATTCCCTTGTAGACATGTACAATGGAACTGTGACCCAAAAGCAAGTCCCTATCAACTGACATACTTCACACCTGAATTTCTTCTTTGTCTAGTTCTACCTTGTTCACGGCCAAGCTTTTAAGAGAACTGAGAGACTAAGCAGCAACAAAAAAGCAGTGCCAGGCACTGGCAAAGAGCAAACAAACACAAAAACAGAGATAATCTTGATGAATGTATGCCTGCTGTGGATGGGATTTTCAGTCCCAGACTAAGCACCCACGGGTAAAACCATTAGTAGCCTCACTTTCAAAATCAAAGTACAAAATATGAATGAATATGTAATATGTATTTTACATATATTTGTCCCCCTGCATCGATACAGAGTCAAGCTTACTTCTGACCCTTCACATAATTACAGAATGATGGCTTTGCCCCCTGAAAAGTGGAGTGAATAGGCTGTATTGAGTCTGCAAATAATAATAATGTTGGTATTTGTTAAGCGCTTACTATGTGCAGAGCACTGTTCTAAGCGCTGGGGTAAACACAGGGGAATCAGGTTGTCCCACGTGGGGCTCACAGTCTTAATCCCCATTTTACAGGTGAGGGAACTGAGGCACAGAGAAGTTAAGTGACTTGCCCACAGTCACACAGCTGACAAGTGGCGGAGCTGGGATTCGAACTCATGAGCCCTGACTCCAAAGCCCGTGCTCTTTCCACTGCGCCACGCTGCTTCTCTAATGACAATGTGGATTTTGATGCTCGGCAAGAATGTGAGCCCAAGAAGTTTGTTATGCAACATTCTTGTTCAGATCACTCCCAGAACAAAATTCCAGGGTATCCCCAGAGCACAACCAGAAAGCATATGCAGAGCACCTCAGAGCACAACCCCAGAGCCCCCTCCCCTTTAAACACTTTTCCAGAGGACCCTCTGGAGCACACCCGGGAATATACCCCAAAGGAACTCCCCAAAGCACCCTTCTAGAGAGCCCCCAGAACACCCTCAGACCACTACCAGAGCACTCCCAAGTAACCTCTCAGAGCACCCCCAGGGAACCCTCAGAGCCCCACCAGAGCATACCCCAATAGTATTGGGTTGTGGTGTCTCAGTACTGTCTACAGCTCATTGTGGGTAGGGAATGTGTCTGTTTATCATTATATTTTATTCTCCCAAACACTTATTACAGTGCTCTGCTCACAGTAAACAAACACTCAATAAAAACGATTGAATGAATGACTGAATACAGCATATCATCACCATAATCAACACAATTCCTGGATCAACCACTGGATTCAGAGCCCCATACCAAGAGCACCAAGAGCACTTGGAAATAAAGGACATATTGAGGATTTCATAGTATCCTCAACATACCGTGTAAACACACAAAGGAGAGAAATAGAGAGGAACAATATAAACAGCTGGCATCATCATCATTACTAGCAGCATTGTTGAACACCTACCCAGACAGGATCTTTGAGAAACATCTGAAAAGGAAAAGGCATGATTCTGGACCCTGAGGAGCTGACAGTCTAATAAGGCAGATGAGCAGACACATGATGCCAAATAAATGAAATGCAGTATGTAAAAAGTGTAGGGGAACTGTTATAAATAGACGTAGTGTTATACGAATAACTAAATGAATACGGATAGATAGATAGATGGATAATATGAAAATATACAACATACGGATATAATATTTGCTCACCTACAGGTTTGAATGGGTGCAAACTATGTCAAAATATATAGTTATATTAAGACAGTTTGATGAATGACATGATCAGGAAGGTGGAGAATGAGTCAAAAATGCCTCTTAGAAGAGGTGACTGCCATCAGATTTGCATCCTTACCATTCCACCACGTCAGTATTTCCTGAAAGCTTACTTGGTGCAGAGAACTAAACTAGGTGTTTGAGGAATATATAGTGATTCTGTCTTGATGAAGCCTTTCTGAAATCTCTTCTCCTCTGAGAAGAATTTCCTGACTGACTCCTCCACCTGAGGTGCCCCATCATCCACCATAGGGCTTATCATACATAAGGACATCAATCAGTCAATCAATCAGTGGCATTTATTGAGCACTTACTATGTGCAGAGGACTGGACTAAGTGCTTGGGAGAGTATAATACGAAAGAGTTAGCAGAAATGCTATCTGCCCACAATGAGCTTACAATCCATTCTTAGCATTATTCCATAAATCCATCTATGTACTCTACTAATTCATTTATTTTTCTCCATTATTTATTCATCCTTTCCTCCTCTACCTACCCCAGTTGTCTCCATATCCTTTCTCTTCCTCCCAATAACTGTAAATAATTTATGGCTATATGTCTTCCCCATTAGATCGTAAAATCCTTAAAATCAGAGACTATCTTCTAGTACCATTGTACTCATCCAAGTCTTCAGTACAGGGCTCAGCACAAAGTTAGCATTCAGTTGTTAAGCGCTTACTATGTGCAGAGCACTGTTCTAAGCGCTGGGGTAGACACAGGGGAATCAGGTTGTCCCACGTGGGGCTCACAGTCTTAATCCCCATTTTACAGATGAGGTAACTGAGGCACAGAGAAGTTAAGTAACTTGCCCACAGTCACACAGCTGACAGGTGGCAGAGCTGGGATTCAAACTCATGACCTCTGACTCTTTGGAGTCCGTGCTCTGTGCTCTGTCCACTGAGCCACGCTGATTAGTTAAACGGTTTCTGCCTTTGAGGAATGTACAATTTCCCCCAGTCCCAGACAATCCGGTTAAATGATAACGAACTTCAATAAGGTATTTAAAGTCATTAGAGGAAGCGATCCTATCGGGGTCTAGGTTTCCACTGGGGCCCAGTCGAAGGTTTTTACGTTCAATTTCTAAACCTAGATATCTACATAAAATAAGCTCTGCAGTTCTGCTGAAGCCAAACAGTTCCAGCTACGATGTCTAGCTGACCCGGTTAGAAAAATAAAGACAGATGGCTATAGATTATATACTTTATTGCAATGCTGTCTTCGGAGAATTCTCTTATGCCCTTGCTGTTCATGCTCCAAACTTCACTTATGGGAATGTCATGGCTACCTGCCACCTAGTGGCCTCAGCAGCCTGTGCAGCTCCTAACTTAGAAACAGTTGGATGGTCACCAATTTGTAAAAATGGATCTTCGAGCCAATAGTCTGGAATGGAAAACGAATGCCTGCCTGGCACTGGGACAGCTGAGCCAAGGCTCTCCCCTGAAAACTCAGCTAGAGATAAATATTTTTCCCTAACATTTATGTTTGGTTTGACTGTCTTCTCTGGAATTGCGTATTAAAAGATTGGGGGGTTTTTTAGACGTTTTAGGAGATTTATCTCGAGTTAATTTCAACCTTAAAAAGATGCCAATAGTGTGGGATGAAAAGTAAAATATTTTCCGTTTTATAATACCCAAACTTCTTCATGTTTGAATGTATAAAGAAACCAAAGAGATGTCCATGTAGTACTAATAGTATTTATCGAGCACTCTCTGAGGCCAACATCCTGTAATTATTATTATGGTATTTGTTAAGCACTTACTATTTAATAAACACTTGGTCAGTATAAACCCAAGAAATGAAACATCCCCTGCCCGTAAAGAATTTAAAGCGGAGAGATCCTTGCAGAAGAGGATCCATGCTGCTTCATGTAGTATAGACCGGACTGGGGAGAGGCTGGTGGCAGAGAAACAACTAGGAGGCTGATACGACAGTCTAACTACCATATGATAAGAGCTTGAATCATGGTGTTAGCTGCTTGGGTTGGTAGGGAGGCATGATCCAAGGGGCATTTGGCAGGATTTGGCAGTAGATCAATTAATCATCGTATTGAGCACTTACTGTGTGCAGAGCAATGTATTAAGTGCTTGTGTGAGGACAGCATAACAGAGTCGGTAGACAGATTCCTTGACCACGACTTTACAGTCTAGAGGATTGAACCAGAGAGTTGAAGGAGAGTGACAAGTCAAGGATTACCAAAGTTGCAGTCTTCTGGGATAGGAAGGATTGGAGGCAGGGAGTGCAGCGGGGTGGTGATATTGACTAGATAGGAAAGTTAGAGGAAGGAATAGATTTAGGAGTGAAGATGAGTATGTAGTTCAGTTTGAGATGTCCAGGTGGAGGTGTTTTTGAAGCAAGAGGAGATAGGAGATTACAGGTTAGATGAAAAGTCAGGGCTGGTGAGGTGGATTTGGAAATCCTCCACCTAGAGGTGTTAGCTGAAGCCATGAAAGTAGATGAGCTAACTGGCTGAGTGGGTGTGAAGCAAGAGTAGGCAACCCAGAATAGAGCCACAGGGAAAAGCAGAGTAAAGGGATGAGGTGGAAAAGGAGTCATTGAATGAAATGAAGAAGAAGTTGTCAGAGACAGAGGAGGAGAACCAGATTAAAACCGTGTCAGCAAAACCAAAACTTGAAAATGCTTCAAGGAGGAGGGAGCAATCCACAGAAGGCAGATGAGAGGTCAAGGAGGATTAGGGGATAAGCAGGGAATATGTCTGTTATACTGTACTCTCCCAAGCACTTAGTACATTGATATGCACACTGTAAATACTCAATAAACACAACTGATTGAGTAAAGCTCATTTGGTATGTTCTATAAGGATTATCGTTGTGAGAATGCAGTCTCATTGCAATTAAGGGGTTGAAAGCCTGATTGTAGTGGATCCTATAGCCTCTAATGGCCGACAGCAAACATAGGCCAGACTTGAATACGCTAAGTGGAGTTTTTTTAGAGCCCTAAAACTTGGAATTTTAGTTTAGGATTAAGTTTACAGAGGGAAAAATTGTGCTTGGTATCTGGATTTTACTTTATGCCCTTTTTTTGCCTAAAATGAATTTGATCAAAAATCCTTGGGGGCGAGGACTATTGTCTTTTATTTTGTTGTATTCTCCAAAGCACATAGTACTTAAAGAGAGTTATAGAAATCCATTCTGTTAAATAACCTAAAAATAACTTTGTCAAGGATGAATGGACTCCATGGTTACCGTAGGAATCTGTTGATTCTGTGTTGCAATAAAAAGCTGGCATTCCTGAAATCATTTGAATTTTAAAATGTCATAACCATTGGAGAGCCACTTGGGAAATTCACCAGGATGCTCTACCTAAAATACTCAAAAAAGGGAAATTCTGAATAATGTAGAATATTTTCCAGGGAATGTCTCTTCATAATCTAAAATATAGTAACTGGATGTTTCATGTTCAGGACAGTCCTAATTTTTCATGGTTCTGTCCTGCCGCCCAAAAATTCTAAGGTGGGTTCATCTGGGACAGGGACTGTGTCTGACCTAATTATCTTGTATCTACTCCAGTGCTTAGGACAGGGCTTGGCACAGAGCAAGGGCTTGACAAGTACAACAAATATTATCATTATTACTTTCATCTGGGACATGTCTTCCCCTTCTTCCTCTCCCTCTATCTTACTTTGCCATCCCTTTAGATCTGCCCTCTGCACTCCTGTTTCTGGCCCTATCCATCTTTCTGATTCCCCTACCTGGAGGTTCTGTCCCCATCCCACCCTGGGCCAGAGAGATCTGGTCACCCTGTAGACTAAGACCATAGAGTCACTTTATAAACACTATAGAGAGTGCATTCCTATTATGAACTTACTTGGGAGTGATGCTTGGGGGGTTGAGCTGAATGGGGACTATTGGCTTTTAGGCACTCAATCATATCTCTCCCTCTCTTCTTATCCTTGCTCTTTTCTTGCTTTGTCTCATTTCACATGCTTTGCTTCTCTCAAGTCATCCGTCTCACTAAACATCCTTCTTGACTCTTATGCCACTTGCCTCTTGTTCACAACCTCACTTCTGCCTAGAATTCCCTCCTCATTTACATCCGGCAGACCACTGCTCTTCCCATTTTCAAAGCCCTTCTGAAATCATATCTTCATCAGACAATCAATCATTTATTGAGCATTTACTGTTACAGAGCACTGTATTAAGTGCTTGGGAGAATGCAGCACAAGTGAGTTGATAGTCACTATTCCTTCTTCAGGAAGCCTCCCCTGATTAAACATCTCCTCCACCCAATTTTCCATCCTTAGTGTAACTGCAACATTTTTGCATCACCTAAGCACACACTTATATACCTTCTTTATACTCTATTACTTCCCCCCTACCTGTAATTTATTTTAGAGTTTGTTTCCCCACTATATTGTAAGCTTCTTGAGAGTAAGGATCATGTCTACTAATTCGATTATACTCTCCCAAGTTCTTAGTAGAGTGCTCTGCCCAGAGTACATTCTCAATAAATATGATTAATTGATTGATAGAAAGAAAGAAGAGAGAGTTCATGAAGATCTTTATTTTTAAGAGCAATTTATTTTTAATCCCAGTCAGTATGTGAGTATTTTAGCCATAAACAATAACCAGCGAAATCATTTCCATTTCATGATAACATAATCTCATTTTAAACCAAGGGTAGTTAAAGCCTGGGGTTCATTTCAGATTAAATATTTAACATTTTGATCACAGTACAGCCATCCCATCATGCTCCTCAATTATAGTTCTGGGGAGATTTGTTCATCTTCTGAAAGTTGGCCTTCCTTAAAACAGATGGGGAAGGATTATCTGTAAATCACCTTCACTTTCTTGGAAGAAAATTCAATATATCTACCAAGTCACAGTAATATGTTTGCAGGTATATAAGGCACTGGGAGCTATTTAAAATTCTTGAAGATGTATAGAGAAGGCAGAGGAAGAAGAGGGAGAACCAAAGTTTTTGCCCACCTGGTTGGAAGTGCTAGGTTGTGGAATTTGTTATTCATTCATTCAATAGTATTTATTGAGCGCTTACTATGTGCAGAGCACTGTACTAAGCGCTTGGAATGAACAAGTCGGCAACAGGTAGAGACAGTCCCTGCCGTTTGACGGGCTTACAGTCTAATCGACGGGCTTACAGTCTAATCTTACATAATACTATTACTTTCTCCTGGCTTTAGAACATCTTCCTAGGAAGCATTGCCAGCACCTAAGCCTCAAAAAGGACAAAACTGAACTCATTTTCTCTCCTAAACCCACTCCTCCTAACTAGTCCATTGCAGTCAACCAGTACCACATCCTCTCTGTTACAGAACTTCACAATCTTGGTGTCATTTTTGAATCACGTCTGTCTTTTACCTGTTACTTTCAGTTTCTTATTAAATTCTACTGGTCTTTCTTCCATAACATTTCTGAGATCTGCACTTTCCACTCCATCGGGGTATCCACCACCTGGTTCTGAACTCTCCTCCTCACCAGTCTCCCTGCCTCCTACCCTACTGCTCTGCATCATTCAGCACATCACTCCGTGTTTTTTTTAATGGTATTTGTTGAGTGCTACTATGTGACAAGCACTGTATTACGTACTGGGGTAGATAGAAGCCAATCAAATGGAACACAGTCCATATCCCACATGGAGCTCACGGTCTTAATCTCCACTTTACAGATGAGGTAATTGAGGCACAGTGAAGTTATGTGGTTTGCCCAAGGTCACTCGGCAGACGTAGCAGTGCCAGAATTAGAAACCAGGTCCTTCTGACTCCCAGGCATTTGCTGATGTATTACCACGACCACCAGGTCTCGTCATCCTAACAGTCACTCTAACAAGTTATGCATACATCAATGTATGTACTCCAAATAATGCTTTATCTAGTAAATCATTCATACCTACCTATCTCTTCCAACACATTAGAAGCTCCTTGAGAGCACGAACATGTCTTTAAGTGTTATCGTAGTCTCCCAAATCCTCAGTTTAGTGCTCTGTATATTGTAGGTGTTAAATAACTACAAATATTAATATTACTATTCTATAATTACTGACTTTAGTAAAATATGTTTATTATAAAAGGGGTATTCACTAATCGGTTAATGATAGTTGTGAGTGCCTACTAAGTGAAAGGCAATATAGTGAGTGAGTGGTCCTTCAGCAGTCACTGAGGATTGATAACAGAAGCTTCGTGAATGAATTAAAACTGCAAATACCTTCAGCTCTCAACGACAAAGCTGAATTCAATAACTCATGGCTGTCCTGGAGGGTGGGAGGATGGGAGTGCAGGAGCAGCCTGACACTGAAGAACCACAGAGAGGTTGCTGGCAACCAACACCAAAAAACAGCAGAAGCAGGCATTTACTAGGTGCCTAAGTGCTGTCAGGTTGGACATGGTCCTTCTCCCCATGGGGCTCCCATTCTAAGGGGGAGAGAGAAAACTGGTATTTAATCCCCATTTTACATATGAGTAAGGTGAAGCACAAAGAAGGGAAGTGACTCACCCAAGGTCACCCAGCAGGCAAATTGGCAGAGCTTGGATTAGAACCCTGTGTACCCAGTAAAGTATTAACTGGGAGTCCTAAAGTGGCTGCTGATGGCACTCATGAATATGACCCTTTGCTGATCCAGAAGTAAAAGATTAATTGATATGTTCTTAACACTGCCTCACAGTCACCATTCCACCCTGCAGAAAAGGGAGACTGAGGCTAACTGGCCTTGGAAACAGGAAAGCCTTTATTGTATTGGAGATAAGTACATGTGGGGCTTCTACTTCTAAACTGCTTCATCTCCTCCTCCTCCCCTTGTGGCTCAGTGGAAAGAGCCTGGGCTTGGGAGTCAAAGGTCATGGGTTCGAATCCCAGATCTGCCACCTGGCAGCTGTGTGACTGTGGGCAAATCACTTCACTTCTCTGTGCCTCAGTTACCTCATCTGTAAAATGGGGATGAAGACTGTGAGCCTCACATGGGACAACCTGATTACCCCGTATCTACCCCAGCGCTTAGAACAGTGCTCTGCATATAGTAAGCACTTAACAAATACCAACATCATCATCATCCCCCTAGCCCACCTCCATGCCCATGATCTGAAAGTAATAGGAACTCCTCCCCTAGAAACTTCTTGAAATGTTCATCAGTCAAACAATGTTAATAATAATAATAATAATAATGATGATGGTATTTATTAAGTGCTTACTACGTGACAAGCACCGTCCTAAACACTGAGATAGATACAAGATAATCAGGTTGTCCCACGTGGGGCTCACAGTCTTAATCTCCATTTTACAGATGAGGTAACTGAGGCACAGAGAAGTTAAGTGACTTGTCCAAAGTCACACAACTGACAAGTGGCGGAGCTGGGATTAGAAACCACGATATTTACTGATCACTCACTGTATGCAGAGCACTGTACCAAAGGCTTAGGAAGGTGCAGTACAAGAGTTGGTAGACACATTCCCTGACTAGAGTGAATGAATGAGTTTGCAATCTAGAGGCTGAGTACCCGAGATGATTCTGTTAATGCTCCTCGTGCAAGAGCCATTTGTTCAATAGTTTTGACTGACAGTTAAAATCCTTTTGAGATTTCAAGTTTCCATTTGTTCTTTTTGTGCTTCCATTTCTCCCCCTATATATCTTATATCTTGCAATCTTGCATCCACACTTCTGTTGTATTTTTTTAATCATATTTGTTGAGCACTTATTTTGGGCCAGATACTGATTTAAGCTCTGGGGTAGATACAAGCCAATCAGATTGGACACAGTCCATGTCCCGCACGGGCCTCAGTCTTAATCACCATTTTATAGATGAGGTCACACAGCCGACAAATGATAGAGCTGGGAATAGAACACAGGTCCTTCTGACTCCCAGGCCCATGCTCTATCCATTAGGCCACACTGTATCTTGCATTTTGACTCGGCCATGTTTTCTAGAAACTCTTAAATTGTGAGGCACCAGAGAGATGGGGATTAATGTTTAATTCCCACCTGGGTATTCCCTCCCAGTGCTAAGTACGGTGCTCAGAGCATTTAATACATTCTATTACACTACTACTGAGATATGTGGTTCCAGATTTTACCTTCAGGAACTTCCTCCTTGATTGGAAACGAGACTTGGACTTTTGAGGTCTCATCTAAAAACCTCCCCACACCAGAAATGGTCAGAATCTAAATTTATTTCCCTGAAGAGTACTCTGTTCTGTGTTAATGCCTCTGAGGTTCCAGGCAGGCTGAGACTTGAAGGGGTGTTGGTGTTCAGTTCCCTAAACCATCTTCCATGGCTTTAAGTTTGATTAAATTCAGAAAAGTGGTGGGAAAAGTAAGAGATTTTTGTCATCTCACACAAAAGTTTTTGCATGTCTTCTTGCCCAGCATAGCCAAGTGATTTAAGATCCAAGGATTTACAGTTCCAAGCTAGCTGAGCTCAGAATATCATGTGGCTTTTGCATGTTTCCTGGGCAGGGTGAGATGTGCACTGCAGGAATCTTGCACCAAAACATCAGAGCAAGTGAATCTGAAATGAGCAAGCCAGCAAAAACAAACAAGCCACTGTCCATTTGCATTGTTCCCCACAAGCTTGCTTCACATTGAGAGCTGTGGTTTCCCTCCAGCGTCAACAGGAATAGATTAATTCTTCCAGCTGTGAGAACAGTAGAGGCAGACTGGTGGTTTTATGTCCTAGGTTTAATGCACTCATCTGTCTGTTTTAAGGAAGGCCAACTTTCAGAAGATGAACAACTCTCCCCAGAACTATAATTGAGGAGCCATGATGGGATGGCTGCATTGTGATCAAAATGTTAAATATTTAATCCAAAATGAACCCCAGGCTATGCCTATCCTTGAGATTAAAATGAGATCAAGTTTTCACGAAATGGAAATTATTTCTCTGGTTATCATTTATGGCTAAAATACTCACATACACATACAGTCCTTCAAAGAATATTCCTCATATCATTTGTATGCTCTGTTTATTTTTTAGACAATGAAGTTGAGGGCTAAATGATCACCAGAGCTGTAGACAGGGGGCACAGGCTCATCAAAGCTGAGTATCTAGAGGAGGCAGGTAACACCCCCTTTCAGCTAACTCCATTGTACTGCACGCTTTCATGAGCTTAGTACAGTGCTCTGCACACAGTATAAACTCAGTAAATACCACTGATTAATTCTGCCAAAGGAAAACATCTGGGCAGGTGCTGGGCCTGGCAGGAAGTGGGTATGAACACAGTCATATGTGGCCGAGTCATATGTGGCTCAGAATTCCCCAAAGAGCTGAGCTCTTGGATCTTCTGCCGCCACTCTGTGCCCCGAGTAGCCCTTCTCCCACCTTAGCACTGCCATTCAAAATATATAGAAATCTGGAGGAGCTCTTATGGTTTGTTACCTGAAGCAGTGGGGAGTTTGATGACTTGCAACTCCAGGAGCCATTCTTTTACTTATCTTGATGTTTCAGCCCTGATCTGTGGACTCTGTTGCTTGTTGTTGTTACAAACCACTGTTACTACTGTCTTTATCTGTCTTGAAGCTATTTTCACCTCAATGTGGCTATACTGAGACTCAAGAGGAAAATGAACAGTGGCAAAACACTCAAATTACCCCTCTAGACTGTAAGCTCCTTACATGTCTGCTATTCAGTTGAACGGTAGTTTCCCAAGTCTTAGTACAGTGCTCTGTGGGTGTCTGACACCTATTCCCTAGATAGTCCCCCTAGGATCAGGATCCAATGGCAGCCCTAAACTGATTGGTTTCACAAGACCATCAGTAAGCACTCAATAAATACGATTAATAATAACAATAATCGAAGCCTTTTATGCCCATTTCAGTGCTCCTTCCACTAAAACATTCAGTGTAGGTCAATTTCAGTTTTCAGTCACAGAAGGTATGCTATTATTCACAGCCGGAGAAATCTTTGATGAAATTTGTAAACACTTAAGAGGTGACTGCACATAATGAATGCAATAAATGAGGAAAACATGATGCATAACTGATATTCCCTGCCATTACATACTGAGGTCCCTATCCATCTCCCCCTTCCATCAGCCCAAGAATATGAATGCCTTTATAGTCCACAGACTGCTTCCTGATGGCATTATTAGACGACATTGATTTTTAGCTCAAGGCTGTGTCAGCAACTATTCTCCATGTAATTCTGGAGCCAAAATTAGATTAAAAAAAAAACCCCACACACCTCCATCATACCGGTGCAGCAATAAAAGAGTAATAAAGATGAAAGTCCTCACAACATAGGTTGGTGGTCGGCTGGTACTTGATATTTAGATTAGCTACAGGCAACATAGAGGAACTAGTTATGTTCCTATAAATCACCAGGATAACCAATTGTCTGATAGAGAAAATGGAAGAGTGACTGAAAAGGATGAGCTTTTCTTTGGGAAACAGGCTCACGATCTTTGGATTGGATGAGGGCTGATTTTAAAGGGAGTCAGTAGAAATCTTCCATAGATTAATTGAGAAGGAAGAAGTTTGACTCTCCCTTTTGCTTAAAGTTGATTTCAAACAAAATTAGGGGGTCTTATCTGTGATGAGATAACTATTTGGAAGGAAGCCAGACTTAGAGCCTCTCAATTTCATTGGCTGCAGGATTACCTTACCCCACCTTACCATTCTTCCAGTCCAACTAGCTGTGCTAGTTCAGCTAACCCAACTGGAGTTCTCAATCAGTCAGTGGTATTTACTGAACACTCATTGTGCACAGGGCACTGTACTAAACACTGTGGAGAGTACAATACGGCACAGTTGGTAGATGTGATCCCTGCCTATGAGGAGTTTTCAGTCCTCAGAGGGAGACAGACATTAAAATGGATAAGGAATAAAAGATGAGGGCAGGGGGGAATAGCAGAATATTACTGCATGGGAGTTCAGCATGGGATTCTGTGAAACCATGTGTGTATGTACAGTTCAAGCTTGTGAAGCCAAAAAAGATTAAGACAGAGGTCTTGATTTTTTTCTCCTCTACCAGGATGATTTACTTATTTTCATTTATAAAATGTTTCTCTTTGCATTCCGTCTGCTTCAGGATGCAAGTGCAAAATTAAACCCCAGGCTAAAGCACATAAAACAGCCTAGCAATTTACAACCCATTTTTTAAAAGCAGATAATTTAGAACACTTCTAACCATTTTGTACTCCATCTCACTCCACCCCAACCTATTCCAACCAAAACAAGGAAAGCCAATTTTAATAGATGGATATTGAATGTGACTTAAAGGTTCTGCTGGACCAGACAGCTGTGGAATACCAAAATCATATCATGGTCTAAAGTCAAAATTCCTATGAAGAAGGACACACCTTCCTTATAACAATTAGAATAATAATCATGGCATTAGTTAAGTGCTTACTATGTGTCAAGTACTTTACTAAGCACTGGGGTGGATACGAGATTGGACAGTCACTGTCCCTCTTGGGGCTCAAAGTCTAAGTAGAGGGAGAAGGATTTATCCTCACTTTACAAATTAGGAAATTGAGTCACAGAGAAGTGAAGCAACTTGCCCAAGGTCACTTAGCTGACAAGTGGTGGATCCAGGATTAGAATCCAGGTTCTCTGATGCCCAGGCCTGTGTTCTTTCCAATAGGCCACACTGCTTCCCTTCCGAATGGAGGGGACTGTCCTCTACCATTTATCAATCATTTAATTGTATTTTCTGAACACTTACTGTACGTACAGCACCATAATAAGCCTTTCAGAGAATACCACAGAATTAGTAAACGTAATCTCTGCCCTCAATCTAGTTTATCTGAAACATAACCTGAAAAGTGCACATTATTTTTTCCTTTGGAAGCCACTTCGCATTCCAAGTCTATATTTAGAGAGCAGGCAGGAAAAAAAATCTCCACTTCAGAGCTTTCAAATATCACGCACTACCATTTTTCAACTTTTTCTATTTGAAATCTTTCGTGCTTCGAATGAAAAACATCAGCTCTGAGTCTCCTTTTTAAAAATCCCCATTCGCAGATTCAAATAAGCATAAAATGTGAAAACTGTGACTGCTTCTGTTGGCATCTGTGGTACTTCTGCCAGAGAGGCATGTTGTTAATTCCATTTATCCCAAATTGAGGGAATAAATGAATGCTTAATTTGGATGCCTATAAAAAATGAGGAGCCTAGCAAGCCGGGCACAGACAAAAATACATTGAAAATGGTGCCCTCGTGCAGTCGTTCCATTAAAAATCTCTAAACTCAAAGGCCTAAATGGATTAATCACAGAAATGCCTTCCAGCCCCTCCAGCAAAGCAACATAGGCTGCTGCTAGTCACTCTTACAGCTCTGCCAGATGGTCTTCTTGTTGTGGGCCAGACATGGTGTCTAATTTTCAAGTGGGTATTGTTTCTCTCAGTGATGAGTGTAGTGCTTCGCACATAGTAGGTTCCGCCACGACTATTTCTCTGCTAAAAATTCACTGTTTGAATTACAACCTTTGAAGCAGTGTGACCTAATGGAAAGAGCACTGGCCCGGAGTCAGAAGCTTCTGGGTTCTAATCCTGGCTCTGCCACATCCCTTTTGTGTGACCCTGGGCAAGTCACTTAACTTCTCTGTGCTTCGGTTCCCTCTTCTGCAAAATGGGGATTCAATCAATCAAGTAATTAATCATATCTATTGAGCACTTAGAGTGTGCAGAGCACTGTAATGAGCAGTTGGGAGATTATAATATAATGGAGTCAGTAGGCACCTTTCCTACCCACGACAAGTTTACAGACTAGAGGATTCAATACCCGTTCTCTCTCCTACTTAAAATGTGAGCCCCTTGTTGGACCTGATTATCTTGTATATATCCCAGCACTCAGTATAGTGCTTGGCAAATAGCAAACACTTAACAACACAATTATTATTATTGTTATTACTATTATTTTTATTATTATCCTCTCCTCTACTTCTACAGGCATCTCTTCTGTACCCCACTAACATTAATTCTGGCCAGCTACCCCGTGGGGATCCTCAGGATCTCAGGGATCGGAGGGATTTGGAGACATTAACTAGCCCTCTCTCTTAAAGAGCTGCAATTAAGCCACACCAGAAGATGGAGTCTCCTGTCAGGAATGACAGGTGAGCCTCAGTCCTGAGACCTCAGGACTGAGAACTTATGTGGCGGAATTTATTACAGTGCTAGTAACCTGAACAACACCACTCAAGTTCTCTCGTCCTTGCCAGTCTCATTCCCTCTGGAGTCTAGAGCGCAAAGAGTGAGAAGCTGGCATGAGAAGCAACCTGTTGCACAGTGCATGCCAACTGTTGTTAGGGCCAGGCCTGTTTCCCACCCAAGGGACCACAGCATATTGCTGATGCAGTGCCGTTCATTCATTCATTCATTCAATAGTATTTATTGAGCGCTTACTATGTGCAGAGCACTGTACTAAGCGCTTGGGATGAACAAGTCGGTAACAGATAGAGACAGTCCCTGCCGTTTGACGGGCTTACAGTCTAATCGGGGGAGACGGACAGACAAGAACAATGGCAATAAATAGAGTCAAGGGGAAGAACATCTCGTAAAAACAAACATGACCCGGCGGGGCTGGGGGTGGCCTTGGTAGCCACTGCAGTCTTTGTTACTCTCTTTAGCAGGCAAATTTTCAGGGGTCTCACTGGGCCCATCTACCTTGCAGGGAACCTTAAATAGTTTTTTGTTCAGTAGGCTTCACCACTGATGGCATGGCACATCCACTTGACTCCGGCTCCACCGCTTGTTTGCTGTGTGACCTTGGGCAAGTCACTTCACTTCTCTATGCCTCAGTTACCTCATCTGTAAAATGGGGATTAAGACTGTGAGCCCCACATGGGACAGACACTGAGTCCAACTCGATTTGCTTGTACCCACCCTAGAGCTTCGTATGGTGCCTGGGACATAGTAAGTGTTCAACAAATACCATCATTGTCATTATTATTTCATTTACTCCAAGAAGTCTTACCTAAGCCATTCTTTCCTCTTCTCCTATTCCCTTCTGCATCACCCTGACTTGTTCCTTATATTCAACCCCACAGCACTTAAGTACATATCTGTAATTTTTATTTATTCATTTATATCAAAATATTTATATTCATTTATATTAATATCTGTCTCCACCTTTTGACTGTAAGCTTGTTGTGGGCAGGAAATTTGTCAATTATATTGCTATATTGTACTCTCCCAAGCACTGAGTTCAGTGCTCTGAACCCATTAAGTGCTCAATAAATATGATTGACTGACTTACTTAATAGCCTCAGCATGTGAGGCAGTGAGTGAAAGCAGTTTTCCTGATACCCAGAGCTCTTTCCCCTAGGCCAACTGCAGATTATCAATCGATCAATCAATCCTACTTACTGTGTGCAGAGCACTGTACTACATGCTTGGGAGAGCATAATATAACAGAGTTGGTAGACATGCTCCCTGCCCACAATGAGCTTACAGTCTAGAGGACTTTAAGGCTACAGGAATAGGCTAACACTCTATAATTTTGAGCCATTACCCCTAATGTTGCTTGACCCCATTATAAATTAACCTTATTATCACCAGGGTCTATGAAAATGCTTGATTGGGATAGCTTTAATATTTCTCTAAGAAAAACTACAAAACTAATACTTTCACTTTAAAAAGCTATGACTCTCTGGATGGTCTGATGGTCTGTCCTTGTAAAACTAAGGACAGAAACACATGATCAGGAAATCAGTGTTGTTTATTGAGTGTGGAATACTGTACTAAGCACTTGGGAGAGTACAAGACAAAAGAGGTTGGTAGACATGACCCTTTCCTGCTGGAAGCTTTTAAGCTGACAGGAGGAAACAAACAGTAAAATAAATTACAAGGTTGGGGAAATGGCAGAGTTTAAGGATCTGATCCACAGCAGTACATGTCTCTGCCCTGCCTGAGTTTCCATTCAAAGAAAAAGGAGGAGATTTTATATGATCAGTCTCCAAATGCAAGAGGAGCAGAGATAGTTGAGAAACTTGAAGGATTTGCAATAAACGGCAATTTTAAGAGGCAGTGAGGGCTATTCTTGTAACTACCCACCCTTCTGCACTGATTATGAACCTGGCCGTTTACCCCTTTGGCACTTTGATACTGAACCTGGCTCCACAATACTTAGAAAAGTATTCTTATACTCTACTATTTCCCCTATCCCTCATCCTTCTCAATGTCTGTCTCCCCATCTAGACTGCAAGCTCCATGTGGATAGGGGATCACATCTCCCAACTCTGTTATATTATACTTTGTTACCATGTTCTGCACATGATAACTGCTCAATAAATACCACTGATTGATTTAGGTCGTTTGAAAATATGGGATGCGCATGCTGCTTTTATCAATTTTCAGAAATCCCATTTTGAATTCCTTTTTCAGACTAGGTATCATTTCCTGCTTTTCCTCTGGAAAATAAAGCTATTTATAGCCACTATCTATTGTCCTGATTCATGAGTATAGTTCTTCAATTGTCAAAGGTTATTTCTTTCCAATTTTAGAATGTGATCATTGCCAAAATGCCTGCAGACCAATGTTAACAAATGATAGACACAAAATAAAATTAAGAAGTCAAAGAGCTGCCAGATTCCAACTTAATTTAAAGCCGGGTTTTGACCCTTTGGTTTGAGCCAGTCGTAGAGTTATACAAAGAGTTGGGTGAATATAAAATAGCACTTTTTTTGGCGGGGGGCCGGGGGCGAGGAGAGAGGGTTGTTCCAGTTTATTTTGTAGTTTATATGAGATTCAGGTTTTCACCATTGTGGACTTAGCAACTTTTAGAGAATTTTTACAATACCTATTAATATATTCTTTATTACGAAGTCATTTTTTTGTAGCACATTTGACACTTGTTTGACCCATTAAACTTACATTTTATTGAAAGCAATATTTCAACTAACATATAATTAAGCAATGCAATCTGCCTATTTATCTACATGTATCACTGCTCTTACCTGCATTCATAATACACTAACAATTTTAGGAAATTAAGTATCAGAGAAGCAGGATGGCCTAGTGGATAGAGCATGGGTTAGGGGGTCAGAAGGACTCCCAGCTGCGCCACTTGTCTGCTGTGTGACCTTGGGCAAGTCACTTAATTTCTTGTTGCCACCATTACCTCATCTGTAGAACGGGAATTAAAATTGCAAGCCTCAGGTGGGATGTGGACTGTGCCCAATCTGATTATCTCGTATCTACCCCTGCGCCTGGCATATAGTAACTCTTAACAAATTTTTTTAAAAGTACATCATTAATAAAGGTGATGTATGACTGACCCAAACTAGGCTTGCCATCTGCCAAGAAGTGCGGCAAAAACCTTCAGAGAAGATTTGAAGAGTGCCATTTTATGCATAAGTCATAGTCTCCTTCCTCTATCTTACTCAGCAAAGTATATGGCGGAAGAGATGTGTACTAGAAAATAGCCCTTTTCAAGTGTTTCTTGGGAAAAGAGAAGAACCATAATTACAGCTCATGTATAGCCCCTGCACCCTTCTTCCTGTTGCCACAAGTCATGAAAGCAGGAAGTGACTGCCTTGCATTCATTGAGAATTCACTACTAGATCAAAAAGATAATGGAAATAAAGACTTCTTCTAAGTCTCTTCAATGCTTGTTTGGTTAACCCAGCCAAGCTAAATGTCATTCACTCAACTATTAGTTCTCACACTGAATTTCAGAATCTTCAGACACTTTAGTTCTAAGGTTTCATCTAGTATATAATTGAAGGTTCCTATTCCCTTATAATTCATCATTAGAAAAAATCAGAGACCAAAGCACTAGTAAGCACCTTCAATAATAATAATAATAATAATGATGGCATTTGTTAAACACTTACTATGTGCAAAGCACTGTTCTAAGTACTGGGAAGGATACAAGGTAATCGTGTTGTCCCACGGTGGCTCACAGTCTTAATCCCCATTTTACAGATGGGGTAACTGAGGCACAGAGAAGTTAAGTGACTTGCCCAAAGTCACACAGCTGACAAGTGGCTGAGCTGGGATTTGAACCCATGACCTCTTTGAGAAGAGGTGGAATTATTTTCAGGTGATGTTACTGCAACTGTGAAGTGTAGTGGATACCTCAGAGCGGTTGGCCACACCAGGAATATTATAGTATATGTTATATTTCCTGTAACCCATGAACAACCCATAAGCCTTTGGAACAGAATAATAAAAATATGTGAATAATAAAAATCTAAGCTGAACTCAAACTAAATTAGTAATGAGTCATTTAATTGAACACTTGTTCTGTGCCAAGTTCTCCCCTAAGCCCATGAGAGACTACCACAGAGTGTTAATAGATCAATCCCCGCCTTCAAGGACCTTACAGTATCACCTGGGGAGAGAGATCCTAAAGTACGTTATGGGCAGGAGGAAGCAACGGAGTTAAAAGGTATTTATATAAATGATATTTCAGGACTGTGAGGCAGTGAGAGAGACTCAGAAGTGCTTTAGTAGTAGTTGGAGGGGAGGGAGGAGAAACAAGGCGAAGAGATGATATATTCATCAGGGAAGGCCTCCTGGAGGAGGTGTTACTTCAGAAGGGCTTTGCAGATGAGGGGAGTAGAAGCCCTTATGCAAAGAGATGATATAGCAATTCAGCTCCCATTGTCGGAGAATGGCTGTGTGTTCATACATGACACCAGAGCCGTTAGACCTGATCTAAATCAGTAGATTGGCAGGTGGATTTCCTAATTAACCTGGCTCTGACATGTAGGAGAAAAGTGGAGTACAGGAGGAGTGCAAAGGATTCTCAATCCCTAATGCTGTTTCCATGGTGCACAGACAGTTTGTAAATTTAAGCACACACTACCTTTTAATTGGCTAGTTAGTGTTGTTCTCGTCTCAGTCTAGCTACTAGCCTAACCTCAGGCCAGTAATTACCACCAGGACAGGTCAGTTGTCATGCTTTCTGTCCTTTCTCTTTACTTCCTTACGCAAGGAAAGGCTCATAATTTTCTTTTCACAATAAGCTTTACTTTATTTTGGTTGGGTGTTTTTTTTTGCTTTCAAAAATGTAGTTTGGTCTTCATCTGGAACTTATTTATATTGTGTTTCCCCACCCACCCACCCACACACAGTCCCCATCTCCCTCAGCCACCCCCAGTGCTGGAGTTGTCAGAATCTTTCTTTAGGGCACTTACAAAGGGTGACAGGTATAACTGCCCTTGTGTTCAGGGCTCATGTGAATCCCCATTTAAATCTATGTCCAAATTCCCATTTTCCTCTCTCCAAACTTTGCTGAGTAGTTCTATAGGATGGCAAAGCACTGTGGCCTACTGGGTAGAGCACAGCCTTAGGAGTCAGAAGGACCTGGGTCCTAATCCCAGTTCTGCCACTTGTCTGCTGTGTGACCTTGGGTAAATCACTTAACTTCCCTCTGCCTCAGTTACTTCATCTGTAAAATGGAGGTTAAGACTGTGAGCCCATTGTGGGACAGGAACTGTGTCCAACCCAATTACCTTGTGGCTTCTCTAGTGGTTCATACATTTCATACAGTATCAATTAATGCTACATAGTAAGTGCTTAATAAATACCACAATTAATATTACTCCCTTTGTTCTTCCCTCCTATAAGTCCGACAGCATGTATGTACATAGCTGTAATTTATTTATTTGTATTGATGTCTGTCTCCCCTTCTCTAGACTGTACGCTCATTGTGGGCAGGGAATGTGTCTTTTTATTGTTGTATTGTACTCTCCCAAGTGCTTAGTACAGTGCTCTGCACATGGTAAGTGCTCAATCAATATGAGTGAGTGAATGAATGAATGAATAATTAATAGAATGCCCCTGAATTGTTTTTTCCTACATCAATGGGCTAACACTGAAAGGAGTTTTTGGAATTATCCTCAGAGCTTTATCAGAAATTCCCAAAAAGCAAGGAGAATAGATTACAGTGTGGCAGTTCTTTCAGTGAGGGCACTAGGGGTGACCCACTCAGTCCCCTGAATAGGTTTGGTTAAATTGAGCACTGTTTTGTGTTCTGCATTTGGTTGGAGGGAGTGCAATACCTTTAGAATGTCCTTCTGCAAGTAATCATCTCTGGTATGAAGAATATTTAATACCCACCCCTTCAGAGATCCAGTGTCTGGCATTATCCTCAACCTTCGCAAATGTCGGTGTCAGTGTTCATTAGAGTGTAAGCACCTTCAGGGAAGTGGTCATGTGTCTTGCTTCTGTTGTATTCTCCCAAGGGTTTAAGACACTGCTTTGTACTTACTAGGTTCTCAATAAATACTATTGATTGATATTAATAGATTATTTACCAGACAGCTTGCTAAATTACTAGAGAAAATTCATTGTAACTTTCCATGTTCTTAACAATTTTCATTCATTCAGTCGTATTTACGGAGCACTTACTGTATGCAGAGCACTGTACTAAGCGATTGGAAAGTACAATACGGTACATTTTTCTGGATCCTCTCCCAACTCTGGCTTTCTTTAGGACAAGTTTTGAATGGAAAGACTGTTTTTGGCCAGGGAATGAGGAAGGAACAATTATAGGCGAGGAGAGATAGCAGGATAAGCCATCTACATTTGGCAAAACAACCCCCAGATATTCCTCTCTCGTCCTGCCACACATGAAAATGGGCTCCTGTTACCCTCAAATGTTCTACTTTCAACCTTGGCAGCCAAGGCAGCCTCGACCAGATTGTAAATTAGGGAAGCAGCGTGGCTTGAGTAGGGCTTGAGAGTTACAGCATCTGAGTTCTAATTCCAGCTCTGCCACTTGTCTGTTGTGTGACATTCGACAAGTCACGTAACTTCTCTGGGCCTGTTTCTTCATCTATACAAATGGGGATTACGACTCTAAGTCCCATTTAGGATAGGGACTATGTCCAACACAATTATCTTGTATCTATCCCAATATTTAGTACATGTGCCAGGCACACAATAAGCACTTAACAAATGCCACAATTATTATTGTCATTATTTTTACTACTATTAAGCTCCTAGAGGACAAGGATCATAAATTCCCTCCCCCTCCATATTCATCAGATCACCACTCTCCCCACCTTCAAAGCCTTATTAAGGTCACATCTCATCTCCTTGATTCTATTTATCTTGATGATGTTGTCTTGTTTTTGTCCGTCTGTCTCCCCCGATTAGACTGTGAGCCCGTCATTGGGCAGGGATTGGCCTCTATCTGTTGCCGAATTGTACATTCCAAGCACTTAGTACAGTGCTCTGCACATAGTAAGCGCTCAATAAATACTATTGAATGAATGAATGAATCTCCTTCAAGAGGCCTTCCCTGATTGAGCCCTCTTGTCCCCAACTTTCTCTGCCTCCTACGGTGCCTATGAACTTGGATCTGTACCCTTTAAGCACTTGATAGTTACCTCATCCTCAGCCCCATAGCACTTCTGTACATATCCATAACTTTTTTTTATGTTAACATCTGTCTCCCCTTCTAGACAGTAAACTCATTATGGGCAAGGAACATGTCTGCCAGATCTGCTGAACTGTACTTTCCCAAGATCTTTGTACAGGGTACTGCACACAGTAAGCACTCAATAAATACCATAGATCAATGGATTCCCAAGCACTGAGTACAGTGTTCTGCACAGTAGAGGCACTCAATAAGTG
The DNA here is from genome assembly GCF_004115215.2 of Ornithorhynchus anatinus. Taxonomy (NCBI): domain Eukaryota; kingdom Metazoa; phylum Chordata; class Mammalia; order Monotremata; family Ornithorhynchidae; genus Ornithorhynchus; species Ornithorhynchus anatinus. Next base: position 30,249,975 of record NC_041749.1, read on the forward strand.
CTATGGATTGATTGATAATGGCAGCACAGTATGAAGGAAAACAGCAGCAATAGGGTCAAAAAAGAGGAACTTCAGGTAAATGGTGCCATGGCCAATAATAATTGTGGTAGTTGTTAAACACTCCCTATATTCCAAGCATAGAGCTAAACAATGGGGCAGAAACAATACAGTTTTTTAAATGATATTTGTTAAGCACTTTCTCTGTGTCAGGCTCTGTACTAAGCGTTGAGTTAGATACAAGTTGATCAGGTTAATCAGGTCCATTTCTCACATGGGATTCACAGTTTTAATCCCCATTTTACAGATGAGATAACTGAGGCACTGAGAAGGGACTTGCCCAAGTTCAAACAGCAGACAAGTGGAGGAGCCGGGATTAGAACCCAGGCCCTCCGACTCCAGATCAGATTAGAAATAATCCCTTCCCCACATGGGAACCACCAGATGAAGGGAGAGGCATTTAATTTCCATTTTACAGAAGAGGAAACTGAGACACAGAGAAGTTAAGTGACTTGCCAAGCTCACACAGCAGGCAAGTAGCAGAGCTGGGATTAAAACCCAGGCCCTCCTGACTCCATTTCCTGTGATCTTTTCACTAGGCCATGTATTACTTGCTGCCCAGAGAGTCCTGCCTCCAGTGGCTCTTTCAGGCACCATTCCAGGCAACTGAAGGCAAGAATTGGACTAATTCCTCTTCAGTCTGCTTGCCACTGCTGCTCTGCTCCATGCCAAGGATGCCTTGTTACTCAGTATGTGCGCTTAGTGAGCACCTCTGTGACCATGTGTGACATCAGCTGGTGGCTAGTTGGTTGAGTGGAGTACGTGTGTCATGGCGAATATGTGTGGTTTGTGACTGTGTGCATCTGAGGAATGTACTTAGAAACAGAGGCAGAGAAAAAGAGGTAGAGAATGGGAGTGTGTCTATGTCTTCTGACTCTCTTATTTTTCTGCCTTTTTATCTCTTCTTCTGACTCTCCCTATTTGTCTTCCCTGTGACTGTCAAGACAGGTGCAGAGACTAAGGGGTCTAGGAAGGAATGATCTGGTAAAAGGTGAGACTCTGGAGCTATAAGGGCCTGGTGTTGTTAGTCATTCCTTGCCCTGGCCTCAATTTACCCTCCTCCTGCTACACTTGAGCATTTGACCACCTGAGGTCAAATGGCAGCCCAGAAGAATTAGGGACAAAACCCTTAGCTTCACTTCCTTGGCCAGGAGCCCACTCTCAACTTGCTTCAAGTAGAAAGAAAGTCCAAAAGATGCAGGTGGCCTAATTCAGAAGATAAAGAGAACTCCTGCTATTGAACGATTACCCTACAATAATGATAATAAATAGCGTTGTCTTGTTCTATCTGCAAATGGCCTTTTAATTTGCGACAATTTATTGAAAGTTATATATTTTCAGGAGAAGCACACCAAGACACTGCTACCCTGGGATTGGCTTGCATACAGGATTTTTGCAAAACGGATGCCTCCATCCCCAAAACAATATTTAGAGTCTTGTTGTTTACTTCCTTAAATGCAGAGAGCAGTCAACAGCAGCCTAGTACCAGGTTCTCAAATATTAATTTAAAAAAGATTTAATAAGGTTGTTATTGCATCTTAGGTAAAAACCACTTCATTAGTTAAAAGTGGTTTGTGGAATGTGAACAGCTACTGAAGGCAGTAGTTATGGTTATAGAACATTAACAAGAATGCTATAAAAAAACTTGTAATACCATCTCAATGGGTTAGCACACCATTGGCAGAGAGAAGATTAATTATAAACCAAGAAAACTCAAGCATACAAGTGCCAGATGACGGCATTATATGGGAGTGGAAGGGGATAGAGAAGGACATTTAATCTCCTATCACGGGCAGAGAGAATTCCAAACTAGTGTCAACTTGCGTGCAAAGGGAATAATACTGTCCTGAAGGTATATAGTATTCATTTTCCAAACTGCTTTCAAATCATTTATGTCATTTTCTCCTCCCAGTAGCTCAGTGGGGTAAAGAGAGCAAGGAATTATTATTCCCATTTTATGTGTGACAGCACCCTATGTTGATTTATACTCAAGCTGGGGAAGAGAGAAGGAGAAACTGTGGTACCAGATATTAAGCCCCATATGGGACAGGGACTGTGTCCAACCTAATTTGCTTGTATCCACCCCAGTGCATTATACAGTACCTGGAACATAGTAAGTGCTAAACAAATACCACAATTATTATTTAGGAATTACCTTTAAACAGAGAGAAAGGAGTTCCTGGGAACAGGAAGACACCGAGTAGAAAAGGTTAAGTTTGATTCCCACAGCCAGGGAAAGCAAAAGGACAGAGGGTTGAGGGTGTCAAGTTAGACAGGGAATGCTGAGTTGAGGGCATGGATTTGTGAATCAAGAGATGGAATATTGGCTAGCAAGTCCAAATGGAGCATGATGGCATGGGTTAAGTGAATATGTTCTAGAAATCAGAGGCCTCTGTGAGGAGACAAATTAGTTTTGTGGAAAGGGAGAGAGAAGGCAGTTTAGGAGATTGTGGTCATAGAGTCATATTTAAGAGGTGGGGAAATTAGAACTCACCAGTGATTATGAAATCCAATCTGTGCCCAAGTTGGTGAGGGGCTGAAATTGGGTGGGGTGTCCTTCTGGATCACTATGTGGATAATATCCATGATCAAATGGGCAAAAGAGGCAAGAACTAGCCAGCAGAAAGAAAAGTGCAAAAACTATTATAATGAAGTAAAAAAAGTACTAAGTGACCCATATTTTTCTTATGCTAAGGGATCAAGGTATGAACAAGAGAATGCTGCCCTATGCTGATGCAGATCTTGACTGTCCTACTGCAGAACTCCTCAGTAAATATAAAGAAGGGGTGCTGAATCCCCTTTTTGATACTTAAAGACTCAGCCTGGGCAGTTCTAATCAGGTTTTCTTTCATGGTGCTACCTCTTCAAGAAATGCTACTTACTTCGATGCCTTATGTCCAGGGAGTTTTGCATTTGAGCAAGGACCCAGGTTTAGTGAAGGGACACACTCTTGAAGCAAAAATGGGGAAACAAACCTTCTCTCTGAGCTAATCAGTCTTCTAGAAGTAGGGTCTGGCTGGTTGAAACCCCCCAAATTCCCTTTTCTTTGGGGTGGCTTCACTGGAAAGTCAAGGTTATAAGACTTGAGGGTGAGACTTTAGGGAAGATGCCCCTGCCCCAGGAAGGCAAAAACCTGAAGGGTTTTTGGACACTGGGGAATAATCCTAATATCCTTGATCTTTCTAGTCTGTGGACTTTGCGGTTTTTCCTGCAGAATGTAGGGTTGGGAAACCCCCAAATGCCACAGCAGATGAGAAAACTGTGACCCAGAGAGGTTGAGTTAATTACCCTAAACCAAACAGCCAGTCAGTAGCAAATCCTCTGCTTTCTCCACTAGGCCAGGCTGCCCATCAATAACTTTCTCATAGTTATCCAATAGACTGTATCCCCTAACTGCTTACATACCGCAGTGCTTTCTTTACTCTGGGAAACTAAAACAACCTTAGTGTGAATAGGATTCCAGAGCCCAGATAGAGATGGGGTTATAACTGTCACAGATTATAATCTTGGTTTCAGAGCTCTCTCAGAAAATGTTTTAATAAGTGGGCCCAGCTTTTTTCATGAGGTCTTCATGGGGCACTGTGATTGGATTGTTAGCTCTGGGGCTAGCAGCTAGGAAAAGAAAGGGAGGAAGGGAGAGTATGAGAGACAGAGAGACAGAGAGAGAAAACCTGGGAGAAGCAGTATGGTCTAATGGGAAGAGCATAGGCATGGGAGTCAGAGGACCTGGGTTTCAATCCTGTCTCTGCCAATTGCTTGCTGTGTGATCTTGGGCAAGTTACTTAACTTCTCTGTGCCTCAGTTTCCTCAACTGTAAAATGAGGATTAAATACCTGTTCTCCCTCCTACTAAGATGTGAGCCCCAAGTGGGACAGAGACTATGTTGAACCTGATTAACTTGTATCTTCCTCAGTGCTTAGAACAGCACTTGAAATAAGTAAGAACTTAACAAATACCATAATAATAATAGTGCCGCCTCTTAAATTATGAATTGAACCCTTGTAGCTTTTTTTTTTTTTTGCCAACCATCCATAAGCCCTGATGTCAGGCATTCAGTACTTAAAGTCTAGAACACAGCCAAATAATGTTTTATGCTGTTCCTAATATGTTTCAAAAGGTTTGGACATTTAGTTAAAAATCCACAAAATGTGGAATTTGGAAAAGTTTCAGGAATGTAAATTGGGATAGAGGGTAAGGAAGCAGAAAAGTAGTTTTGATGTTCACCAGGGGAAGAATAATTTTCACTGTTCCTAGTTGTTTCCTGGGTTGGAAATTGGAATCTGTGCCTGAACCTCTGCAGAGCATATATTTAAGGGAGAAAGCTATTGGGTAGTCCATGTAATGTGAAAAAAAAGTCTTACAGAACTTTCAAAACTATTACTCTTACTAGATATTTTGTCTACCTTGAAGACAACCATATCCAGTATGAAATGGAGAAAGAGAGCAAACTAAAGCAAACTAATCTAAAAAAACTAAAAAAAACCGAACTCTGAATCTTGGACTCAGTGTGTTATCTAGTCCTAAAACTTGATTATCTAGTCCCAAAGTCTCTCTTGGATTAATATAGAGAGTTATTTATCAATATAATTTACTAAAAAAACAACCACTGCTCTGGGATTCTTGGTGTTCATATAAATCACATATTCCTTGAACACTGTAATTAAATTCAGGATCTAAAATTAACCACAAAAAAAATACATAAAAATAACTACCAGAAATTCCCAATGTCAAGATCAAGATCAAGAAACAAGGTTTCGATTTTACTGATATGAGGAGAGACTTCAGAAAGAAGACCATAGGAAAAAATTGTCTTCTGTTCTACTCAACATAATAAATAAAAATAAATGATAATTATATAATTATGTTATTTGGTAAGTGCTTACTATGTGCCAAGGACTGTACTAAGTGCTGGGAGAGGCACAATAGGATCAGATCTGCTTAGCGGAAAAAGCACGAGCTTGGGAATCAGATGATGTCAGTTCTAATATCGGCTCTGCCCCTTCTCTGCTGTATGACCTTGGGCAATTCGCTTCACTTCTCTGTGCCTCAGTTACCTCATCTGTAAAATGGGGATTAAGACTGTGAGCCCCACGTGAGACACCCTGATTGCCTTGTATCTACCCCAGTGCTTAGAATAGTGCTTGGCACATAGTAAGCACTTAACAAATACCATAACTATTATCATTATTATTATCTACTAACAGAAATGCTCTGAAGTTCCTTCATGCTTATTATTCTACAAAAATTACATAAGTCTTAGCCGTTGGTGACAAAATTTGTGTTTTACTATAAATGAATTTCTCCTTGGAAATTTGGAATTCCTTATAACATTTTCAAATGTTGAATCAATCAATCAGTGGTAATCACTGAGCACTTATTGTATGCAGAGCACTGTACTGAGCTCTTGGGAAAGTACAGTGCAATAGAGTTGCTAGATACGATCCCTGGTGCCAGGAACCTACAGTCTACAGAATATATGTGATTCTTGCCTAAAGAAGCTGACATTTGGGGTGCAGTCTACACTTGCAGAATTTTAAGTTTTCATGTTGCATAATTAGGTCATCCAACACCAAAGTACTTAAAAGGTGTATGAACTGGCTCTTCAGCACATGTTGGGTTATGCTCAAATGACCAGTGAGATTTATTTTTCCCCCTTGCTTCTGGAAGATAAAAACAGTGGACCCTTCCAAGTGTGTATGTGTGCATGTGTGTTGTGGGGAGGCAGGGATGGGAAGCGGGAGAGAACAACCATCCTTTTGGCTCTTCTGAGGATTCTCCTAATGAATTAAGCTTAAGTCCAGTGTGAAGGGAGAAATGTTCCAAGAGATATGAGATCTGTACGGCCACAGCTATGCAACACATCGTGCACTTCACAATGGCAGGAACCATGGAGAATGTTAATTAGGAATGTTCACTCATGTGGTCCCATAGTTTGAAAACTGACTGAAATGTAAAATGGGGGCTGAAACAAGGAATCCTTTGCATGATAGCTACCTATCAGTGCCCCTGGGGCTTTCTGATTATTTTTTTTTCTTTCTGGGACTGCAATTTCACAAAGAAAATGCTTAAGAAACATCTTTCATTTTAACCCCTCATTGACTGATCCTTGGGAGACTAAATGTTAGGAATTTCAAGAAGGTGAGAATTTCATTTGGCTGTAAAGAAGAAAAATTAGGGATATTTGCAATATACCACTAAGCATTAGGATGAATGTCCAGGAAGGCAATCATTGCACAGTTCCTCTAAGTTTCCTTCGTCATTGTTGGGAAACAAACTACAGGTCTGGATGAACTACTGGTCAGACCCAGGAATGGAAATGATAATGTTTTGGGGTTTTATGAACGTTTAAAATGAGTAACAGTTTAGAAGAGTAAAATGAATTATATTTTATATTTAACAAGATAAAAAAGTCCATTTTAGGCAATAGATTTTATAGTTTTCTCTATGTTTGTGAGCTTTGAAATGATCAGAACTATGAATGCTGATACTGTGAAACTATTGGACAACGACTAGAAATTCATACTTGAAACCCAGAATATAACAGTATGAATGCCAATAGGGTGGGATGCACCCATTGGTTTAATTTTTAAATCCATTTGATCATGACCCCAAATACCATTCATTGCCTCAAACGCTTTCTGAAATTTAAAGATTTTTTTAAAATTTTAAGCCTCTGTGGATAGATGGATCCACAATTCACTTGTTTCTGAATTTTTGAATTTGAGAAGAGATACTTGGGTAGCTTTCATGCATTTGATTTGCACAAATCACCAGATTATGTTGTAATGATTTGTGATTTGGTCACAAGCTTAAAACACAAAACTTGTGCACAAGAGACTTGAACAATTACAACACCACACCCATAGCAAATCAAGTTCATAGAAAGGCTATGGCTGCTTCTGAAATGGATCGCTGAACCTGTTCAGTTCTCCATCCCTGTCAGGAGACCTTGAAAAATGTTCTGCTTTTTCCACTGATAAAGCCCTCCTTTTGGATGTTCAGTTGTCAGCTGATTATGGTCCACTAACCCTGGTAGATCCCTAGGAGACAGAAGGCTGCTTTCAAATCATTTCTTATTTTAATAGCAATGAGCCACCCCACGAGCCTTGTTAAAACTCATTTCATCTATTAAAAAAGAGAAAAAAGACAGCTTTTAAACAGGAATATGATAAGATCAGAGTCCTTCAAAGCAAAAATGACAGAATGGAGGGAAAACTTTAAAAGCAAAATTTTAGAGGGCATGATTATCTCGGTGACATAAAGGAGTTTCTCTGGTCTGCTATCTCTCACAAAAGTTTTCACTGCTCCTTGGCACAGAGGGAACTGCTCGGGCTGTGCGGCATAAGGACTATAAAAGATGAGTACTGTAGAAAAGGACTGATAAAATCCATTTCCAGAAGAACTAAGATTCATGTTTTCTCAGAAGAAAGTCTTTGCAGTGTCTTCCCAAGGAAGCAGTTCATCTAATCCTCCAGTCTGAATTGTGTCTTCTTAACATCCTTCTCCACTGTGTTGCAGTGGATTCACTGCCAAAGGATTCTGGAACTCTATTAAAACAAGTGGGTATTTAAGAAATATGAGCAATGCTAGTCTATATTGCTGGGTAGGGTGCCTCAAAAGCATTACCCTCGGGAATCATCCTGATTTCCCTTTCAAAGAGTCCACCTGGGTGTGCAAAGGGATATTTGCTTGGATTACAAAAGTGTCTGAGCATCCTATCAAATCTACCACTCCTTAGTGCATCAGGCACAGACCTGGGAGTCAGAAGCAACTAGGTTCTAATTCCAGCTCTGCCATATATGACCCTGGGCAAGTCACTTAACTTGTCTCTGCCACGAGACACTTATCTCTGCCACATAAGATTGTATGCCTTATATGGAATATGGACTGAGTCCAACCTGATTAGCTTGTATCTACCCTAGCACCTGGCACATAGTAAGCACTTAACAAATACCATATAATAATAATAATAATAATGTTGGTATTTGTTAAGCAATTACTATGTGCCAAACACTGTTTTAAGCGCTGGGGTAGATACAGAGTAATCAGGTTGTCCCACGTGAGGCTCACAGTCTTAATCCCCATTTTGCAGATGAGGTAACTGAGGCCCCGAGAAGTTAAGTGAATTGCCCCAAGTCACACAGCTGATAGGTGGCGGAGCAGGGATTAGAATCCATGACCTCTGACTCTTAAGCCTGTGCTCTTTTCACCCAACATGGCGTCGCGTTCCCTATGATTGACATCTGCCAGTCTTATAACACAATCTGACATTGGTCTGGAGCCAGTCCTGTGGTCCACTCTCTGGTCAGCTCCAGAGGAAGGGCCTAGGCAGCCTCTATCCCCTTCCCATGCCATGGGGGTCAGCTCTGGAAGAAGAGTCCAGCGAAAGAGGCCTCACAGTTGGGCATTTGTGACCCTGACTCTGCTCCCTAATAATAATGTTGGTATTTGTTAAGCGCTTACTATGTGCCGAGCACTGTTCTAAGCGCTGGGGTAGACACAGGGGAATTTGGTTGTCCCACGTGGGGCTCACAGTCTTAATCCCCATTTTACAGATGAGGTAACTGAGGCACCGAGAAGTTAAGTGACTTGCCTAAAAAGCCACACTTCCCTGTCCCTGCAGTTCACACATATCCCCAGAAGAGGAAGCCAGGCACCAGAGATCCCATCTCCCCATTCCCACCGCGGGGGTCAGCTCCAGGGGAAGGAACCCAGAAGAGATACTAAAGACATAATCAAAAGAGGGAAGCTTCCAATTAATTAATTCCTAAATAACTGAAAATTGGAGAAGACCATATTTTAAATTCTCTTCCCCACATACCTCACCTTCAATTCGCTATGAGGACAGGCTTCCCAAGGTCACAGAAAGCCCTGGCTCTCTCTTCCCCAACACCAACCCCTGAGTGCTAGCTCGGATGACTTTGTAATTTAAATTATGAAGATCATGAGCCAATAGAAAATACTAGTTTATCAGATTACCTTGAAGGATTTTGCCTGATTAATGTGTCGTAGTACAAAATGGACTAAACCACTGTAGAACCACCTGCCCCACAAAAGTCATCTGTTTCCTGTAGCCTCTCTCTTTCTATTCCCCACCAGTCAAATCCTCTTTTGTAAGATGAGGCAAACATTACATTCACAACTGCATATATTCCCAACAGGGAAGTAGTTTCCAGGTGAAATTACATAGTTCCAATTTAGGGGAAGCGAAAAGATGAAGCAATTTGCCCAGATCATTTTAGTGTGAGTGGTCCAGATGAACCCTCTCAGGGTCGCACCTGGAGAGTTTCCAATACTCTACCAGTCTCAGCTATGGGAGGGAGAGTCAAGCAGAGGCCTACTCATTCCATTCCTAGCTTTGGCAGTGGCTAGCTACAAGTCAAAACTCGCCCATTCTGGGCAGCAGTGGCATGGGTAAAAGTCGAGGGTGGAGACTCAAGTTTACTGTGAGGAAAGAGGCAATGGTAAACCACGTCCAGATTTTTACCAAGAAAACTCTATGAGAATGACTGCAGATGGTGAGTGGGGCGTTCTGGGAGAGATGTGTCCATGGTGTCGCTATGGCTCGGAAACGACTTGATGGTATAAGACAAGGTCCAGATGAGAGGGCAGTGTGGTCTAATAGAAAGAGCAAGGGTCTGAGATTTGAGTTCTATTCCAAACTCTAACACTGACCTCCTGTGTGATTTGGGGAAGATCACTTAACATTTCTGGACCTGTTTCCTCATTTGTAAAATGAGGGTAATAAAATCTACCTTTCCCTTCCACATAGGGAAGTTATGATCATGGCTTAGTGGAAAGAGCATGGGCTTGGGAGTCAGAGGTCATGGGGTCTAATCTCGGCTTTGCCACTTGTCAGTTGTGTGACCTTGGGCAAGCCACTTAACTTGTCTGTGCCTTAGTTACCTCATATGTAAAATGCGGGTTAAGATTGTGAGCCTCATGTGGGACAACCTGATTACCTTGTGTCTTCCCCAGCGCTTAGAACAGTGCTTGGCACATAGTAAGCACTTAACAAATACCATCGTAATAATAATAATAAAATGGTGTCAGTATTCTGAAAGACTTTGGGAAAAAAAGTGCTAACCAAATACAAGGGATTTTCATTTTATTGCCTATATTCACTATGTAATTGCAAAAGCTTACTTTCTGGATTGTAAGATTCAAAATATAAGAAATGTAAAATTTTTATGTGAACAAAAAAGACATTTTCTACCGCCCCACCTCCACACAATCATTTTCTTCTCTTGAAAATAATGTATTTGATACGGGGATTAGAAAGGGTTATTCTTCCCTGGGCTGGGCCTAATTTTCCATTTATAGCCTTCTGAAAATTTAATTGGATGCCTATATGATAAATTTGTAAAATGAGTGCTCTTTATAACTTCAGGCAATCTTATTGATTTCTACAGTTTCTTCCTTGATGAGGTGATTTCTAGCAAATTAGACGTTCCATGTTAAAATAAAGAAACTTGACTTGTGCAGCAAAACAGGTTTATTGTTAGGTGCAAGAGGCATATGATAAGATCAAAGCCTTAGAATAAATAAATAAATGGATAGATAAATAGATAAGCCTTAGAATAAATGATAAAGTTTAGAGTGAAAAGCATGCTCATTCTTTTTCCTGCAAAATGAAATTGTAGAAAAAATATTGACTTTTTCTCTCAAAATCCACTTTAGCCATCAGAACAGTCATATTTTTAACTTATTTGTGATCTACTGAATGAAATTAATTGACTTTATCATTTGTATTTATGGCCTTTCTCTTTTATCTACTTTCTACTTAACTCATTAGATAGGAAGCTTCCCAAAGTCAGGGACCTAAACTCCTAGGGCAGTACTCTATACCCAGTAAGTACAGTGTTTGATGATGACAACATCCTCCCTCTAGAACAACAGGACTGTGTCCAATTTGATTATTTTGTATTCTCCCTACTACGTAAAACAGTACTTGTCACATAGCAAATGCTTAACAAATACCACAGTTATTATACCTTTTTTTAGGGCTAAATTTGCTCAACTATGACAAAAACCACATTGTTCAACACAAAAAAGTGGTAAAAAAAACTGGATATTTACATTTGAAAATCTCTAGTCTCACAAATCCTTCATGTGAAAAAAACTGATTCAGCTTGCAAAAATCCATACCTTGATCATTCTAGAGTCTCTTTCCTTCTACTAAATAGGAAGAGAACAACAAATATGCACTTATAATTAGGTCTATATAAGAGGTTTTCTTTCTCCACATCCTTCCTTTGAAAAGAAATCTCTTTTCCTTCACCATCACCCCATTTCTACTCTAGAGGTAATGAGAAATGTTTAGTTGTATCTTTCCTAGGTCTCCAACTCACATCAAACTTATGGGTGTTGTATCTAACATCAGTTTTTCTTTCTCCTCAGTAACTACAGATTTAGTTGGGAGAAGAAATATATCATTTTAGTAACTCAGCTCAATATCATTCTTTATTATAGAGTGATTTTCTTGCTTAGGAAAATTTCCAAATACATCAAACATAACTATAAATGCCTTTTGCTCATTTTCATTATTCTTTTTCAAGGGGGTTGGAACACATTTAGCTAAATTGTAAATCCTTACATTCTTTCTGTATTTTGAACCCAAATTCAGCACCTCCAGTTGAAATTATTTTGTATTTGGCACAGTTCCTTTCTATATCTGAGGAAAAAAAGGATGAACATAGTCCAAGAAGCAAGCAAAGACCACAGTAGAGTTAAATCCAGCAAGATGGTGATTAAGTATATATAACAGTTTAGAAGACTATAGACTAACTTTATCTTTTGACCTAACCCTACCTTTAAAATGAATAGATAAAAGACTTTTTTTTTAATCCCAGATATTTACTGGACATTTAAGACTATTCTCTTTAACAGTCAGTTGCTATTTGTTCACTTGTTACCTAGGTCCCAAAATTGTTTTAAAAAAACTCATTCTCCTTTTTACTCCTCTAAGCCTTCATATGTGACCCAAAGTTGCTGCAGCACTCTAAATGTTAAAAAGAAATGTCTAGTGTTTTCAGGGTAAAATGATACTAGTGCAGAATTATATCTTCAGAGCAATTTCAGGCAGATAGAAAATCTGGGCTGGGAGGGAAATAATCTTATTAAAACACTCTAGATTTTAATAAGTGCAATGGGAGCCCAATCCTCTAATAAAATAAATTTCTTTTGCACAACTGCTCTCTTTTTTTCCATGAGTGATCAAAGTGCAAAAGTTCTTTCTAATTCCCTTTATGGGAGCTTCTTAGCCACTGACTCCCCTTTTTACATGTTGTCAGATTTTTAATGAATTGCTGCCACTAAAATAAACCAGGATGTGTGACCTGAAGTCTATATGAAAAAAAACACCATCTGAAAGAACCTGGGAGTGATCTGGGGATAGAAACAATGAAATGTCTTTGTCTTGATAATTTGTCTTCTTAAATCCACCTCCTCCATTGATTAGTAGAAGCTCAAGAGCTCAATAAATACTACTGATTAATTGATATTTCAACTCCATCTTAATTTAAATATCTGGTGCAGCTTATTACCTTTTCTCAAATGCTGATCCCCTGAGGTTGTTTTATAATTTGCCACAATATGATCTACTAAATGATACCCAGAAGCTGTTTAAATGGAGATGCAGCAGGCCAGTTGGTGTATTCTGGGAGCAAGTGAGTTGGTGTCCCTGGATAACAGAGAGAGGCAGCATGGCATAGTGGATAGATCAAGGCCCTGGGAGTCAGAATGTCATGGGTTCTAATCCTGGCTCCACCATTGGCTGGCTCCACCTGGCTCTGCTGTGTGGCCCTGGGCAAGTCACTTCACTTCTCTGTGCCTCTATTACCTCATCTGGAAAATGGGGATTGAGACTGAGACCAAAGTGAGACAGAGACTGTGTCCAACCCAATTTCCTTGTATCCACCCCAGTGCTTAGTACAATGCTCGTCATATAGTAAGTGCTTAATAAATACCATAATTATGATTATTAACATTTCTTATTATTAATAGTAATAATAATATTTGTTCAGTGCTTACTATGTGCCAAGCATTGTACTAAGCACTAGGGTAAATACAAGATCGTCAGGTTGGATACAGTCTTTGTCCCACTTGGGGCTCACAGTCAGAGGAAGTAGGATTTAATCCCCATTTTTCAGTTTAGGATCCTGAAGCATAGAGAGGTTAAGTGACTTGCTCAAGGTAACACAGAAGCAAGTGGTGGAGCTGGGATTAGAAGCCAGGCCCTCTGACTCCCAGGCCTGTGTGCTTTTCACTAGGTTATGCTGCTTTCTTATACTGCACTACACTAAACACTTGAGAGAGTGCAAGAGTAGACAGTAGACAGGTTCCTGACTTCAAAGACCTTGCAATCTAGTGGATTGTAAATGATATTGTAAGTAACCTCGGGATATTGTGCCTACCCTTGTTTCTTGAAACCTTCACTGGTCTGGCCTATGAGGAGCCTAAAATCCTGCTGCACCTTTCATGCTTGTTGTCATCTTTGTGTTTTGTATCTTTGTTCACCTTTCCTTATGTGTTTGTCACCAACCATCCCCCCCGCACATACATTGGGGACTGTGTCTATCCCTAACCTATAATAATAATTATGATATTTGTTAAGCGCTTACTATGTGCCAAGCACTGTTCTAAACACTGTGGAAGATACAAGGCAATCAGGTTGTCCCACGTGGGGCTCACAGTCTCAATCCCCATTTTACAGATGAGGCAACTGAGGCACAGAGAAGTTAAGTTACTTGCCCAAAGTCACACAGGAGACAAGTGGTGGAGCCAGGATTAGAACCCACGACCTCTGACTCCCAAGCCCATGCTCTTGCCAGTTCTTTCCCAGTTCTTAATACAGCACTTTGCAAATGGTAAGGGGTTAATCAGTATTACTAAATCTGTCATGACAACTACTTGAATCAGTGATGGATAGGGGCTTGTGAAAGCCCAAACTGCCCCAGGGGCATGGTTCTGACCCAAGGTGAACTCAATCAGTCAATCAGTTGTATTTATTGAGCACTTTTAATTTGAGCACTGTACTAAGTACTTGGGATAGTACAACATAACAGAGTTGGTAGATATGTTTCCTGCCCACAAAGACTTTACAATCTATAATCAACATAGTTGCTGCATCCTGAAGTCAGTTTATGGTTCTTCTCTATGCTCATGTCTCTCTTGTGTTTCCCATAGGTCAGCTGGGTACTCTCCTCAGCATACTTTTTAAAATTGGTATTTATTAAGCACTTACTATGTTTCAGACACTTAGCGCTGGAATAGATACAAGTTTGGATCCAGCCCCTATCCTGCATGGTGCTCAGAGTCTACGTAGGAGGGGGAACAGGTATTTAATCTTCATTTTACAGATGAGGGAACTGAGGCACAGGGAATTTAAGTGATTTGTCCAAGGTTACACAGCAAGCAATTGGCAGAGTCGGGATTAAAACCCTGATCCTCTGACTCCCAGACCAATGCCCTCTCCACTAGGCCAGGCTGCTTCTATTACTTAGAAGTAATTTTTGGAGGTCCTTGGCTATTTCTGCATCCATCTATGGCCTCTAGAGCTCCTCCTTCAGCAAACAACAGAATGTCAGGGGCACCTACTTTGTGGTGAATACTGTGCTAAGTTCTCGGGAGAGTACAACTGAAGAAGAGACATGGCCTCTGCCCTCAAGGAGTTTAAACTCAAATGGGTTAGGCCAAAAGACTCAAGTGTTCACAAATAATTGAGGAGGAGAAAGAAACAATGGTAGAGTTGTAGGCTGCAGGAGTATTAGAAGGATGAAGCTCTTAGAACAGTACCAGCACTTAGAACAGTGCTAGGCACATAGTAAATGCTTAACAAATATCATTATTGTTATCATTATTATTAATAATAATAAAATAAGTCTAATATGCATGTGTTAAGGATATAGGAATAAAACCTAATCCTAACGATGGCTGATGGATCGATGGGACCTGAGAAGGTGGAGTTTATTTGGGTAAAGCCTCCTGAAGAAGGAGAGTTTTCAGGAGATGAGGAAAGTTAAGTGCTTAGTAGTACAGAGCTCTGCACGCTGTAAGCATTCGATAAATACCACTGATGGATCTGATTGATCATTGTGGCCTGGTAGATTTGAAGCAGTAGCATCTTCCAGATAGGAAGAACTGCTAGTGTGAAGGAAGGTTTATTTAAATCCTCTTTCCACTCTTTTATAATATGATTGCGCAACTCAGGTCATCCATTATTTTTTAGTGCTAGTTTAGAACCAAAAGTTGAATTAGTTGTTGGAGAAGTAGTAGTAATAGTATACTAATAATAGTGGTAATAATAGTAATAGTAATGGTATTTAATGAACATTCTTTGGGAGGATGCACAATGCTAAGGTCTGGCAAAAGTATAACAGAAAGCAGAGACACATTCCCAGCCCACAAGGAACTTATATTCTAATGGTGGAGACAAACTGAGAATGATAGGCAAGGTCCTAATCAATCATTATGCTTAAGTTCCTCAATGTCCAGGAGTCTGGATCAAATTCAAATTCAGGGGAAAACTTTGCCTTCTGGCATCATCATCATCATCATTAACTTACTAGGCTCTTTTCTCATCTTAGTGCCTGGAAGGGTATTAGTGCTGGCTTCTCCTTCTCTCCTATGGGGTAAGAAAATCCAATTCCATGTGTTAGGAACCTACTAAAGATGCACTGTTTTCTAGGAGCTGTCATTCTTAACTCAAAGCCTGTAGAATTTCATTGATAAACCCTGAGGTTTGGGGATTCTTGCCTTAAAGAGTGCCATTCTTCTTCATAATGTTTTCTTTTCTTAATCCACTGGGACATGTGGTTAAAGCTTCCACCTTAAGAAGACCTAGAGATAATAGCTGGTCATGATCCCTTTAAGCACTACTTTTCTTGCTGGATTAGCTAAACTGCATAAGATAAAATAATAGCTCGGAGCACTTGAAATGCCAGGGTCAAAGGAAAAGGAAAATACCTGCTTATTTTGCCTTCCTAGCGTTTTCTTCCAGTTGCCGCTGCTTATTCCACAGTGCCTCTGGCCAGGTTGCAGGGCCTACCACCACAGAGACTGGAGGCAATACTAGACCACTTTAAGGCAGATTAATTTGTTCTTGCCATTGTTGGCAGGAGTGCTCAGACCTCCTAATGGAAGTGGTGGAAGCTCGTTGCAAGTGACAATAGATAGCAATTGGAACACTGCATTGACTTTAGGTAGAATTTTCTAAGGTGAAAGGACTTTTGTAACATGTCAATATTACTTACATTAAAAAAGCTAGTAGGAACACAATGATCTCTGAATAGGTCACCTTTCATGATCTATGCCAGAGACGTCACCTCCATTTACAGTAATATGACACCAGACTCTCAAATTAATTTGTCAGGAGTTGTACATCATTTTTGACAGATTAAGAGTAGAAGATCTCAGTTCACACCCCTAAATGATTCCATCCACCTTAATAGTTGCTGATCACTATCTGAAGATTTTGGCCTCTTTCACACTTCATGTTCACGCCCCTCGTGCAGTCAGTAGAATCTCTCCTCTAGTTTGGAAGGCTGAGGTGGTAATTTACTCACTTGAGATATTAGTTGCTCCCTGCAGGGAGTTTGCAGAAATAAACAACTGTCTACATTATACAGAAGGACTTTCAGGGAACTCTGTGCAAACCCCATTGAATCTAGTAATACCATCATTCAGGGGGATGCAATCATATTTTGTGAAATAGTGATGATGATAATTATGACAGGTTCCAGGGTTAAAGAGTGAAAGGTTAATGTTGAAATGTTGGAAGTTTAAATACCTTACCTTCAATCTTTCCTAAATTCTGAAAATATACATCTTTTTACCCTAGCAGAAGAATATTTAAAATATGTTAAAGAACAATAGAAAAGAACTTTTCATCTCATTCTTTAGTAGAGGGTTTTTTTCTAGTAAATAGAAGTGCTTATTTAATTATGCTTTTTATATTTTTACCTTTGCCTTTGAGTAATCTCCATGTAATCACACAAATTCAAAATATCCACACAGAGTAGTAATAAAATGGATCATACTTTAGCTGTATTTCAAGAATGAAAGGCTTCAGTTTGTTAAATATGAGAGTGAAGAGGGCCACAATAGGGTGGGAGGTGGAGGAGGAGAGGCAAGAGGTGAGACTGATGAAGCGAGAAGGAAACTATCAACCAATCAATGGTATTTATAGAGTGCTGATTGGGTACACTCTACAAAGGGCTTGGAACTACAAAGATGTCTTTAATGTTTCTGTTGAATTAAATATAAATGAATGAGCACTATTAATGCAAAACAAGTAATATTTGGGGAAAAGAGGAGAGGAAGAAGGACGGAGAGAAGGATCACACAAGGATTGCTCAAACAAACTGCATTTGCACTGAAATTGTACATAGACCTGTGATGGATTTTATGGTATTTATTGAGAGTCTTCCTATTGGTAACACACTTTATTAAATACTTGGGAGAATAGCAAAAACAAGAGAGGAAATTGCTGCCCTCTGGAAACTTACAATCTGACATGGTAGACACTGAGAAAAAATTGATTTACAAATAATGGGAGCAGAAGGAAGAAAAAGAATATAACGAGATGTAGCACAAATATATCAGAATGAAATAGATGAATAAGTAATCAAATGTACAAATACATATACAAATGGAAATTAATATTGAGGATAGGAATTAAACAGTGAAAGCTTCCAGGAGGAGGTGAGATTTTAAGAGAGCTTTGAATTTAGGCGGAGCTATGGCTTAGCAGATTGAGATGAGGAGGGACTTTAAAGCTGGAGGAACAGCAGTGCTGAGGGCTCAGAGGTGGGAGAGTCAAGAACAAGGTTCAGTTAGTTTTGGGGTAGATACAAGCTAATCAGGTCAAACACAATTCCTGTCCCAACCATTCTAAGTATGAGGGAGAACAGACATTAAATCTCTATTTTACAGATGAGGAAACTGGGCCACAAAGAAGTTGTGACTTTTTCAGGCTCACACAAGGAGCTGTGATTAGGACTCAGGACCCCTGACTCACAGGCTCATGCTCTTTCCACTAGCCACACCACTTCTTTAATAAATTTTACACTTCCAGATCATATTCTCCAGGACAGTCCTGAGAGGGATACAGCTAGAAGGTTGGGTTGAGAGGAATGAAGAAAAGGAATCAGGGATTAGCAGGTGAATAGAGCCGATAGACAAGTTGGGGCTAGATGGTGCAGTGTGAGTTTATCTTTGATGTATAAAAATGTATGGAGCCAGGGGAGGATTTGAAGAACAGGAGAGTTGTGGGCTGACCATTCTTCAGGAGGATGATCCCTAAAGACTGTAAGATCCTAGTGGCTAGGGAGGGATCTTGTTTACTAAGTCTACTGCATTGTATTCTCCCAAGTGCTTAGCACAGGAAGCACTGAATAAATACCACTGATTATTGAATGGCTGATGATCCGTGCAGCAGCATATAATATAGATTGGAGTGGGGAGAGACTAGTCAAGGAAGCAAATGATAAAAGAGTCCAACCACAACATGATACTTGTACCAGGGTGGTAAATATTGAGGGGTAAAAAAAGGGGTGGATATGGAAAATGTCAAGGGAGAAGGACCTAAAAGTTATCTTCTGTTGTGGGCAGGGAACATGTTTACCAACTCCATTATACTGTACTCTCCCAAGTACCTAGAACAGTGCTCTGCACACAATAAGCACAATAAATACCAATGACTAATTCTCATAAGCAGGGGAACAGTTTGCAGCACACTGTTTGGTCACTGTAAACATGAGTAAAATTTTAAAAAAATTAATCCTTGGCAAGGCAGAATAAATCCATCATGTTGATTAAAATCTGCCCATTGCTTCCAACCTTTTGTTTGTTTGTTTTTTTGCTTTTTTATGTCCTTTTGGATGACTGGGAATATGGAGCGCAAAACTGGTACCATCAAGCGTACCAACCATTCTAACTGAATCAACATTAATGACTGTTGAATAAGCATATGTTAAGATGCTCTTTAAAAACAGAAAATACAAATATTCTATCAATAAATAATTATTTATTCCTTTGCTTTTGGTCTTCAGAGTGCTTAAGGGTTACTGGTAAAAAAATGTTTTCTATTATAAATGCAAGATTTTAATTATTAATGCTGATAATGAGTATTACTTATCTATTTTTTCTGATTCCAAAGTAGCAAAGCTATCCTTTAAAAACTGTATGACAGATAGTTATTCAAATGATCAGTTGCATGGCTACAAATTGTGTTTTACCAATAACAGAGGATTTCACAGCCATTAAAGTCAAATTATTTGTTAAACCATGAATTCAAAAAGTTCTTAAAAATAAATCTTTATATTGGCCCAAAACATATTAACTCTTTCCAGATCCTTAAATATTCCATGGAAGTCAATGGGGCAGAGTTCCAGATACACAAAGGGTAAATTGAAATGTGAATTGTTCTTTTAGGCTACTTGGGTACCATTCAGTACTTGGAAGGTATTGTTAACTTACTGAAAGAGATAATGGACAAGTCTGCAGGGGCCAATCTTAACTTCAGAATGAAAAAAAATTCACAGGATCTGCTTGGGTCTTAGACAACCTAATAGAATTTCACACTTTAGCCAGCTAAGGTTAGAAGGATTGATACATAATTGCTTCTGTGTGCGTTCAGCATGATAAAGCGTAAAAGCATAAATCCCAGCAAGAGCAGGCGGATGCTTTCTGCATGAGGTTGAATCTGGTCTAGGACTCTAAGTGTCCCAAAAATAGCTCCGATTTACAGCTGTTCTCCAGGGAGCTGTTAACTGCTGGCCTGTTTGGACTTTAGAGGGTGGAAAGTACTAGCTGGCCACGGGTGTGAAGATGCTGATATCCAAGAGGCCGGAGTTGATTCTAAAGGGAACATAGTGGAACACAACTCCAAAACATTGGTTTTGTTTTGCCCAGTTCAATCCCTACAAACATTAACTTGGAGTCTGCTATTAGGCTTACCTCCTGTAGCTTTGGGGAAAGGAAAACACAACTGAATTTTCCTCAGGAAAATTCCTTCCCTAAAATCCCCTGTCATGTGCAGGGCACAGCTCCTGTGCTAGGTGTGGTTCTGGTTTTTCATACATTGAGCATTTTGCTCTTCTCACACCTACTGGGTCCAGCCCATGATGCATTTCCTAGTTTGATTTAATTTGTGATCATCCTTTTATGGACACAGTTTTATTTTTCTCATTTCTATTAACATGTGTTGGCAAATTAGAGTATTTAAAGTTAATTAAAACTTCCAATTAGGAAGAAGAAAATGTACCAAAGATATCATCAGGAAACACTTCATCAGTGGCAATAGCTAAGGATCCTACTGCAGAGTCAAGACCAAAGGCTAAGGGAACAAAAAAATCCAGAAATCGTTTGCATACTTTGATCCTGTATAAGGAGAATTTCAACCAGGTCAGTGCAATGTTCCCACAAATGTTTGACAACTAATGCCATGACCCTCATTAAAATTCTAGCCAAAGTCCTTATGGACTGAATAGTGAAGAGTAAAATTAACTTTGCATTATTATGAATCCAAAGTGACTTCAGGCTAAACTACACTACTATGGTCAATTTCTCTACAAAAGATTTTCAGCCTAGAAGCCTCAGGCCAAGGATCATCATCCACCATTCTCAACAGAAGACCCCAACACCAAAGTATTTCATACCCTGAACAGACCAAGAATCTGGCATCTACTAAGCAAACTCAACTGCCCTGGAAGCTCTCCAAGATTTTTAGACTCCTTCAAAACGGTCTGTAAGGTAGAGTCAGTGCCCTATCTGATTGTTTCCCCTTCACTATCCAGTAAAGCATGGTACTGTAGTGGTCTGGTCCAGTACAATCTATTCTATGCTGTCTTCAGAGTGGATGAGAAGCAGCGAAAACTAGTAAATAGAGCACGGGCTTGGGTTCTTATCTTTCTGATCTGAGTTATAAACCCAGTTCTGCCACTTGTCTGCACTGTGACCTTGGGCAACTCACTTAACATTTCTGTGCTGCAGTTTCCTCATCTGTAAAATGGGGATTAAGACTGTTAGCCCCATGTGGAACATGGACAGTATTCAACCTAATTGCTTTGTATTTACCTCAGGACTTGGAACAGTGCCTGGAACATAATAAGTGCTTAACAAACACCATTGGAAAAAAATGAGGTTTTATTTTGGCCTACATGTGGGAAACTCTACATACAACAAAGAGTTTGATGGTTAATATAGCACTTATGTACATAGCTGTAGTTTATTAATTTATTTTAATGTCTGTCTCCCCCTTTAGATTGTAAGCTCCTTGTGGACAGGGAATGTGTGTGCTTATTGTTATATTGTACTCTCCCAAGCACGTAGTACAGGGTTTTGCACACAGTAAGGGCTCAATAAATATGATTGAATGAACTGCAGTATATGATTGTGACTGGACCTTGGATGATCTGGGCCACAGCTCTGGGAGACCCCTCCCCATCCCCTTTATCCCAGGAGCTGTTGGACTCTGAATCTCGTCTTTCAGGTTGTTGTTGCATCTTAACTGCTTCGTCTTTCCTTACGTCTGCCACTCAACCCCTCCTTGCTTTTTTTCAGATTGGCAGCCTCTTGAGGGCTGGGGACGATGTCTAGTTCTTTCCCATGTATTTTTCTCCCTAGCACTTAGTACAGTGCTTGGCACACAATGGGACCTTAAAAAATATCGTTACTACTTTTTACTAAGAAACACAGCAGGGATTGTGGGAGATAGAATGGTGTCAAGCTTCATACTAAAGATCAGAGAAGTGAAGTAATGTCCAAACATCTCTATGGCCTTGAGACTCAGACACATCCAGTCGGAACAGTGTCGTCAGCATCACCTGTGATCCCTCCTCCACTATAAATGGAAATCCTGGGTCCTGGAACTCAACCTGTTGAACTGCACTGAGGAAATGGTCATCGCAGCACAGTCTCAATGACTGGAATGTGTGAGAGAATAGATGATAGCAAGTTACTCAAGCACACACTATAAGTTAGCATGGAAAGCAGAACAATAATAGTAATAATTATGGCATTTTTAAGCACTTACTATGTGCCAATCACTTTTCTAAGGACTGGAGTAGATAAAGGGTAATCAGGTTGTCCCACATGGGGCTCACACATTTAAACCCCATTTTACAGATGAAGTAACTGAGGCACAGAGAAGGTAAGTGACTTGTCCAAGGTCACACAGCAGACAAGTGGCGGAGGTGGGATTAGAACTCATGTCCTCTGATTCCCAAGCCTGTGCTCTTTCCATTAAGCCTCACTGCTTCCCTAAGCATTTTAACTGTGTAGTGAAGCCAGTCTCAAATAACATGGAAGGCTGAACCTATTGGGAGGTAACAGGGAGCAGTTATATCACTTAGACATATAACAACAATCATGAAAGGCATTGCTGTCTTGACCCGAACTCTAGAAGACCAAGAGAAAATTCTGAAACAAATGATAAATGAACCACCTGGCACATCAGTGGCGTAGTCATCAGTTGCTGTGTAGGAAAGGAACCATCACCACTTCTGACCCTATTGCAGTACTCAGTGATTGCAGAAGTGCAGATGGCCATTCTGATGTTGATGACCACGGACAGGTATGGAATTCTACTGTGCCCTCAATTGTTTAAGTAATGCAGCCTTGAAGTTCAGTGACTATATCAACCAAGGTATTCCATAAATGATTGGACTTAATGCCCTGATTTTGAGGAGCCAAGTGTGCTTTTATCCAATTAGTTCAACAGGAGATTATTTTCCCCATTTTTCAGGTGGATTCAAAGAAGCCTAGGGAGCTGAAGGGACTCATGCAAGATCATGCCATCAATGGATGAAACAAAAATCTAAACAAGAACCCAACTATGGGTCCAAGATGCTCTCTACTAACGTGCTCCCCTATCTAGAGCAACATTTCATATTCCAATTGGTTTTCTGGAAATAGCTTAAGTCCCTTATAACAAAAAGAGCCAACCTTTAGGCAACCTGCATGTCCGTTGACAAATACCTAGACTGATGGGAAGAGGAGCCGTTGGAGCTCTCCCACCAACACTTGATTCTCGGCAGTTCAGGAGTTGTATAATAAAACTTCACTCTGATGAGAAAAAAGGATCCCTTTCCAAAACCCTTTATTTTAATTTTACTTCACTCATTTTTGCACTGTTTGGCTACCAGCAATAGCTCTGGACTTTACTGCTTAAAGCCATTTATTTAATAAAGCTCTGGAAAGCTGCACCAATGAAAAGGCTGAAGTCTGAAAAAAGATGTCAGAAGGAATACATTTCCATTCTGGCAACCAACAGCAAGATTTTCTGAGGAAATTGGGGAAAACATGATGGTGATTAGTGGCACTAGAGCAGAATGGTATACCAAAGAATTGGGTTTCCTCATTTTCCTAACCATTTCAGGATTCCTAGGTCTTCTTCAAGAGTTTCCCCAGGATTTTCAGAGTGGTGTTTGAGACTGGCAGAACATAAAAGAAATAAAACCCAGTTCTGTAGAAGAGGGAAATACAGATTTAGAACTCATACACCAAGAATGTACAGCACTGAGTAAGAACTTCAATACCACAATAGTGCCTGACTTTTCTTTTACATCTAAAGGGCTGGAAAGGGCCATTAATACAGAAGAGCCATAAGTGTGTCTTCTATAGCTAGTCTTCAGTTGGTTCAAGTCTTGTAACCATACAGAAGGTAGGGCCATAATGTAGAAGGTAAGGGACTTCAGTAAAAGTTAGAGCACAAGTGATTTCTCCTTTGTATGATCTGGGTAGACTTCTTGAAGAAAATTGTTCCAGAACTATACTCTGAATAGTGGGAAATCTTTAATTCCTGATCCAAGGGTTGTCTTCCAGCACTGACTATTCCACACTTGAAGTAGTCTTCCCTTGAGCCCGATAAGGAGGTCTCAGTTCTGATCGCTTTGGCAACTGAGTGAATGAGTTTCTCTCCTGAGTTCAGCCCCTCTTGTTTTCTCTCTTGAGCACCACTTTTTGACTATATTGTTTGACCTTCTTCTTGCCCTATTGACAATAATACATCTTCATCCATCTGCCTTGACCTCTTCTATGGGAACCTATCGGTTTCACCGGCAGCCTGCCCAGACTCCGCCTGCCTGACCATCTGTTCTTTTTCCAGACTTCTGCTCCACTAACACCTCACCACCATGACTCCTGACACTATTCGAGAGGTGGAAATGAATGCCTTTTCCCCAGGGTTGGACAGGTCTAAAGCCACCATCTATGTAATTCCAAGGAAGACAACCAAAAAGGGAACCCAGAGGAGATCAGCCTATGCCAGAGTGAGCCTCTGGTCTGCAGTGAATTGTATGGGTTTTTAGTAGCCTAGAACTCCTATACCTCTTTGATTTGACAAAACAAGGTTAAAATGTGTCTTTGCTCTTCATCTGAAGTCTTCTTTGTGAATGAACCCAGCCCTGTGATACATAAATGATGGGAAAAAGGAGCAGCGGTTTGATGAATTGTAATCGGGTGAAATTTGGACAGAAAATTGCATTCTGCCCTTTCACAGTGCCTGGATCTGACTGGATCCACGAGAAATGGGTTATTTTTTAAGAAGCAGATCCAGTCAGGAAAACTTCAATCTGTTGCATTCAAGGAAAGGGACCTAGGAGAAACTTTAATCAAAATGCTGATGGATAGAGATGGGCAACCTGGATGTCTAAATGCCCTTTAACTTGGTTCTTAGAAGAGAAAGAATTGTCATATTAAAACAGGTTGTGATGTTAATAAATGTAAATAATATGATGGCAGAAGAAAAGGGTTTGGAACATTTCCTACCGCTAATAGAAAAATAGTCTCCAGAAGGCAGTAGATTCAACTAAGAAATGAGTTGGAAGATAGGAGCTGGGGATGAGGCTGCTTCTGTTGGTCTCTGTGACCTTGAGAAAAGTGTCCAGTCTCCTGAATGTCGGTTTCAAGAGCAGCAAAATGAGAAACTACTCTACCAAGAAAATTCCAGTAACTGTTTAGCAAGCGCACACCTAATCCCAAAACAAGTGGTCTTTGAACACAGGCCACCATTTGAGTTGGGAGAGAGGTGTGGCCTAGTGCATAGGGCACGGGTCTGGAAGTCAGGATGTGGGTTCTAATCCCGGATCCACCCTTTGTCTGCTGTGTGACCTTGAGCTAATCACTTCACTTCTCTGTGCCTCAGTTCCCTCATCTGTAAAATGGGGATTAAGACTGTGAGTTCCATGTGGGACAGGGACCAACTTGATTACCTTGCATTTAGCCCAACTCTTAGAACAGTGACTGGCACATAATAAACACTTAACAAATACCACTGAAAAAGGATCATGTTCATAGAATTAAATTTTAGGGAAAAGTTTTGAAAATTCTATTTAGGTCAAAACTAGTTTTGAGGATTAATATTTTACAGGATAACAGGAATGTGGAATTTCTTGGGGTAAATCCAAGGAAAAGAAATGAGTGAAAAAAGTAGTGTGGAAATGGCAACAAATTAATCCAAAATAAGGGAAAACTGTAATTCAAATTTTTTTGTATGCCCATGGCACATTTTAGCTAAATAATAAAAATCATAACAATAATAATAGTATTTGTTAAGCTCTTACTATGTGACAAGCAAGGTATTAAGTCGTGGGGTATATCAATCAATCAGTAATATTTACTGGGCACTCACTGTGTGCAGTGCATTGCACTAAGCACTTGGGAGAACCAACAGGGTTGGTATACATATTCTTATATGAATATGTACAAGATAATCATTTAGGACTGTTCTACTTGGGGCTTAGTCTAAGTAAGAGAGAGAACAGGCACTGAGAAGTAGTGACTTGCCCAAGGCCACACAGCAGGCAAGTGGCAAAGCCAGGACTAGAACCCAGATCTCATGATTCCCAGTCCTGTGTTCTTTCCACTAGACCATGCTGCTCCTCTAGAATGCTGTTAAAGAATCACTTTATATTTATCCATCGGGATAGAAGAAATGGTTATGTTCATGTGCACAGTGTTGATCAAGCTATATATAACTCATTTTCTTCAACATAGTTGGCCAAGTAGAGAAATTAGTATAATTCTCTTCCTAATGGGTGATTTTTTTTGGTAAAACAGGGGAAAAACTTCAGTAGTGTGAGTGAAACATACAGGGGAGTCTCTTCTCTTCTGAAAAGGAGAATGAAGATGGAAAGAAGCTCAGACAGCTGTGGTAAAGAAATTGCCAAAGGATTTATTCAATAGATATAGCAAAAAGTGATCTTTGGCTAGAAGAAAGGAGACTTTTGTACAATGTTTTTTTTAAAGAAACAGCAAAATCAGATGCAGAAGAGAAACTAAAGAAACTTTTCTAATTCAAATAAGTTAAATCTGGAAGGTAAAAAGAAAGAAATTGTTGACTGCTCAAGCATGGACAACAGGGTAAAAGTAAATATGAAAGCTGCAGGCAAGACAGACAAGTCTTGCCCAAAAGGAGATTGTAGCAAGAAAGAAGCAAAAACATATCCAATATAGGGGTGTCAATCTGCAAAAGACCACATGGACAAAAGAGTTGGAAGACCAATAGCTGGGATTTTAAAATTCATTTAAAAAAAGACTGTAATGTTTTTAAAACCTATAACTATGAGCTGCAGGAAGAATTAGCTTTTGGTGTTACTCTTTCATAGAAAAGTAGGAAGAGAAAACAACATAATCTAGGTAATTACAAACATGATATTTCCCCCAAAACAAAGAGGACAGAAGGTAGTAGGAATAATCATTTTTTTTATGGCTTTTGCCAAGACGTTACTATGTATCATGGGGATTAATGGGGATTAAGCCTGTGAGCTCCATGTGGAATATGAACTATGTCTAATCGTGTACCTACCCATCACTTAGTACAGTGCCTGGCACATAATAAGCACTTAACAAATACCATTAAAAAAGGAAGCACTGTCCTAAATACTGGATGTAAACCCTGCCCCATAGAGGGCTCAGGGTCTAAATTTGAGGGAGGGGGATTAAATCTCCATTTTACAGATGAGGAAACTGAGGCCCAGAGATGTTAAGTGGCTTGCCAGAGTTCACACAGCATTCAACTGGCAGAGTTGAGATTAGAATCCAGGTCCTCTGACTCCCAGGTCCATGATCTTTACATTAGGCCACCATGCTCCTTCTTTTTAATTTGGTTGGAAAACATATTCCAAACCTAGAACAAGAAACAGTGGTGATGAAAGTTTTCATTTTAAAAAAGGGACCCTTTATGTTTGAAAAAAAATCTCAGAAAAAGATTGACAGGTTGAAATCACAGTTCAAAGGTACCAAGAGCTTTGTAGAACATATTCCCCTGAAGAGCATGAAGTGAGGTCTCAAATCTTTGTGGGATGCCACCTACCTAATATGTCACCACTTCTCGGTATCTCATCTTCCTAATTTGTAAAATGGGAATTCATTACCTGTTTTCCCTCCCACTTAGACTGTGAGCCCCATGTGGGACAGGGACTGTGTCCAACCTGATTATCTTGTATCTACCCCAGCCTCTAGTACAGTCCTTGGCACATAGGAAATCATTATTATTATTATGTAAATGCTACCTAGAAACAGGAAGTTGGACAAAATGCATTTCCAAAG
Source organism: Ornithorhynchus anatinus (assembly GCF_004115215.2). Lineage (NCBI taxonomy): Eukaryota > Metazoa > Chordata > Mammalia > Monotremata > Ornithorhynchidae > Ornithorhynchus > Ornithorhynchus anatinus. The sequence continues at coordinate 30,277,584 of NC_041749.1, forward strand.
GCCCTACAATCATTCTGATTCCTCACAGCTAACTCAAGGATGAAAATGAAGGAAAAATGGTCAAAAAACAGAGAAATTTTGTCAATCTACACTACTGAAATAGAAACAAAGTTCTGAGATAAATTGAATCACCTAAAATAGAAAACAAGTAAATAAGCAAAAGTCAAACAAGGCTTCAATCTCCTTCCGCTGACTGCTTCTAATAAAACAGCTAGATCTTCCTGTCAGTCTTATATTTTTAATTAAGTATCACTCAATCAGTATTACTATTATTGAGATACTGAAGTGCACAAGAGTAGCAAAAAAATAAGCATTCGTAAATATGGTAGATTGGCCCTCCTCTTTTACATAATAGTCCTTAAGAGGGATAATTAATTGGTTGTATGGGTGCCACCTGGAATTACCTTAATCATCTGTTCAAATCAAAAGACAAAAATCAACCGAGAAATTAGACAGCACCAAAAAGAGAGCAAAAGCATCAGAATGAAACCGTGATGTATGTTGGAGACGTCTGTTTATTTTAATTGAATGGTTTGTATCTTCAGGCAATCTCATTACTCTCCCTAGAGCAGAAGAGCTGAATGAAGGAGTAAACCTCATTAACCTTTGAATGCTGAAATCAATAATTTGCAATAAATCTAAGCTAATTTGTTTCCAATGAATCTCACAAACATGCCTGCTTTAGTATTGTGTGTTTGGGAAGCAGTCAGCAGTGGGATGGTATTTCCAATAGTGAGCCTGGCAAAATTATAACTAAAAGTTGGGGGGTTATCCTTCAGGCTTTTTGGAGGTTCTACTCATTTTTGGTAAAAGTAAATTATCTTCCCAGCACTGGTTATTAGTTATTACTCTCAAATGGGTATCGAATGCAAAGCATCCTTTCCACAGCACCAATTTCTCCTTGTATCTTTCCTTTTTTCTCTCTGTCTTATTTTCCTGAAGATCACTGATTCTGCCTCAACCACAGAATTGATTTCTACAGGATCATGTTCCTAACACCTTGTCTTATCCTACTGAAGACTGCAATCACATCAAACTAAACTGGTACATGTTTTAAGCAGCAATATTGAACCTTCCAGTAACTGGAGCTCATAAGCAGTATCACCAGTGTAAGCATTTTTGCTGCTCCTGACTGCATAATATTAAAGTGATGGCTAATTACCTCTTTTAATAAAGAGTAACATGATCAGTGGCAATCAGCTAATGAGGTGCTGCTTGAGCTGTTAGATTTTCCCACTGCCACCAATAGGATCTGTGCATTAAACATTGTTACATAACAAGAGGAAATCAATTCCATAACTCAGTGAAGCACAAAACGTACAAATTGCTGGACTAGCCACAGATTTCCACAGAGTCAATTGCTACAACTCAGATATATTTGTTTAATGACACACATTTCAAACTGGAAAAGACCTCATGGTGTCTTCTATCAGCTCTTAGATCCTGGAGACTTAAATTTCAGAATTTCAGAGATACAGGGCAATTGGGACTTTGGAGGTGTGGTGTTCAAAGGAAATTGAGGGCAAAAGCAATGAGTAAAATGAAGAGGGAATGGGACAATGCTTTTGCTCGCTTGAAAAAGACTCATAACTTCCTTTTTTTCTTGCCATAAAAGCAGGGGGGAATGTGAAATTTTCCGGGTGGCATGAACAAATGGAAATCAGTCAGGCTAGAGAAAGGAAGAGAAAAATGACGGTGAAGCCCAAATGCACCCTACAGAACTGCAAAACCTGAATTCAAACTATGATACAGATCCTTCCAGGTGCTTGATGTTTTCCATTTCTCTGTACTTTCTTCTTTCTACAGAATTAGTGGGTGAATGATAGGAGCTGCCAACAGCTCGCAGGGAAAAGACTGGTAAACATTTTTTAAAAAGTCTTTAACTTTTCCTTAATACAAGGGAGGAAATTTCTCGGCTTAATCGGCCCACTGATATGAGCTCTCACTTTCTGATTCTATGTTTCCTGCATTAGTAAGGGAAAATGGGTGGAGAGGGAAAGGTCAGCAAATTGCTTTTACTTTGCCGTGACTTAAATAAACATTTATGAAGATGTAATGGGAGGGTAAAGGCAGCTCAGTATTTGGCCTTCCTGGCAGTAGGCACCACACAGCTCAGGGGTGGAGACAGATGATGAAGATCCCTCCTCCATTTCCTGTACACCCACCTCCACTGCTGCTACCAACCACCCCTTGCAAGGTACCTCCTCCCCTCCACGTGAGAAGCAGAAGCAACTGGTCATGTTCAAGGAAGTTAGACAAGCGTGATACATTTCCACCAGGCATCCATCTCCTACATGAAACCTCATTGTTCTTGTGCAGTGGAAAGTAAATATTTACTGTAAGGTAGAAGAGGTAGTGAATGATCAGGCAGAACTCATCCATCACCATGTTCCACACTCTCATTTTACTATCTACAGGAGGTGGATGACAATAGAAAAATCAGAGATAAAACTTGGCCAGAAGAAACAAATTATCTAGAAGCCAGACAGCTTAGCGTGGGTTGTTGGAGCATAGAGGAATAGACAGAAAGGATTTTAAAGACTGGAAGATAAAATACATTAAAGTGAATACTGCCTTTTTAGGCAGTAAACCTAGGGATTGGAAAGATGAACACCACCAGTCTGGTTACTAGCAGCCAACAGTTCTTTGGGGAAAATTCTCATTCCTGTCTCAAAACTGTCCAGCTTCCCAATAGCAACGTGTGGGTCCAGGTATGGACAAGTTCTCCACATAGAGCACAGGATACAGATCTTAACTGGGCTCGGTGAGGCAGCTGAATTCCCAGACCCTAAAAATCAGGTGAAGAACTAGGAAGAAATCCCATTACTTCATTTTCTTCCCCTCCTCCAGTAAATACTCAGAGCGCCCATACAAATGAATACATGCCCAAGGACTTCAGTCCATTAGACCATGCTTGATGGGCAGAAACTGAAATGAAAGAACATGAGACTCCTGAAAGCAGCAACATTTTACTTCAGGATCCTGACAAACACTGTCATCAGGTGCATCATTCCTCTGACAATGGTGAGCCTGGAGGATCAATCAGTGTGGTATTTATTGAGTGTTTACTGTTTACCCATTACAGTACTCAGAACTTGGGAAAGTACAATACAAGGGAGTTGGGGATCATGGAGACATAATCAATTTAGACCCAGATAGAGAAGGAGAAAATATAAATGAATGTGAGCCTTTATTCAGTCCATGTTTTTAAACTTTATTATACCACCAAATTGCCATCACTACTATCTCCCCATCCCTAATTTGTTTAATGTCTGTATCCCTCTGTAGGTTGTAAGCTCCTTGAAGGCAGGAATCTTGTCTACCAGTTCTATCATATTATAGTCTCCTAAGTGCTTAGTACAGTGCTCTGCATACAATATGATTGATTCCTTCCATTTACCCAAAATTAATTAGACTAGAGAGAGATTTGGGGAGAGTACGGGGTTGGAGAACAAGGTCATAGGCTTGTTTGGGTCTGCCAGGGGCTCTGTCCCCAGGGGACTTCTGATTGTGGGTTCTATCCCTTAACGTGGGAGTAAAGAAATGCCATTTGGGTCTATGCCAGCCATGGTGAAGATTTCTGACCAAAGAATGTTCTGTGAGGTGGAGAGGCCAGGTAGGAATCCCAAAAAGTAGCTGGGTAATGTGGATGACGAGGTCTGCAGGGGTCACCAAGGCAACTACCAGCACTAGGATCATGAAGCTATTACCCAGCAACAACACTGGGTTGTGTTCACTTTCCTTTGTGTGAAATACCTCTGAAGAGTGTTGCAGGACTGGTCACCTAGTCATTGCGCTCTGTGGGAAGATGTCTGACTGCACCAACAACTAGCACTCAATTCATGTGCTGAGCCTTCTCCATGCTGAAGTCTCAGAAATGAGGCTCTTCCTGCATTCTCGAACCCTAGTTCAGTTTTGTTCATCTGTAGGCACACGACAAATATTATGGCATGAGACATAAAGTATTCTGAATAAAAACTTTCTGAACAACTGTACCTATTCCCCAACCAGCAGTCTTGGGATCCATATTTGGCAGAGCCAGTTTTAGGGATAGAAGGAGAAAGCATTCACCAGAGTCATCAATTTGAAGAACCTCCACTTTTCCCTAGAAGCCACAGAGTCCCTAAAAGTAGATAACTGGGGCTCATCTCCTGGCACCTCTTCACTTCCCACACAAGACAGGTGCTAGTATGATTCTCTGAGAAAACCATCATCATCATCACCATTATTATACTTGTCAAGCACTTACTATGTGCCAAGCACTGTACTAAGTAGTAGGGTAGATATAAGATAATCAGGTCAGACATAGTTCCCATCCCACAAGGGGCTCACAGCCTAAGAAGGAAGCCTAAAGCATATTGAATCCCCATTTTACCAAAGAGGAAAATGAGGCCAGAGAAGTGAAGTGACTTACCCAAGGTTACCCAACAGGCAAATGGTGGATGTGGGATTAGAACCCAGATCTTTGATTCCCGGGCCCCTGCTCTTTCCACTAGACAACGCTGCTTTTCTAAGAACACAGAAATATAATATAGTGGCGGGACTTCCTCACCAGGACATTACAGCTCAAGCAATTGTGAATTGTCTTGCAAATCTCAAACGATGTCAATCCAGAATAAAAATAAACAGTCCACTGCAGTGCCTTTTGCCAAAGTGAGTGGCTGGTGAAGTTATTGGCACAGATGTTGCTTCTCTTAATGGCCTTTTAATTGGCTTCCAAACTGTTATTCTAATCAAGCCCTGGCCTTATCGAACAGAGAAAATCTGCATCTATTCAAGGTCAGTGAAATGTGTTAAGTGTACTCCTGCTGCAAGAGAGATGAGAGTGCCCTATCATTAGGCTAAACTGTGCCATTCTGAGACTGATTACAGCTCCTAGAGTGAAGGGACCTCTATCTGCTTTAAGGCGCTTTGTAAAGGGTTTAGCATAACATTAGGTCCTTATGGAATAAATACAATACAAACTCTGTAACATATAAGTGCACATATTACATGTACAATGTAAAATATCTACCTCAATCTTAGATTCAGATCTAAAATCTGAACAGAACTTCGGCAGCTCAATGGTGGCCTGATATCTGATATGCCTTTGGGTGCAGTATGTGCCATTAGGTTCGACTCTAATGGCTCCTCCACGATTTCACTAATTTTCTATATTGGTTCTCTCCATTTTTCCAATTTAGGGCTTAAGTGATCTATCTCGGTGCTTTCTGAGGCAGCTAATATATCGGAAAAGCACATCAGCTCAAATCAAACTCAGAGGCTCGACATCATTTCCCCAGGAATTTTTTTTTCTTCCTCACTTTGTCACAGCATCAGGATTTTACTGCAAGACTCATCCTGTAATAACTGACTTAAATCTGGTGCTTTACTGCAGGGTAATTACCCTTCCAGTATTATCCATAAATGTTTCATAATATAGGAACTGCCTCAGTGATGTTTTGGTTGAACAATGTAGGCATCACCCAATAGCTTTTTCAGTGGCAGTTGAATCCCTTGCTTAACATCAGATTGCTCTCTGAATCTGAAAATTGGGAGTGCTGTTTTTTGTCTGATCATCTTATTAAATCAAGGAAGCACTTGGGATATGGTTTATAGAGTGGCTTTTCCATTTGTTTCCTCCTGTCTGAGTTTTGAGTTCAATCTCCAGCCTAGATCGCCTATGACAGGAACCTCAGTTACCCTAAACCTGATGACCCAAGAATCCAACTCAACAGGGAAAATCACTGTGCCAAAGAAATGACAAAAACACTTTGAGCACTTGATATTCACCCTACCTCAGCACTATAACACTTAAGCACAAATCTGTAACTGATTTATTTATATTAATATCTGTCTCTCCCTCAAGACTATAAACTCCTTGTGGGCAGGGAACAAGGTCTATCAACTCTGTTGTACTCTCTTAAATGCTTAGTAACAGTGTTCTGCACTCAATAAGTACAGAATAAATACCACTGATTAAAAGCGCTTAGTAGAGTGCATTATCCCTTGTGGGTCCTCAATAAGTTCTATCACTATTATGACAAACATACTTTCCACTTAAGATTGCACTTACAAACTTGATATCATATTAAGACCATCTTAAATTTAAGACACTTTGTGTTCAGTGTACTTTTGGTACTGATTATCTTAAATAATTGACATTTTATTAAATCTTCTACTTTCACTTCTATCTTTTCTCTTGGGGCTCAAAGTGATATATACTGATTTTTTTTCAACTGAAGAATCTTAACAGCACCCCTGTGAATGAAAGGAAGAGTGTACTCTCCCAAGTGCTTAGAACAGTGTTCTGCATGTAGTAAGTACTCAATAAACGTCACTGATTGATTATGGTTAGCCTCCTTTTGCAGGTCAGAAATGGAGTCCCAGAGAGAGAGTAAGTGACTTCCTGAGACTCACATTTCAAGGTCCTACTCATGTCAGGAATAGACCCAGATTTCCCAGGCCCTTGTTTACAGTTTGAGTCATGACTAGATGTTATCGCTATTCCATAAAGAAGAAAGCTACAAATTTCAGCCAGGGGCCTCATTATTTACATTCTTTCCCTGGCAGGTAACCTCAAGAAACATTCCAGGAAGGAAAAAATGGAATGCAAACAATGAATTTGGGGAGATAATGGGGCACCTTGGCTAAAAGGCAAACTGAAAAGTCTGTAGCTATCAGAGTACAGTTTCTCAGTACTTGGGTAACAAAGAATCATAATATCCCCAGGTTTTCTTTTTCTCATTTGTACATGAGTCTTTTCTGAGTGTATAAAGCTAGGTGAAAGAAAGAGAATGAGAGATACAGAGAGAGCAAGACGGACACATAGAATGAGTAGTGAACACAGAGGAGCAGCATGGCCTAGTGGATAAAGCACAGGCCTGGGAGTCAGAAGGAGCTGGGTTCTAGTCCTGATCTACCTCGTCTGCTGCGTGACCTTGGGCAAATCACTTCATTTCTCTGTGCCTCAGTTACCTCATCTGTAAATTAGGGATTAATAATAATAATAATAATGTTGGTATTTGTTAAGCGCTTACTATGTGCTGAGCACTGTTCTAAGCGCTGGGGTAGACACAGGGGAGTCAGGTTGTCCCACGTGGGGCTCACAGTCTTAATCCCCATTTTACAGATGAGGTAACTGAGGCACAGAGAAGTTAAGTGACTTGCCCACAGTCACACAGCTGACAAGTGGCAGAGCTGGGATTCGAACTCATGACCCCTGACTCCAAAGCCCGTGCTCTTTCCACTGAGCCACGCTGCTTCTCACACAGCAGTGAGCCCCATATGGACCATGGACTGTGTCCAACCTGATTACTTTGCATCTACCCCAGAGCTTAGAAGAGTGCCTGGCACGAAGTAAGTGCTTAACAAATATCATTAAAAAAAAGAGAGACAGAGAGAGGAAAGACAGATAAAGACACAGGCAGAAAGGAGTGACAAAGAGAGACAGAGACAGACAGGACAAAGACAGTGGAGTGATGAGGAGAGATAAACAGACATACAGAGGAAAGAGAGAGCTATATAAAGAGAAGAGAGACAGAGGCAGAGGAGAGACAGAGACAGAAAGAGAAGACTGTGTGATTGAATATGAACAAACATAAGCCATCCTTTGGGATTTGAAGATGGATTCTACTGTTTGGGGAGATCCTATTCATTTGAGTGATCATTACTTCTATGGGATGTACAAAAAAAAAGTTTCTTAGTGCAATGTTGAATTTGCTACCTATAATATCTGGAGCCCTTTTTGATGTCACAGTCTTTGTTCAAGTTGTGACATGCCAGGCTGGCCTGTCTGCTGCTGCTGCCTCCTACAAAATCCAACTGTGCCCCCATATATGAGGTTTTATGTCATTAAATTCTTTCAATTTACCTGTTTCTTCTAACCTCCTTGTGTTTAGGCTTTCCCCCAACACACACTGCAGCTCAACATTCAGCAGCTATTGGCATACCTTTGGGTCATCAAACTCTACATGTGTACAGTGATATGGGTAGCTGTGATACAATGAGCATGCTTCAGTGCAGGTGAAGTGGTCGTGCTCCAGGAGCTCAGTGTTTGTGTTTTTGTTTTTTCATGGTGCTTGGTAAGCACATCCTATGTATCAAACACTGTTCTAAGCACTAGGTTAGATATAAGTGATTTAGGTTGGACACAGTGCCTGAACCATAAGGAACTCACAGTAAAAGTAGAAAGGAGAATAGGAGAATTCAATAGTATTTATTGAGCGCTTACTATGTGCAGAACACTGTACTAAGCGCTTGGGATGAACAAGTCGGCAACAGATAGAGACAGTCCCTGCCGTTTGACGGGCTTACAGTCTAATCGGGGGAGACGGACAGACAAGAACAATGGCAATAAACAGCGTCAAGGGGAAGAACATCTCGTAAAAACAATGGCAACTAAACAGAATCAAGGAGATGTACAATTCATTAACAAAATAAATAGGGTAACGAAAATATATACAGTTGAGTGGACGAGTACAGTGCTGTGGGGATGGGAAGGGGAAAGGGGAAAATGAGGCTTTAGCTGCGGAGAGGTAAAGGGGGGATGGCAGAGGGAGTAGAGGGGGAAGAGGAGCTCAGTCTGGGAACGCCTCTTGGAGGAGGTGATTTTTAAGTAGGGTTTTGAAGAGGGAAAGAGAATCAGTTTGGCGGAGGTGAGGAGGGAGGGCGTTCCAGGACCGCGGGAGGACGTGACCCGGGGGTTGACGGCGGGATAGGTGAGACCGAGGGACGGTGAGGAGGTGGGTGGCAGAGGAGCGGAGCGTGCGGGGTGGGCGGTAGAAAGAGAGAAGGGAGGAGAGGTAGGAAGGGGCAAGGTGATGGAGAGCCTTGAAGCCTAGAGTGAGGAGTTTTTGTTTGGAGCGGAGGTCAATAGGCAACCACTGGAGTTGTTTAAGAAGGGGAGTGACATGCCCAGATCGTTTCTGCAGGAAGATGAGCCGGGCAGCGGAGTGAAGAATAGACCGGAGCGGGGCGAGAGAGGAGGAAGGGAGGTCAGGAGAATTGAGGCACAGAGAAGTTAAGCAACTTGCCCAAGGTCACAGAGCAAGCATTTGGCAGAGCCAGGATTAGAACGCAGGTCCTCTGACTCCCAAGTCTGTGCTCTTTCCACTAAGCCATGCTGCTTCTCGTCCCGTTTCTGTCCTATGAGTTATTATTTAGCATGCCAAGCAGAGGAGCTGTTAAAGAAATTGCTCAAGAAGTTAGAAATGTTGTGAATGCTAAGTCTAGGCCCCCAGTTGCAGAAACATTTGGGCCCCACGCTTGTTTTAAGGACCTCCAGTTTGATTTAAACTCTTGATGCCACTTTGGCAACAAAATGACAACGGCTTGACCTATTAGTCTTCCAAATGTGCTGGCTTTCTTCATTTAGTTTTAACGTCTTTACCTCTCCCCACATCAGAGAGTTTTGTCCTGAATGGGACCTGTGCTGAGTCAAGGCTATGCTTTTCAGAAGCACTGGATTTTAGAGAGCTTTAAGAAAAAGTAATACATTCCTCAAAGAGGTGGCCTAAGTGGGTGAAGGACTTCTGATCAGACCTCGTATCCAAGCAGATGGATAGCCTCCTGGTTTTTCTAGCATGGGCATTTGTCTGCTGCAGTACGGGTGGTCAGAGAAAAGCCAATCAGCCCGCCAGATCTGCCAAGAGAGTGGGCCAAAAAGCTGTTAGGAGTCAAAACCTTGGCTACTGTGAGGTCTTATTCATGTTAGGCATCTGGTGCTTGTAACAGTGTTCCTTCCAAATCCTGGAGGATGTGGAATGAAACTGTGAACCTCCTCCTTCCAAGAGGAAGATATTACTGAGGTCAAAGACTTCAGGAATGGAGAGAGGAGTCCCCCCGCCCCCCATGAAAAGGTCTTTGAGAAAGAAGCACAGAGATGTTTTCAAACACTTCAAGGCAATTAGCCAATCAATCAGTCAATTGAGAGTTTGTTCTGTATTAAGGTTACTAAGAGCACAGCAATCAATCAATTAGTGGTATTTATTGAGCACTTACTGTGTACAGAGTACTGTACTAAGTGTTCGCGAGAGTACAGAACAGAGTCGGTAGGCACGTTCCCTGCCCAAGCTTACAGTCTAGAGGGGGAGACTGACATTAAAATAAATTACGGATATGTATATAAGTGATATGGGGCTTAGGATGGAGTGAATAAAAGGTACACAACTAAATGCAAGGACGAAGCAAAGGGAGGGCGAGTAGGGGAATGAGGGCTTAGTCAAGGAAGGGCTATTGAAGGAGCTGTGATTTTAATAAGGTTTCGATGGTGGGGAGAGTGGTGTTCTGTCAGATATGAGTTGGGAGGGAGTTCCAAGCCAGAGGCTGAGCGGTCAGCGGTGAGATAAGCGTGACCAAGGTATAGTGAGTAGGTTAGTGTTAGAGGAGCAAACCAAATATTTTGGACTGTAGTAGTAGGAAATCAGTGAGGCAAGATAGAAGAGAGCAAGGTGATTGAGTGCTTTAAATCCAGTAGTAAGGAAGTGTTTGATGCAGAGGTGGATGGGCAACCACTGAAGGTTCTTGAGGAGTGGGGAAACAAAGATTGGACTTTTTTTAAGAAAAATGATCTGGGCAGCAGTGTGAAATACGGACTAGAGTGGGGAGAGACAGAAGGCAGGGAGGTCAGCAAAGAGGCTGTTATAGTACTCAAAGTAGAATAGGGTAGGTGCTTTGTGGTAGCAGTTTGAATGGAGGGGAAAGGGTGGATTTTAGCAATGTTGTGAAAGTAGAACTGACAGGATTTGGTGATAGATTATGTGGGTTGAATGAGAGAGATGAGTTGAGGATAATACCCAGATTATGGGCTTTTGAAACAGGGAGGATGGTGGTGCTGTCTACGGTCATGGCAAAGGCACGGAAAGGGCAGCGGTTGTGTGGAAAGATGAGGAGTTCTGTTTTGGACACATTTAGTTTGAGGTGTCAATGGGACATCCAGGTAGGGGTCCTGAAGGCAAATGTGAAACTGGAAAGAAGGAGAGAGGTCAGGCTGGAGGTGTAGATGGTAGTTGAAGCCATGGGAGCAAATAAGTTCTCCAAGGGAGAAGGTGTAGAGGGAAAATTGAAGGGGAACCAGAACTGATCCTTGAGGCACTCCCACTGTTAGAAGGTGGAAGGCAGAGGAGGATCCTGTGAAAGAGACTGAGAAGAAACGATCAGAGGGACAGGTGGAGAACCAGGAGAGGACAGTGTCAGTGAAGTTAAGGTTAGATAGTGTTTCATGAAGGGGGAAGTCCACAATGTCAAATGTAGCTGAGAGGTCAAGGAGGATTAAGATGGTGTTTTGGTTTGTTTTCATCTTAAGAAAAAAAATATTTCTAATGAATTTAAGAACTGTTCAGAGAGTCATAATGATGCCACACTTTGCTTTGTCATTAAGCAACCTGGAAAGGCTTTCTCCTTTCCTATACCCTGCAGATTTGATGGGATCTGCCTGTGTATTTTTAAGTCAGATTCCTACCTGACCCAGGGCAAAGGAGAAGTCAGGCCCTTCACTCTAGCAGGGGGAGCAGTCTTTTCTCAGAGCCTCTAGAAGCATAGCACACCCACATCAGTCATATAGAAATCTCAGTATCACAGGACTTACTCTCCTCACAATTATGTGTATCTATAGCCTACAATTACCAGAATCCTTTATGACTGAGCAAAGGAAATATGGGAGGAAGGGAACGATAACCGTATATGACTGCATGATACAGGGTGGCAAGCTCAGTCAAATCCCCCTACTATCATCCCCAGGGTGGGCCAAGTCCAGATTAGGCTCAAATTACAAAGTCAGAGTTGGGGGAAAATGAGCTGGACCACGGCATCTTGGGGCTTCTCAATGGCCTGTACAAGGTCGCTCCTGGATGTAGGGATGGAACAAGAAACTGCAGAAACAAAAGGACACTCTTGACTCCAAAGACTGGAGGCTGAGATAGAAATGAATTCCAATACCCAGTGCCTGCTGTCCTCTCCAGAGTGGCTCAAGAACTCAACCATCCAAATTGCTAGATCTGAATCTGTTGTTAATTATTCATTTTTATTAAGATGCAGTATGTCTCCGATGGTGGTTACTGTTTCAATTTTTGTCAAGTTTTTTTTTCCCTGAAAATTGATATCATGATTAGAACCTATCTCAACAGTTTTGGGAGTTTACTTTCACTGGGGGTCTACATCAGTCTTTCATCCCAAACCAATGTGGAGAGAAGCAGATCTTCCAAAATCTTAAATGAAATGCAAAAACGTTCAGCGAACATCTATTGTTGCTAATTAAACACAGTGTGAATAAACAAATACAAGACTTTTCTTCTACTGGGGTGAGCAGAGCTAATGGGGAGGGGTGGGGAGAGGGAAAAGAATTCCCCACTAATGTTGGTACCAGAGACCAGTTCTGGGAATACTGAGCATCTTTTGATGGTGCAAGGACAGGGCAGTAGTTTTAAAAAGCTCATCCCATTTATCTTTTCCTAGCCAGAATGTTTGTCCTGGATGTGAATATTTACAATCTTATAAATACTAGACTATTTAAGTAAATATTTTAAATGAAGCAATTCATTGTATATAAAAAATCATGGCCTCAAAGACTATAAGTTGTTTCATTTGATAAATTGAAAATTTGAATCAGAAATTGCCTACTGTCTATATAAAAACTCAAGTGAGCCAGTTAAAACAACCTGGTTATTTCTTACAGAGTGAAATGGATTTTTCTAAGGAACTCTTGAAAAGTTTAAAATTGCTGAATGGATTCATTTTGAAAAAGCCCACCTGAACAAATGTGCTCTTCAAGGCGAAGGCTTCTCCCTGCTGCAGATACTTATAGTAGCTCAGGAGGCTGTCAGACTAATGGTTTGAAAATCAAGTCCTCAGGTTATGGAAGTTCCATGAAAATTGTTTTGAGAGGTTTTTTGTTTTTTTCCAAAGCTGTTATTAGCTGCATGGCTGACTCGTTTGTCTCATGTATGGGAAACCAGCAGGGTCTAGTGGGAAAAGCATGGGCCTGGGAGTCAGATGACCTGTGCTCTAATCCCGGCCCAGCCAAATGTTTGCTGTGTGACCTTCGGCAAGTCACACAACTTCTCTGAGCCTCAGTTCTCCTGTTATCTCTCCAATTAGACTGTGAGCCCCATGCGGGGCAGGGACTATGCCCACCCTAATTAACTTGTATTTACCCCAGCACATAGAACAGTGTTTGACCTGTAGTAAGCACTCAATAAATACCATAAAAATAATATAAGAATGTCTCCCTGGAAAGTCAAAGAAGTATAACCTTTAAGCTATGTCTGGGTTACTGTGAAGAATGTCTCAGCAGCCCAGTTTGAATCTATGACTATTACTTTTTGAAGCTCACTCAGAAGCGACAGTATGGTGCTGTGAAGAATTTGGAAGATGCAATTTTAGGGTCTCTTCCAACTCTGAGATTCTATCATCCTTCTCACAACTCCTATGAAAACTACATCTTTCAAGGCGCCTATTAGAAGGCCCTTGCTTTCAGTGTGCCTCATCAGTCCCTCACTGGAGAGTAAGGAATGATAGCAGGTCTGTATTTGAACCCAGAGAGACTCTGAGACCTCTGAGAGGCACATCCAGGCCGGTGAGAGAGAGGAGAAGGAGAGCACACTGAATATTCATCCTTTAGCCATAAGGCATTCTGACAGAACTTTTGCCTTTGCACATTTTTTCAGTGGTGGTATTTAAGTGTGTACTAGGTGAAAGCACTGTACTAAACACTGGGGCCGATACAAGATAATCAGGCTGGACACAGTCCTTGTCCCACATGGGGCTCACAGTCCAAAGGGGAAGGAGAACAAGTATTGAGGATAAGGAAACTGAGGTTCAGAGAAGTGAAGTAATTTGCCCAGGGTCACACAGCGTGCGAGCGGTAGAGCTGGGATTAGAATGCTGGGATTAGAACCCAGGACCTCTGACTCCCAGGCCCATGTTCTTTCCACTCGGCATTGAGTGTTCACGTCTCTGCCTAAAGCCACTCAGTGGAGAAAAAACTTCTGGCAGTTGTCTGCTGATCTCATTTTACAATAGGACAAAAGCCCAGCTCTGACAGTAATCCAGAGGGAAAGAGGGAGGCTTCTCTGAATCTCCCAAACTTGAAAGTGAAAGTAGACTGAATCTTTACTGGATTCAATTATATACAAAAACTACACGCATTAGGGTTCTACCATCTAGGGGCTTACATTCTAAGCCGACTTGACACAGCCAGCGCAACTCAGCTCTCTAGTTTCTTGCAATACTGAGATTGTATTAAGAAATCATCTTCTGGCACATAGGGTCACTGTAATTTTGACCCACTCTGGTACCTGAACATTCAACTTCAACGCAGATGCCTCCCTAACAGCAAAAATGGCAATAATAATACCAAACAAAGCTGGTGTAAAAATTAATGTAATAAAGACCTTCAGTTGAAAACATTTTATAACTGGAAAGCTCTACCGTTATTATGCAAAATGGTACTGCCAGTTGAAAAAATCAAAAGATGAGAGGCTTCTTTGGTGAGGCACTTTGCATACAAAATATAAATTTATTAGATCTTGTTTAATGTTATTGAATGCTATCAAAAATAGCCTTCTGACATTGATTCGGAACAGTAGGGTGCACTATCAGCATAATTAAAATGAAAAAATCTGAAGCTATTCCCCTATCTGGCTTTCGTATTATTGTCTAATTGTTCAGAATGTCTGTCTGTTACACAGACAAAGCAATTAAGCACAGCAAGTTGCAACAATGGGGATCATAAAGCTAGAGGCTGCTTCATTAGCAACTTGACTATCAGCATAAGAAAACATTAAAGAGAGAAACGTAATTGTAATTGAAAATAATTGGATGACACAGTTCGTTTAGCCAGGGTAGGGATGCTTTCTGCACTCGAATGCCTTTTTGCTTTGGTGGTTCTCTCTTCACCTGAGCTCTTAACATTGAGCTCTTTAAAATAACAGAATTCCAGCAAAAGTGCCAAAGAGTACCGGTCTAGATAAGTTCCTTTTCTGGTAATGACACCTGTCCACTGGAGATTGAAGAACACCTCACTTGGAAAAGACCACTAAGCAGACAACAGAAAGCCCAGGGCAGAAAATTACTACCCAATCAAAGACAATTCTAATTTGAGGTACTAATGTCCATGCAATATCTTTTTGCATCTCCTCACTCTACCTTCCTTCAATTCTAACTGCCCTGCAGTGTTCTACAGTTTTCTAGGTTTATTTTGGTGAAGTGTTTAGAATGAATAACATCTTACAAACATTGAGTGCATTTCCCCCATGAGCTTGAAGGGTATCATGTTATTCTACTAGTCGTTACATTGCTCATCATAGGCAGAGTCCAGCATTAACTTGAGGCCCAGATCACACTATTTATCCCATTAAGATACAGGTTCCCAGAACCCATTTCCTCCTTCTGCTTCAATGCAAGAGGCTAAAAATGTATTATTGATAATAACTCACCATCAATATAGAGTTTAACCATGCCACTGGACAAAAGGCCAAACTTTTGGAGGGGGAATTAGTCCCTACAAATTCCCAGGATCTGAAAGGCAAATCTATCTAAACTCTAGATGGAAGGTTAGAGAGAAGAGTGGTCTTTCTTTCGGGGTGAGAACTTGAGTCCTGTAACAATGTGCTTTGAAGAAGCAATGCCATACATGGGTGGCCAGAGGCTGGGACCTAGTTCTCCCAATTGTCAATGAAAGGGTTTTGCAGCCCAACCAAGAGAAATGCTACTTCCATGAGGCCACTTACCCAAGCCTCAGTCAGGTGAGAGTAGGAGCTATACTGTAGTGTTCCTCTCCCAAGTGCAACCCCTAAATTATGGAGAGTTGGCTGTAATGGGAACATAAACAATCATAAACATAAACAGTCATTTCACAATATAGAGAGAAACCGATGCTCCCCTTTGTGAAGGTGTAATAACTGTAGTATTTGTTAAGCTCTTACTATGTGCCAGGCACTGTTCTAAGGTTTCTGAGATCCCTAGCTAAACTGTAAAAACTCTCACCAGCTGTGATACTCTCTTTTCTCCAGCATCCTCTCCAAGCATGGCACCTACAATCTGCCACAGTGGCTCTCTCCATGCCCCTCTGATCCAAAGCTACCACCCCTCATGACCCAACCAGGGTCCAAACTATGTTCCCCATTTGAAATTACCCATTGTTGTCTATGATCTGCATCACCACCCACTCCATCAGTGCAGATAATTGAAAGTTGTCAGATTCTGCCTCAGGTTTCTCTACTATAAAATGAGAAGAATAATTCTATCACCATACGTGGAGAGAAAAAATGAGATAATTAATGAGCTACATCCTCCCCAGTGCCAAATCACTCTTGGATTAGCCTAGGTGCTTTGAGAAGCCTATTAATTCATTCAAGCCA
Source organism: Ornithorhynchus anatinus (assembly GCF_004115215.2). NCBI lineage: Eukaryota > Metazoa > Chordata > Mammalia > Monotremata > Ornithorhynchidae > Ornithorhynchus > Ornithorhynchus anatinus. The sequence goes on from NC_041749.1 coordinate 30,293,921, forward strand.
CTAGGGCACTGTTTTCAAAGTATTAATTAAATGCGTACACTCAGGGGACCACTAGCTGGGCCAGCCCTAGAATTGGGCCAATGAAGGAAAATTCCCTAGAGCTGTCCAGAGTTGGGCTCGCTAGGAGGAGTGGGATAGCCTTGGGTGACGGCCCAGGGCTGTTTCAAATTGGTTTGGAAAGGGAGGGGAAAAGGAAAGAGATGAAAGGACAGAACTTCCATTCTTCAGAAAGTTTCTCCCCATTTGGGGCCCCATGTCCTCATAGGGACAGGCCTGTTCTAAACTTCACCTTCCCCTATAGTTTTAACATTCTCTTTATATCTTTACTAGTTTTCCAACCACATTTACTTGCAACTGTAGTGCTCTGAATGGTTGAAGACTAGGTCTGCATATTTTCCGCATACGCACAGATTTCTCCACACTCACACTTTATTTTCTATTGCAGCCAAAAGCCACAGAATTGCCCTTTTTGACTCTTTGGGGACGCACCATCCTTTATTCTTTTAATGTATCGATTGTCTTCAGCTCTTAGGTAGTGACATACGGCATTTATTCCCATAACCCACAGGGAGAAACAGAAGTATTCAGAGGTTAAGTATGTTGTGCAAGGTCACACACCAAGTGAGAAATCAAACCAAAAATGTGGTTTTGGGAAACGGAATATAGCTCTCCTTTCACAGATTTCTACTTGATTAAAGATATGTATGCCTTCCTGACCAAAAGCAAATGATTAGGAAGTTGTGTGTTTCCAGAGTGATACTGAAAAAATCCATCTCGTCTTTATTTCTTAGAAAGATCTTGGATGAAGTCCTCTTGATAATACAGAGACAGCTCAAAGGCTAGCATTAATAGTAATTGCTGAGCAACTACTGAATCTGTGCACTGTGCTAAGCGGTTGGGAAATACAAGTGAAGCACAGGATGAAACTCAGTCTTAAAGTCAGAGGAATCCACAGGAGGCTAAGAAGGAAAGAAGAAGGGAGACAGAATATTGCAATTAGTACATGGTTTTAGTCTCAGAAAGGACAAGATAGTGCAGGAAGTGAAGGGAAATTTATAGAGCTACTTTTTGGGCAGATATTAATGATAGAAGCGTACTGAACTCAGCAGCCATATGGGTAGATATTAATGATAGGAGCACCCAGATTCCCTGGGGAATAAAGACAGTAAGCACCAAGGCCTAGTGGAAAGAGAACAAGCCTGGGAGTCAGAGGACCTGGGTTCTAATCCTGCCTCTACCACTTGACTGTTGTGCATGACTTTGGGCAAGTCACAATTACCTCATCTGTAATTTGGGGATTAAGACTGTGACCCCCCCCCCCATGGGAGATATACTATGTCCAACTTGATTATCTTGCATCTAATCCAGCACTTAGTACAGTGCCTGCCACATAGTAAGCACTTAAATACCAAAAGAGACAAAGAGAGGGAGTGTGAGGAACTGAAGTGAGGTACTGCCTTATCAATTTTATTTACTAAACAATTACTGTATGCTGAACACTGTATTAAGACTTGGGGGAATACAATATAACAGAGTTGGTAGACATGTTAGATATAAATGGGACAAGTAGATGCACTTTTAGAAGGAAAGTCAGGATTGAGGTTATATTTGAAGGATCCCAACATGAATGTAAAACACATCTATATTTGATTGGCGTTTATTTCTGTGATGTGAGTAGAAGAGAGGGGCACAGGAAAGATTTGGGCCAATTAGGTCTGAAGAGAAGCTCTATTGCTTGCTTTGTGCAAACACAGTACTTTCTCAGGCTTTAGTTACAGGGTGGAATGCAGGCCTCATTATCTTCATTAGAAAATAATGATAGTCATTCTGGATGGGAGGAAAGGGATATGACAATATTTAGAAGTCAGGAAAATTGCTTCGTAAAAACTCATGAGACCCAGCTGTCTGAGATACCCCAGTGGGAAGAAAAATGCAATTGCAGCTCTCTAGACTTCTCCTGACCTTTAATAAAGGTTATTTCCATTGTGAAATCTCCTGTAGTGGAGAAAACTGAGTATAGCATATGCCCCTTTCAGCTTCTCGGCCAGCCTAGGGAGCTTCATGGCAAATACATTAACTCACACCACTCTAAGGGCCTTGAACAAATAAGAGCTCCTCATCCTCAGGCTCCCAGGCAGCCCATCTGCTCGGATAACTTAGATTTTCTAGCCAATACGCGTCTCCCAGAGTAGTAGGCATAGCTCTGTCTGAGCAGATCCTTTAGTGCAGAAGATGGCAGAAAAACAGGACTCCATGAGAGTATGGGCCTCTTCCTTCCTACACACATTTCCTGGCGCTCTGCACATATTCTTTGCCACATTTTAAAAATCACTGCCATCCATTTTTTTTTATGGTACTTGTTAAGAGCTTACTATGTGCCAGGTACTGTATGAGGTGCTGGAGTAGCTGCAAGTAATTCAGTTTGGACCCAGCCCATGTCCCACATAGAGAAGCAGCGTGGCTCAGTGGAAAGAGCACGGGCTTTGGAGTCAGGGCTCATGAGTTCGAATCCCAGCTCTGCCACTTGTCGGCTGTGTGACTGTGGGCAAGTCACTTAACTTCTCTGTGCCTCAGTTCCCTCATCTGTAAAATGGGGATTAAGACTGTGAGCCCCACGTGGGACAACCTGATTCCCCTATGTCTACCCCAGCGTTTAGAACAGTGCTCGGCACATAGTAAGCGCTTAACAAATACCAACATTAATTAATTAATTAATTAGCTCACAGTCCTAATCCCCATTTACAGATGAGGGAAAAGAGGAACAGAGAAGTTAAGTGACTTGCCCATGAAAACCCAGCAGACAACTTGCAAAGGCAGGATTAGAACCCAGATCCTTCCAACTCTCAGATATGTGCTCTCCACGTTAGGTGACTCTGCTTGAGGGGCAGAGTGTTTGTAGTGGTTTTGTGGGGGTGGGAGGGGGATGGGAGGTCAGGGACAATTAGCTGGCTCCATTAAAGATCTCACCTTCCAACCATGCTGCTTCACTCTCTTTCCCCAACAATAAGCACATCCCAGACCAGCTGGGCAGAGGCATTCTGATAAAAATGCCAGGGAGAGAAGTTGGCAGGTCAAACCAAGGGATTATGCAGAGGGGAAAATGTAATTAGTGGTTGGACTCCTTTGGCTTCTTTTCAGGCCTTCTTTTCGGAAGATCACTAAAGTTATTGGTCAGCACCACTTTAAAATGGGGTGCCCTTTTGCCCTGGATATTTTCCAGTTTGGGATCAGACTCCATTTAAGAAGTTTAAAAATGGTGAGCTTCTTTGAGGGAGACTTGATTCCCGATGACAATGGCCCTCTCACCAGAAGTGTTTATTGGGCAATAGAAGTCTTGTAACTGGATGTGCTTAAGGTTCTTTTTCTTCCATTCACGTCAGCAGCAGGCTTTCCACTGCTCAACTGCTGCCAGGTTTGTCTTCCAACTTTAATCCTCAAACAATAAATATGAGTGAATTTCTTAATTATATTTACCTTCAAGGACTTGTTCTTTTTTCAGAACCAATTGTACATAGTGAATATCTCTGCACAGCAATTGTTTTAATGTACCAGGAATCAGAATCTAGCCTAGGTTTTCTGAGGAATTATTTAACCAACTAAGGGCATCAATTGTCCCATCTTTAAAAGGTCCTATTTCACCCTATGTTAATTCAGAGGGAAAATTATTTAATTAGAACTCAAAGTTCAGCTCATATACTTCATAAACAGTGATACTACACTCAAACTAAAAGGACCATACCATATCGATATAAAGAGTTTTGGTTTCCCAAAATCAGGCTGTAATTTAATGAGATCGGCAGCGTGGGACTTGGGACTCAGAGGTCAAGGGTTCTAATCCTGGCTCTGCCATTTGTCACCTGTGTGACCTTAGGCAAGTCACTTAATTTCTCTGTGTCTCAGTTATCTCATCTGTAAAATGGCGATGAAGAGTGTGAGTCCCATGGGACAACTTGATTACCTTGTATCTACCCTAGCGCTTAGACCAGTGTTTGGCACATAGTAAGCACTTAACAAATACCAACATTATTATTATTATTATTATGGGATTTGTGATTCAGAGATGTTGCCATTCTTGATTCACTGCCAAAGGAGTTCATAAATTCTCATGTCATTTTATCATATCATTTTGGGGGATCTTTCACAAAATTAAGTAAATCAGGAATTCTGACCTCTCAGAATTTTGGCTTAAAAAATCTTTCTTGAAAGTTTATACATTGAAAATACTTTTAAGGACTTGCTAGTTAAGCTGGGCCTAATATAAGTGAGATCTCATACATTCTTCTTCAAATGCCACTGAATCATTTCCAATCCATAGCGACTCCATGGACACACTCCAGAATGTCCTCTCTTCTGCCATAAAGTCATTCTGGCATATGTATCCATAGAATTTTCTTGGTAAAGATATGGAAGTGGTTTACCATTGTCTTCTTCCATGCGGTAAAAGCTTGAGTCTCTATTGTTATCTTTGATCAACGTTTTGATCACTTGATCATCTGCCTTTGACTCTTCCCCATGCCCCTGCTGCACAGCATAGGTGGAATGACTTTGATGCTTTGGCTTAGACCTTTCCATTAGGGCAACCCTATATGGCATAACTCTGAGCTTCATCAGCACACACAAATTCGCCTCCCACGATAAGCTGTTGATTCATAGAAAAGGATCTCATACATACTGACCCCTAATTAGCAGAATTATGTGGTTGCACCGAGGGTAAATCAGACCTAATGGAGTAAGTTCATTAAGTGAAGGAGAGGCTTAACCTAGATAGAACTAACTAATGTTATTTTCTTGAAAATGCCTGCTATTGAGACAATGTGATATCAACTTTGTTAAGCTCCCCCTCTAGAATGTAAGCTTATTTTGAACAGGGAACCCCTCTACTAATCTGTTGTACTGTACTCTCCCAAGTGCTTTGTACAATGCTCTGTACATAAGCACTTAATAAATACCACTGATTGATTGATTATTGTATCCCCTTGAAAGATAACTGCAAACTTGACCAGAAATATGTTGCCACTATGGGATGGATAATAAAAATGACAGCCACTCTACAGTTATTTGCCACATCACCAAAAATGAAGGAGACTCTGCAGTTGATCACAGCTCATCATTAGAAGTTCGGAGCTCATTTTGGGTGGGGAACATGTCTACCAACTTTGTTATACTGTACTCTCCTAAGTGCTAGTTCAGTGCTCTGTACACAATAAGCACTCAATAAATATTATTGATTGACTGACTAAAGGCTATGTCTCCAGTTGTATTTATCAAGTGCTTATGATGGGCCAACCGCTGTGCTACGGGTCTAGGACAGAAACAAGATCAAACACAGTCCCTGTCTCTTAGGGCTCACACTCAAAGAGTTAGGGAGAACAAGCGCTTTATCCCCATTTTACAGATGAGGAATCTGAGGCACAGAAAAGTTAAATAACTTTCCTAAAGTCACAAAACAGGTCGGTGGCAGACCTTCACTCAGAACCCAGGTCTTCTGACTCCTAAACCCTTGCCCTCTCCAATAGGCACTTTTTTCTTGTCTCAATAAAGCTGCTTACCGCTAATCTTTGATTCAAAGGCGACTCTTAAAACTAAGGATCCAGAGCCCAGAAGAGCTAAGGATTAAATTCTGGCCAAACCACTAGCTTTCAGTGTGACCTTGGATCAACCACTTATCTTGATGTTGTAATCACTCAGCTGGAAAGCTGTTAGCTGAGTTTCTTTGGCAATCAGGTGCTGCAAGAGCAAAACTGAGTTTTTCCAACAAAGAAATGCAAGACTGGGCTCTGTAAACAGTTGAGAGATCAAGTTGGATACATCAGGTATGGCTTTACTTCTAATGCCCAGAAAGCTCTGGGTCAATTCCAGCCAGAGGATAGTTTTGGCCAGTCATTTACTTGCCCCAAGGTCATTTATTGGTCCATCAGTTCCACTAGCTAATGGTAAGGTTTTGCAGAGAGGATAAATCAGTTGAATACATCCCTAGACACATTTTAAGTCTAGAAGAGGGAGGACTGAGCCTTTCTGGGATGCAGGCAGTTGCCTTGAAGTGACTCAGAACTTACTGCCGAGTGGGTATGCAAGAGTCTCACACCCCAACATAAATTTCAGAGAAGCATGTCTCTTTCCATCCTTCCCTCTTCACACCCTTCCTAGTTCTGCTGTTTTATTAAAGTATGGACCCTAACTTTGTCCCATCACATGGGCAGAAAATAGGATTAAGCTTCATTTTATCCCCTGCAGTCTTATATCTAAGATGGAAAGGGTTAAAAAATAGCTTCCTTAAAAATGTGGGACTACCAGGACAGCAAGTAGAAGGGATATCTGGGTCCCACGTCTGGCCATGGGGTGGGATTCGTGGGTTTCCTCTTACATCTTTCCCCATGTTCTGAACTTGGGATCATTCACTGACCGAGATATATACACATATATAAAACAGAATGGGATATTCATTCATTCATTCATTTGTAATTATTGAGCGCTTACTGTGTGCAGAGTAGTTCACCAGATTCATCCACTGTATAAACTAATTGCAAGTTAAGGAACCAATTCTCAGTTCTATTATGTCATTTCCAAATTTATTTCACAGGACTAGGGCATGTTTTTGATAAAATATATTTTGTGTTTTGATAAAACACATTTCATCATCAATAGCATTAACTAATTGCACATCAGTGTTCGGCATACCAAGCAAAACCACTCAAAATCCAAACTCTCCTTTCTCCTTTTCCTTTCTCTTTTTCTCTTCCCCACTGCCTCCTAGCTGGATTTTTTATCTAGGGCTGTTTAGACCATGTTAGGGGACAAGTGTCATCTGTTGCGTGGGAATGGGTTTGAGGATTGGCATGGTGAGAGTGAAAGACTGGAGTCAGTAACACTGAGCCATGCAAGATTAATTCTGCATGGCAAACTAAACTTCTCTTTTGGGAGGAATACACTCATTTTAGTTTGGAGCCCTGCGTCTACTCCAAGTGAAAGCTTCCCTCTCAGGAGGAATACACTTATGGAGCCAGCAAGGTCCCCCAACCTCTACCAGCTGGGGGAACCTGCAACGAGACACTAGTTATCTCCAAGGGTTACCTTTCAAATCACCCAGCAATTGAGCTCCCTCTCCAAGGGGATACTCACTTCTTCTTGCTCCAGCGAGGAGTTCCGATCATTCACTTGGTACTATGCAGGGTCCAACAGAGTGGACATCCCCAACTTTGGGTAGAGGTGACTCACCACATCAGTGTGACAGAGTTCCATCCTACTACTAAGAGTTCAGGGAGACCTTCCCCAAATATACCCTGCTACTTCTTGATCCTCTTCCCTTCTGTTACCGTATTTGGGGAGGGGGATTCATGTGACAAGATCCATCCAAATCTTCTCACTGCCACCCCTCCTGCTGGGTCTTCAAAATTAAGGGACCCACACTTTTTGGCTTAGTGTTGCGAGGTATGTGATGTGTTTATTCAGAGCTAACACTCAATCATAAAGATAGAGACCATTCTGGCCAGCATCTGACCAGTCAAAACAAGTGGTGTTGGGCATTATCCAGCAGCTGGGAACCCAGTAAAAAATGACAAAATTACTGGCTCATGTTGGGGAATGGGTGAGTTTGTCTCTAGACCATACCCTTTGGGCCAGGAAAGACTTTGTGGGAGACTCTTTTGTTAGGGAAATAGAGGGAGCTTTCCAGTCCTGGAGTGAGGGATATAAGTAGAGGGAGAGGTGTATGCCAAAGTGGATTCAGGGATATGAGGAACTAGTTATGATTGAATGAATGGATGAATAAAGGGAATGGCCAGAAGGCTGTCACATGGGAACTAAGTGGAAGAAGCTCTTCACATGAAATGAGGGCATATAAAAAACTACGTCCATTTTTATTTGGGCAGGAGTCAAATGTCCAAAGCCTTATAGTGTTGTGATGTTGGGTCACTGGGCTAAGGGTGGTTCTGTTGAAAGCAGCCAGGAACCTGAAAACCTCGGTAATGAACCACAACTTTTGATGTTACTGTTTTTAATTTAACTGTTTCTGCAGTAATCATCCGGTTATTTCTTTCCTTGTGAGCCTGCCACAAGTTCCCAGTTTTAGATTCTCAGATCCCCCTGCAGGTCAGGGACCCTCTGATTATCCCTGCTTATTGTCCTATTATTTCGTTCAGTGCTTTACCAAAAGCAAATGCTTAACAAATTCAATAAATTAATGGTAATAATTGAGCATTTACTCTTAGAACACTGTACGAAGCCCTTGGGTGAGAACGTGATAACAGAGTTAGTAGAAATGTTCTCTGTCCAAATGGGCTTACAGTCTGGCAGGGGAAACAGGCAAAATAAACTACGGATACATAAATCAGAGCTGTGGGACTGAGGGTAGGGTAAATAAAGGGTACAAATCTAAATGTGAGGGTGACACAAAAGGGAGAGGGAATAGGGGAAATGAGGGCTTAGTCAGGGAAGATTTCTTGGAGGAGATGTAATTTTAATAAGGCTTTGAAGGTGGGGAGAGTTAGAGTCTGTTAGATATGAAGAGAGAGGGAGGTTGTTACAGGCCAGAGGCAGGACATGGGTGAGGGGTCAGTGGAAAGATAAACGAGATTGAGGTATAGTAAGTAGACTGGTGTTAAAGGAGTAAAGTGAACATTCTAGATTTTAGTAGGAAATCAGCAAGGTCAGATAGAAGGGGGCAAGGTGACTGAGTGCTTTAAAGCCAATGATGTCTATTATTTTTCATTTTTGAGGCGTGGAGAAACAGGGATTGAAAGCTTTTTTTAGAAAAATGATCTGGGCAGCAGATTGATAGACTGGAGTGGGAAGAGACGGAAGGCAGGGAGGCCAGCAAGGAGGCTGATGCAGTAGTCAAAGTGGGATAAGTTAAGGGCTTAGACTTGTTGGCTGTGTGACTGTGGGCAAGTCACTTAACTTCTCTGTGCCTCAGTTCCCTCATCTGTAAAATGGGAATTAAGACTGTGAGCCCCACGTGGGACAACCTGATTCCCCTATGTCTACCCCAGCGCTTAGAACAGTGCTCGGCACATAGTAAGCGCTTAACAAATACCAACATTATTATTATTATTATCTATGTGGTAGCAGTTTGGAAGGAGAGGAAAGAGTGGATTTTAGCAATGTTGTGAACATAGAACCGACAGGAATTGATGACACCCTGAATATGAAGGTAGAATAAGAGAGATGAATCCATGATAACACAAAGGCTATAGACTTTTAAGACAGGAAGGATGGTGGTGCTCTCTACAATGATGAGGAAGTCAGGAGGAGGGCATGGTTTGAGTGGGAATATGAGGAGTTCCGTTTTGGACATGTTACTGCGCTGTGCCTCAGTGACTGCATCTGGAAAATGGGGGTGAAGGTTGCCAGTCCTGTGTGGAACATAGCATCCAACCTGATCAACCTATAATAATAATAAGAATGATGGTAGTCGTGAAGTACTTACTATGGGCCAAGCACTGTTCTAGGCCTGGGGTAGATGCAAGGTGATCAGGTTGTCCCTCGTGGGGCTCACAGTCATGGGTTCTAATCCCCCCCGGCTCTGCCACATCATTTGGGTGACTTTGGGCAAGTCACTTCACTTCTCTGTGCCTCAGTTACCTCAACTGTAAAATAGGGGTTAAGACTGTGAATCCCAAGTGGGACAACCTGCTTGAGTTGTGTCTACCCTAGCGCTTAGAACAGTGCTTGCTACATAGTAAGTGCTTAACAAACACCATTATTATTATTAGTAGTAGTATTAATCCCCATTTTCCAGATGAGGCCACTGAGGCGCAGAGAAGTAAAGTGGTTTGCCCAAGGTCACCCAGCAGACAAGTGGCGGAGTTGGGATTAGAACCCACGTCCTCTGATGCCCAGGCCTGTGCTCTTGTCACTAAGCCACCATCCTTCTCTACCCCAGTGCTTAGAACCATGCTTGGTACATAGTAAGTGTTTAACAGATACCGTTATTATTATTTTGGTATAGGTATTGGGGGGGTTGGGTGTGTAGGGTTGGGTGTGTAGTGAACCGCAGAGAGGGCAGGGCCTGGTGGACAGATCCAGCTGTGGGGATGGGGGCTCAGGGGGCCTAATGGCCCTTCCCCTCATGTGAGTCTGCCAGACTACTTGTTTTGTTTTGTTGTTTATCTCCTCAATTTAGACTGTGAGCCCATTGTATCTGTTGCCGAATTGTACATTCCAAGCACTTAGTACAATGTTCTGCACATAGTAAGCGCTCAATAAATACGATTGAATGAATGAGGTGTTGGCAGCACATCCAAATAAAGGTGTCCTGAAGGCAGGAGGGAATAAGACAATACAGAGAAGGAGAAAGATCAGAGACGGTGATGTACATTTAAGAGTCAGATGGCAGTTGAAGCCACTGGAATGAATGAGTCCTCCGAGGTAGTGAGAGTAGAAGAAAAATTATACTGATTGTTCACAACTATTATTACTATATTTTCTTAGAATTAGTCCTTGGATTCAAGGCAGCAAAACTCTCTCTCAATCATCACATCAGGAACTCATTTCAAGCACCAGGCTGAATTGAGCCACAAGGATAGAATTTCACATTTTGGGAAAGTTTGAGTTTTATTGTTTTCTACATGAGACACTGGGATGTTTTTCAGCTGTGAATAGGCCTAAAATTGCCTGGTGTTTTTCTTGTTGTTGCTTCTGAGTAGTAAATTCTGTTGAACACTATAGAGTTTACACATCTTGGGCTCCGGATTTATTATCCCTCAAATACTGTGCAGCTCGTTTTGAATTATTTCTCCCAGTCTATCTGTGGGCTTTTCCACCCTGGGAGTAAAAGCTGCATGATGTACTGAAGTTTTCAATTCCTTCCCAAAAAGGAGCCTTTCTGCAGAAGGAGCAGGGTGACTTTGATAAAAAATGATTACTTTTTTATGCCATAATAAAAGTGTTAAGTCTTTACAGGAGTTCTTCCTCTAGGGTCTCTTTTTTTTTCCTCTCCCTGTCATGTAAGGGAAGGTACAATCACCGAAATGGTCCCTAGTTAAACAATGAGCTCTGCAAATGCCAAAAAGCATTTGTGGATTTTTTTCCAGGCTGTCTAGACAGCGGCAGCCCACCTGTGGTGATGAGCATTGTCCATGAGCCTGGAGGTCCAGACACAGTATCATCAAAGCAGGAATCTATTCCCCTATTCCTGTCAGAGCTTTGGAATGGTGTTTCATTCTGTGGTGTCCTTCTATGCTTAGGTTTCAGGCAATGCCCCTCTGGCTCTTGGCTGCCTGTGTCTCATTAAGGCAGCTGGATTACCTTCGAGTAAATTCGCTTTGACTGTTGCATTGCAACACAGCCCCGGCTTCCAGCCAAACCTGTGGTTCCATCCTCCCCTTTTCAGCCCCAGGTAGCAGAGGAAGCCCTTGGCCAGAATTTGAAGGGACTAACCTTGACTACCCGTTGGCAAGCAGCAAGTAGGACAGTCTTTTTAGAACAACTGGAATGCCACCGATTGAGCATGATCATCGGAACACGAATCACTTTAGAAAAATACCTGAGGATCAGAAGGGTTCCGAAAGGGGAATGTCACAAAAGCTGCCTGACCAAGGATCATAATTTGGTTGACTTAAGTGCTGTGAAGGCTTAGTGACCACCCCAGACAGTCTTCTCCTAGCCAAGTTCCCATCCCGCAAGCAAAATAGGCTGCCATCATTGAGAATATCCACCAATCAGGGAAGGGGTATCCTGGGATACCTTACAGCCTAGAACAATGACCCTCAAATTTTCAAGATACGACTGGCACTGCCCCTCTGCCACTGCAGTCACTGCCATCCCTGCCACTATTGCTGGCTCTACCTACTGCCTTTCAAGGTGAAAAAAGGTGAGGCAGCCTGAATTTTGATTCTCTGTGTTTCAGTTTCCTTGTTTACGGTTCGCAAAGTGGGAATTCAATGCCTCCTGCTTAGACTGTGAGCCTCATGTGGGACAGGGAGTGTGACTGACCTGATTAACTTGTGTCTATCCCATTACTTAGAAAAGAGTACTTGGTACACAGTAAATACTTAAATTCAATAACAATAATTAAAAAACTGGACAATCCAGGTCTATGAATGGCCTGTAGAGGGAATTTCCAACTCCTTGCAGGTGATAAGTAATAGGGTCCCTGTCTCCTAATTCCCTTTCAGTGGTCTATTATCCCAGTTAGGGATAGGTTAGGTGAACCAAGAAGGTAGGAGCATTTATATGAGCCTAACATTTTCCTCAAGTGCAACTCAATGGATCTTCTACCTGAAGAAATGATTTGCTTTACCAGTTGGAAAGATTTGTTGTGGAATGTACAGACACCTGAGAATAAGCAGTAACCCACATCCCTGAAAGAATAAAATGGTTCCTTTGTTTAGAACTAATGGTTCTGAAAAGAGGTCCTTTACAGAAAGCTCTTAGCTCTTCATTCCTATTTGTTCTAACAGGTAAGGCAGCCTGAAGAGATGACATTAGAACATTTTTACACCCATGAGGGGAGATGAAAGAAACTTTTTCTATAAGTAAATAGAAAAAGAGGTCAACTGGGAGTTTCCTCCCACTGTCTGACTTGAATTCTTAGTCACGTAAGCACATATCTCACCTGTGTCCTGGGAAGTGGTGAAACACAACCAAACGTGATGTGGTACAATGCCACATGGTGCCGCTTAATAGGGTGCAACAGTTCAGAACTATCTAGGACAAAGCTTATCCTCTGAAACATCAGTGGATTGGGATGAGAATGAACAAACTTCCAAGCTCTAAGCCTCAAAGCTCCTAAGTTCCACCTACTTTACAATCCACATTCTCTCATCTTCCTTTTCTCCTTTCCTAGTGTTTTTGACTCACCCTTCAAACCCTGAGTCAATGCAACTCCTGAAGGTGCTTAAAACTTACCTGCCAGCAAATAGCTTGCCCAATGGGAGAACTCTCCATGTTCACTGAACATCAGAAATAGTCTAGATGCTGTAAAATATCCAACGTCAAAAGTGTGCATGAGGTTCTGTGGCTTATTTTGTAATAGATGCTGACTGAAGGAGATCTGCATATTTCCCTCTCAAACCTGGAGCCATTTCAGATTTTATGCCCTTTAACTTTTGTTGAACTTCTATCACTTTCCTGAACTCAATCTTCAGTGATGGTACCATTGGAGAAAAGGTTCATTCCAAAGTAATAAATGAACTCTATGGACTATGGCAAACAGGGGTAATTATTACACATTATCACTCTGGCTAATGACATCAGAATGGCTGCTGCCTACTCCCAACATGTATAATCAGGAGCTTAAATTAACAAATTCTGCTCTCTGTGATTAAGGCCATATTAACTGAAACATTACATTCTTAATTCTTTTGTATCCTCATTCACTAAGCCAGTATCAAATGCTCTATGACATTGAAAGTATGTGCAAATTAAAAGAAACAGATGTTAAAATTTCCAAAGCTAGTTTTGTACCTGATTTTCAGATAATTGGGTCAATGTCACCCAGTATTTCACACAAACACATTCGTGTATATGTGCATCAGCCTCCTCAATAGTCTCCTTACCTCCAATCTCTCTCCTCTCAAGTCCATACTTCATTCTACTGTCCAGATCACTGTTCCACATCATCATTCGGCACACGTCTCCTCACTCCTCAAAAAATTTCATTCAGTAAACCAATCCTCTCCACATCAAGTAGAAATTTGGGATTATTTGTTTTTTGGCACTCATTTATCTCTCTCCCTCCTACATAACCAGTCTTCTTCCATGACACCCCAGCTCACACTGTTCGGTCCCGTCAAGCTGATCTAGTCAATTGACCTCATTCTCATCTTTGCCACTATCAACCTCTTTCTCATACTCTCTCCACTGCCTGGCAGCTATCCCCATTTTCAAAGCCCTCTTGAAATCTAATTTCCTCCAGGGGTCTTTCAATGATTAATTTCTAATCTCTCTTGGTTATATCCCTCCTACTGCCTGTTCAACACTTCTGTACCACATAGACACTTAATTATTCACAACCCCCCATGGTACCTTTTTTACATACCTAAAATATCGACTTAAGCATTAATTCATATATACATCCCCTATTCCTCCTTATTTCTATCCGTAATCTATTTATTGTCTATCTCTCACACTAGATTGTAAGATTCTTGAGGGAAGGGATTATGTATACTGATTCTATCATATTCGCCCAAGTGCCTAGAATGGCCCTTTATGCACAGTATGGAAAATTACTAAAAGTGAAAATTACTGAAAGTGAATGTACACCCTGTGGTGGAAGGGAAGAAAGTGTACTAGAGAGATGAAATTTATTGTTATTACTTTATTTCCAAAGTGCTTACTTTAGTGCAAAGGACGGAACTAAACACTGGAGAGAGTTGCACAGAGATTGTGCTAGTCCACAAAGGGATCATTATTTAAAAAGGGGGCTAACAAAAGATACAGAAGGACAGAAACTAATGGGATTAATAGTGAAAAATTAAAAAATCAAAAACTACCAAAGCTGTATTATGTTATGACTGAAAGGAACAGGTTTCAGTTTCTCACCACTCTGACCCAGCCATTCCTAGTCCAAAGGATTACAACTTCCCAGTGGGTTCTGGAAAGTTGTTCTAGTGGCTTCTGCCCTTCTCATTCCTCTGAGGCATTGGCTGGAAGTGGAGGGCTCCACTGTCCAGGTCACCTCAGAGCCATGTTGGGGTGAAGCTCGGGGTATGTGGCTACATGGGATACATGTAAATATAGCAATCATTTTCTTGGGGGGGTTTTCTTTCAGTGCTTGGGATGATTCTGTTTGAACAGTTAAGTCACCTCCAGCAGAAGAACTGCAGTCTAGCAAGTCTTTCGAGTGGTTTTATGTCCAACAGAGTTAAACTTTAAATGTGTCAGCGCCTAGAACTACATCTATCAAACAGAGTGTGCCCATGGAAACAGCCCATAGAACAGGCTCTCTCATATTTAGGTGTTGTTTTAGTCCTGCTCAGAGTTTAGCCCCACACTAAATCCTGTTTCCCCTTGACAGCTGCATTGTTTCCATATTTCATTTTTGATGAATTTTGTGAAAGTTAATAATCATATTTATGGTATTTGTTAAATACTTACAATGTATAAACAACGTACAAAAAGCCAGAGTGGAAACAAGATAATCAGTCCCTGTCTCACATGCACCTCACAGTCCAAGAGATAAGGAAAATGTCCCAGCAGCTGACTGGATCACTGTAGCTAACTGTACCAATCAATCATATTTTTTGAGCACTTACTGTGTATACAGTACTGTACTAAGTGCTTGAAAGAGTACAATATCACAGATTTGGTAGACATGTTCCCTGCTCCAAATGAGCTTAGGTTCTAGAGGGGGAGATAGGCATTAATATAAAATATGGATATACATAAAAGTGTTGTGAGGCTGAGGGTGGGGTGAATATAAAGTACAAATCCAAGTGCAAGGGTGATACAGAAGGAAGAGGGAGTAGAGAAAATGAGCGCTTACTTGACTATATTTTTTATGGCATTTGTTAAACCCTGATTATGTAGCAGGCACTATACTAAACTCGGGGTAGATACAAATTAATCAGGTTATACACAGTCTTAATCCCTATTTTATAGATGTCATCACAGGCACAGAGAAGTTAAGTGACTTTACCAAGCTCACACAGACCTTGGTTCTAATCCCGGATCTGCCACTTGTCTGCTGTGTGCCGTTGGGCAAATCACTTTACTTCTCTGGGTCTCAGTGACCTCATCTGTAAAATGGGGATTAAGAGTGTGAGCCCCATGTCAGGCAGGGACTGTGTTCAACCTGATTAACTTCTATCTATCCCAGTGCTTAGAACAGTGTAAGGACTTAATAATAATTATGGTACTTATTATCATCACACACTTCACTCCCCCAATGCCAATTACTCTCCCCTACTTTCAATAATAATAATTTGGGAGAGATGTGCTTTTAAGAAGCTTTTGAAAGTAGGAAGACTGTCTGTTGGAGGGTACATATTCTAGGCCAGAGTTAGGACATGAGCAAGAGGTTGGCAGTGAGATAAACGAGACTGAGGTACAGTGAGTGGGTTGGATTTAGAGGAAGCTAAGTGTGTGGGCTAGATTGAAATAGGGAATCGGGGTGGGAAGGAAGGAGAGGACAAGCTCATTGAGTGTTTTAAAGACAATGGTAAGAAGTTCCTGTTCGATGTCCAGGTGGATGGGCAACCACTGGAGATTCTTGAAGAGTAGGGAAAAATGAACTGCATATTTTTGTAGAAAAATGATCTGGACAGAAGAGTGAAGTGTGTACTGGAGTGGGGAGAGAAAGAAGGCAGGGAGGTCAGCAAGGAGGCTGATGCAGTAATCATGACAGGCCAGGATTAACACCATAACAGTTGGGATGGAGAGGAAATGGTGGATTTTAGCGATGTTGTGGAAACTGAACAAACGGAATTTGGTTACAGATTAAATAATTGGGTTGAATAAAAGAGATGAGCAGAGGATAACACCAAGGTTACCCACTTGTGAGACAGGGAGAATGGTCATTTTTGTAGAAAAATAATCTGGGAAGCAGAGTGAAGTATGGACTGGACGGGGGAGAGACGGAAGGCAGGGAGGTCAGCAAGGAGACTGATGCAGTAATCAAGACAGGCTAGGATAAGAGCTTGGATTAACACTGTAACAACTGGGACAGCTGCATGGCTTAATGGATAAGAGCACGGGTTTGGGAGTCAGAAATCATGGGTTCTAATCCCGGCTCTGCCACATCAGCTGTGTGACTTTGGGCAAGTCACTTAACTTTTCTGTGCCTCTGTTACCTCATCTGTAAAATGGGGATTAAGACTGTGAGCCCCATGTGATTACCTTATATCTACCCCAGTGCTTAGAACGGTGCTTGGCACGCAATAAGCGCTTAACAAATACTATTATTATTACTATTACAGTGTTGAAAAAGTCAGAAGCCACATAGCCAATCATCCTGGATTGAAATAATGGTCTATGCTGCCCAGGACTCTGTCTCTGGCCGTGAAAGTCAAGGATATTTTGAGGGGCAATAGGATGGCTGGCCCCACTTTCAAATTCCCTCCTGGAACCTCAGCATTTCAAATGCGTCCCCACTCCTCAGCTTCATTTCCATATTTTCTCAATTGCTGCCTTCTGCCCTGCTGATTACAGATGCTTGACAATTTAGGTAAGGAAAATTACCCACACAGCTATTGGGCTAAGCAATCTCAGTAAGTGAGATAAGATGGGGTAGAAAGATGGAAGGGTCAAATCAGAAATGGATTTAAAGTGCAAGAGTTCTAACCCCTTAATCCTAGGATTTTGATTGACAATGCTGACTAAGAGGAAAAACTGCATTCTTAGCTGGTTTCCCAACTGGAGAGTTCATAGACCTAACAAGTCGATCAGTTTCCCTCTTTGTTAACTTCTATACACAGAAATTGGAGTTTTCAAGGAAACTGTGATGGCAAAAACAGCTACCAGAGTTCCAGTGCCATTTTGTTTTTGGTTTTGTTTTTTTATGGTATGTGTTAAGCATTATGGGCCAGCCACTATACTAAGTGCTGGAGTAGATACAAGCTAGTTAGTTGGGACACAGTTCATGTCCCACATGGGACCAACAATCTTAATCTCCATGTGACAGATGAGGTAACTGAGGCACAGAGAAGTTAGGTGACTTGCCCAAAGTCACACGGCAGACAGTGACCTGCCCAAAGTCACACAGCAGACAAGTGGTGGAGCCTGGATTAGAAACACAGGTCCTTCTGCCTTCCAGGCCTGTGCTCTATCCACTAGGCACACTGTAAATTAAAATGTTTCAGCTTCACTTCACTTATGGATTGTTCCAAAGCAGAGGATCTCTGAATCAATTGAGTTAGGTATGTGCCAGTGAAATTACTTAGGATTTTAGGTCCAAGAAGGTCTATGAGTTTATCAAGAGATGAGGGATGGAAGAACCAGGGCATGACCCCTTGGCTGACCAGGGTAGGGGAAATAGAGGAAGAAAACTAGCATCTTTTATTAAAAACTACTAATATTCTGCTATTACTGGGAGCCAGAGAAAGTATCAGACATCAATTTCAGGAAAAATAAACTCTTGAGAAGCAGTATGTTCTAGTGGATAGAGTATGGGCCTGGGAGTCAGGAAGACCTGAGTTCTAGTCCCAGTTCTGCTACGGCTGTGTGGCCTTTGGCAAGTCCCTTAACTTCTCTGTGACTCAATTACCTCATCTGTAAAATGGGGATTGAGACTGTAAGCCTTATGTGGGACATTGTCCAAGCTGATTACCTTTTATCTACCCCTGTGGTTAGAACAGTGCCTGACACTGAGTAAGCACTTAACAAATACCATAAAAAAGTCTGCCTCTGAGTCTTTAGGCCTCTGGGAGTTGGGGGTTGGGGGGGATGATGCTGGAAAGGAGACCAAAGTTTAACTGAGTCTGACCCTGCCACTTGAGCCCCATTTTTCTCAGATGCTTCTTCAATCTTTAAGTATGATAGCTGCAGTCAACCAGATTCCTTTATAAAAAGTAGATCCCAGAAAAATGTAAAACTTTTCACTGACTACATATAGTCTTCAGAAAGTGTTGGCATTTATGAGGAAAGAAATTACAGTTCCTCACTATATTCTCTCTTACTACTGCAAAACAGCACATCTTTAACCCTCTTTGCTCTTAATTATCACACTCTTGTGTCCTTATCTGATTTACCTGCCCTGTTTTCTCTGAAGTTATGAACTACTTATGAATAGAAACCATGCTTATATGTTCACTCCCAACAAATGATGGGAATTTTTGTAGGAGGGGCTTTTGCTTCCTTAGGGAATGCTTCTACCAACTCTGTTGTTCTTGGATCCCCAAGCACAGTGCTCTGTGCGAAATAAGCGCTCAACCAATATCATTGGTTGACTGATTCCCTGCTAATAGGAGCTACCAGTTGGATGGGCTCCACAATGAAACATTTATCTTGGCTTTTCTAATTGCAAACTGCCTTTTCTATATCCTTCTGGAGTTCCTTTTCTTCATAATGGAAGTCAATTGCTTGGGTTAGATTCAGCCTCTTCATGGTGTGATTACTAGCCATAAGATTGCACTTGAAGTCCAGATAACCTGCAGTGATCACGAGTCTATCATAGTTATTGGTGAGGGGTCTGAAAGAAATTCAGAGTCCTGTTATATATGCTTAAATATTCAGAACTAAAGCAAAAAAAGAAGTTTGATTTCACAGTATAAAAAGACGGGAGTGAAAGCTAGAGTTAAATCCAAATTTCAACTCCAAAATTCCAAACTACCTAATCTTTGACTATCACACAAATATTATCATTCTAGAAATGTTTCTTAGACAAAGGTTCTTAAATGGATAAACAAGGTTCTGAAAATCCAAATCCATGGTTCCAGAGGGGACAATCAATCAAAAAAATCAATCGATGGTATTTACCAAGTGCTTACAATGTGCAGAGCACTGTACTAAGTGCTGGGGAGAGTACAGTAGTATAGAGTTCGTAGACTCCTCCCCTACCCACAGTGAGCTTAAAGTCTAGAGAAGGACAGGATACAGATGCCAAGAAAGAGAGACAGGGACTATGTTTTATCAACTAGAAGAACCCTGCCCGTTGATTGGTTCCTGTTCCAAGGAGCTTCTGGGAAATGTACAACTTTTGCCTACTGGCAATGCAGTTCCTAAGTGGAGTTTTCCAACATCCCTTCAAAGCCTTAGCTCTGCCGCCAATGGGAGCCTGATTATTAATTATAACCACACCCTGTCAACCCTTAGTTTCTACTGTAAAATTTATAGACAGTAATGGAGCCAAAAAAATTCCATCTTTCTTTAGAAAATGAACTCATGTGAGACTTTTTGGCCATGCTATAATAAAAGCTTAACTTGGCAATCACTGTGTCCTCCTTAAGTAAAATAATTTCTGCTCTCTGTCCCATTCTTCCCCTTTCAGACTTTCAAGATAGCATTTGGCAACCGGCTTGCTAATTATTCCAATTTACTTCACTACAAACCTTTTTTCTGGTAATTTAATCTCATCTCTGCAAGGAGATATAGTGATTAAAATATATCTTATCTTCCAGCGGAGCTTTATCTGGGGGATCTTTTGGGTCCATTCACAATTCTCCTCCACCACCAAGAAACTGTAGAATATTGCCAAGTAGCTGTAAGAGGCTCTAGTTAAATGCTCATAAGACATTTAAAAATAAATTCAGTTCCTCAAAATGGGAGCAAGTAACCACTGTAACTTAGCAACATGACAAAACGCCTATAGAGCCAAAAGAACCAACTCAGAATTGCTCCTTTGTCATCCTTATTTATTTGCAACAAGTGTGTGGCTTACTGATAAGTGAAACAAACAGAAAATTACCAAAACAAGTATGTTCCCTTTTGTTGTTGACAGATGTGTTCATGAGCAAACAAGAAGTCAATAAAGCTGTGTGTACACAACTGGAACCTGACAACATCAATAATTTTTTGGGCGGTTCCTGACTTAACAAAACAAACCTCCTAAATGCATATGAAATACTGTAATCTAATGTGAACTGTGTCCAACCTGATTATCTTTTATCTACCCCAGTGTTTGGTGCATAGAACGTGCTTAACAAATAATATTATCATAATAATAATAATGTTGGTATTTGTTAAGCGCTTACTATGTGCCGAGCACTGTTCTAAGCGCTGTGGTAGACAGAGGGGAATCAGGTTGTCCCACGTGGGGCTCACAGTCTCCATCCCCATTTTACAGATGAGGTAACTGAGGCACCGAGAAGTTAAGTGACTTGCCCAAAGTCACACAGCTGACAAGTGGCCGAGCTGGGATTCGAACCCATGACCTCTGACTCCAAAGCCCCTGCTCTTTCCACTGAGCCACGCTCCTTCTCAATAATTTTTTAAGATATTTGTTAAGTGCTTACCAGGTGCCAGGCACTTTACTAAGCTCTGGGATAGCTACAAAATAGGTTGAACACAATCCATGCCCCAAATAGGACTCTCAGCATTCATCTCCATTTACAGATGAAGTGTTAGTTCTATCCACTAGATGCTTACATTCCACATTCGTCATTGATGCAACAAACCTTCAGATGAGTGATATTTGAGCCTGGTATTTACAAAACAGTGTAGCCTAGTGGATAGTGTGACCTTGGGTAAGTCACTTAACTTCTCTGTGCCTCAGTAACCTCATTTGTAAAATGAGGATTAAGACTGTGAGCCCCACTGGGAAAGGGATTGTGTCTGACCCAATTACCTGGTATTTACCCCAACACTTAGTACAGTGCCTGGCACATGTGTTTAACAAATACCTCAGTTATTATTATTTCCATATCCATAACATTCTTTTATATTATTGTCTGTATTCCCCTCTAGAATGTAAACTCATTGTGGGCAGGGAAAGTATATACCAACTCGATTATGCTGTACTCTCCCAAGAGCTTAGTACAGTGCTCTGCAAACACACCATAAGCGCTCGATATCTTGATATCGATAGCTCGATAAAGCTATCAGATTAAGATGCAAATCTCACAACTAAATTCCTGTCTCATAACAGTGTTCAACCTGCCTGTTGGTGGGGCAATCGATACAAAATTTGTTGAAAACTTCCTTCAAGTAAAATTAACACTGTTGAAAAATATCATATTGAAGCCCTTTGCTTACAAAATACAGACCTGGCAATCCAGATTCTTCCACCCTCCCACCTTTCCAATGAAGTCCAGTTCTCCAACCTGGATGAGCGCATCTTTTCCAGATTATCTATATCGGAATTCTACCTAATCACTGCCTAAACCAGGAACTGGCAGTCCTCTGTACATATGACAAGAGTGATTTGTCCTGCACATCAGTCAACTGTTCAATTCATTCACTGATTCATTCAATCATTCAATCGTATTTATTGAGCACTTACTGTGTGCAGAGCACTGTACTAAGCTCTTGGAAAGTACAATACAGCAATAAAGAGAGATAATCCCTGTCCACAATGAGTTTACAGTTTAGAGGAGGGGAGAGAGACATCAAAACAAGTAAATAGGCATCAATATTAATATAATTATATATACTTATATAAGTGCTGTGGAGCGGGCGGGGGAGGGAAGAGCAATGGGAACAAGTCAAGGTGACGTAGAAGGGAGGGGAAACTGAGGAAAAGGGGGCTTAATCTGGGAAGGGATCTTGGAGGAGGTGCACAGTCATTAGGGTTTTGAAGGGGGGAAGAGTGAGTGTTTGACGGATTTGAGGAGGGAGGGTGTTCCAGGCCAGAGGTAGGATGTGGGCCAGGGGCTGGTGGCAAGACAGGAAAGATGGAGGCATAATGAGACAGTTAACACCAGAGGAGCAGAGTGTGTGGGCTGGTTTGTAGAAAGAGAGAAGGGAGGTGAGGTTGGAAGGGGCAAGATGATGGAGAGCTTTAAAGCCAATAGTGAGGAATTTTTGTTTGCTACTGAGGTTGATAGGCAACCAGTAGAGACTTTTGAGGAGGGGGGTGACATGCCCTGAATGTTTCTGGGGAAAGACAATCCGGGCAGCGGAGTGAAGTATGGACTGAAGTGGGGAGAGGCAGAAGGTTGGGTGGACAGAATGGGACTGAGGCAGTAATCCAGTTGGGATAGGAGCACCTACTATATGCAGAGCACTAAACTAAGCACTTGGGAGGTTACAAGAAAGGAAAAGGATACGGTCTCTTTCCACCAGGAACTTACAATATGAATCAGGCCTTGGCTTAGTTATACCCACCCACATTACTACTCTGAAGTTCTCATTGGTCTCTTGTCATCCATGTCACCACCCTGGCTCTCACCAAACACTCCACTCCCCTCTACCCCTGCTTCTTTTTGGACGTTTTGGGCCTTGTGGGGGCAATTGATCATGCTTGATCAATGCTGATCATGCCTGATCAACCAGTAGACGTGAGCTCCCTAAAATCTCCCCCACTACTTTCCAGGCCCTGTGAGCTCCTGTCCCTCCTTTAGTTCTCCCATCTTTCCCATTAGTATCCCGAGGAGATCTTTTGTCTTCCATCAAAATCCATGCCCTCTACCTGCACCTCCAACCCCATCCTTTCATACCCGAGCAAAATTCTTGCCCATCCATTTTTCCCTCCCTACTCTCCTACTTCATAGTCCTCACACTTCGTTCCTCTATTGCATAGCTATTCACTGTATCTCAAGCTCATCTATTTCATCTCCCTTCCCTCGCCCACATCCTGCCTCTAGCCTGTAACATCCTCTGTCTTCATATTAGACAGACGATCACTTTTCCCATTCTACAAAGCCTTATTGAAGGCATATCTCCCCTAAGAGGCCTTCCCCAACTTAGCCTATGTTTCCTCTTTTCCTGCTCCCTTCTTCGTCATCCTTGAGCTTGTATTTGCACCTTTTATTCACCTTTCCCTCAACCCCACAACATTTAAGGACATATCTGTAATTTTATTTATTTATACTAATGTCTGTCCCTGGCCCCAGACTGTAAGTTCGTTGTAGGCAGAGAACTTGTCTACCAATTCTGTTATAATATAGTCTCCCCAAGTGCTTAATACAGTGCTCTGCACACAGTGAGAGCTCAATAAATGTGTTTGAATGATTGATTTCTGTATTGCACTTTCCCAGCACTGCCCTATAAACAGTAAGAGCTTAAAAAATACCATTGATTGATTGGTTAATTGAGAGGAGGAAGAGGCACTCACTCTGCAGCTAACCACAGCCAATACCCCGTCCCAATATTTGCCCTACTTTTTTCCTCCTCTGCTGGCTATCCTACAATCTATCACACAAAACTGAAGAAACAAAGATGTCTAGGTGAAGACGTCAATGAGGGTGCTGCAATTCTATGATTTTTAGTGATTGTAATAGGGTTCTTGGTGATGTGATCATCTCTCCACTCCTGAGGACTGCTCAGCAATGTGACTAAGAGCTCTAGGAAATGATTTGGGAGAACCTGAGGGAATGAAAATAGTCATTCTTTCTCCACTAGCTCGGTACAATCATGACTAAATCACTTAGCCTTTCTATCTCTGACTTTCTTCTGTTAAATGGGGCTGAAAACCTTTACCTTATCAGGTGGTGGAGAAGAAATGACTCATGAATTCATACAAAATCTTTCAAATGTATATCAATAATAAGAATTTGGACCCCACAAACTCTTTCCATTTAGTAATCAATAGCTGACAAGTGGCAACAAATTTAATTTCCTTCCATCCTAGACTGAATTAGAAATAGAGGTCAAGAGGTGAAAGGGTACACTTCATTCTATCAGTCCTCCAAGCAGCAGAGTTCCAACCAACCCCATAATAAATTGCCTTTCTACAGGATTATTTAATATACCACGGAAAGCCTCTTTCATTCCATAAATACTTTTTTCAGAAAATCAAATAAACTGTGGAAGCACTTAGGCATGAAGCCAAGGGAAAAATCATGACAGTGGGGGTTTTCCTATATTAATATTATTAATAATTAATCACTGTTAATAAGTCTGTCTACTCAAATAGTACCTTTCTTCCCTGGGGCTTTACACATTGAGACAGTTTAGAGCTAGTACCTCTCACGGTGTCACTGAAGTCATCCCCACTTTACAGATGGATAAGTTGAAGTGCAGCAAGACAGGGTGAGGTCACCGAGTCAAGAGCAGAAGAACCAGGAATAATATTCAGGTCTTCTTACCTAATTCCTGGCTAACATTCTAATTGTCCTTTATCCTCTTCTTAAATATCAGCATTGACTTGAAGGCTTATCTCCTCCTTATGTGAACTTCAATATGTTAATTTAGGTTTCATATATATTGATGACTGATGAAAAGAAGATCACATATTTGTAAAATGGATTCCTTTTAAAAAATAGTGTAGAGACAGTAATTACAGTGTGTCCAGTCTATCCATGGTAGACATGACGGGGGCTACTTATAGGTGAAAATGTGCATCAAGCCATGTATGTGTTCATGTAGACATCAACACATATATCTGCCTGACATCTTGCTGCGGGGACATGACAGGGGTGCAAATTGCATAATGAGTGTTTGATTGGATTATATGCATGTCTAGGCATCCCTATCTAATCATCCTCCAGCCAGTTGAAGGGGTTGATTTACTACTCGCTAAGGAGACACATTCTTTGATTCTTTTTTTCCTGCAGAAGGGATCCGATTAGTTTGGAACCTCTACCCATCATGTGATGCAATCTGACCCAGTCAGGGAGGAAGGATCTGGGCAATTTAATACTTACAACAGCGTAAAGCTACACTATTTGTTAAGTGCTTACTGGGTGCAAAGCACTGTACTAAGCAGTTGGGAGAGTACAAAACAGAGTTGATAGGCACATTCCCTCCCAAGACAATCAATCAGTGGTATTTCTTGAGTATTTACTGTGGGCAGAACACAGCACTGAGTGTCTGAGGAAATATGATACACAGAGTTGGTAGACACAATCCCTGCCCTCAAGGAGTCTAAAGTCTTGAGGAGAATTTAGACATTAAAAGGAATTATAGATAAAAAAAAAAATGTTGTATTTGTTAAGCGCTTACTATGTGCCGAGCACTGTTCTAAGCGCTGGGGTAGACATAGGGGAATCAGGTTGTCCCACGTGTGGCTCACAGTCTTAATCCCCATTTTACAGATGAGGGAACTGAGGCACAGAGAAGTTAAGTGACTCGCCCACAGTCACACAGCCGACAAGTGGCAGAGCTGGGATTCGACCTAATGAGCCCTGACTCCAAAGCCCATGCTCTTTCCACTGAGCCACGCTGCTTCTCCAGCAGATAAGTACATAAGTGCTGTGGAGAGGAAGGTGGGGTGAGTATTAAATACTTAAAGGGTTCAGATTCAAGGGCATAAGCAATGCAGAATGGAAAGGAAGTAGGGAGCATGAAGGCTTGGTTAGGGAAGACCTCTTGGAGAGATGTGATTTTAATAAGGCTATGAAGAAAGGGAAAGTGGTGGTCTCTCTTATATGGAGGGGGAAGGAGTTCCAGGTCAGAAGGAGGACATGGATAAGGAGTTGGCAATGAGATAGAAAAGATTGAGGTTCAGTGAGTAGTTTGGCATTAGATGAGCAAAGCTTGCAGGCTGGGTTGTAGTAGAGAATTAGCAAGGGAAGTATGAAGGAGTGAGCTGCTTGAGTGCTTTGAAATCAATGATTAGCAGTTTCTGTTTGATGTGGAGGTGGATAGGCAACCACTGGAGGTGCTTGAGGAGAGGGGAGACAGGGCTGAACTTTTTTTAAAGCTATCTGTAAATGAACTTTAAAGAAGTAATTTTAAATTTTAAGATTTAAACTTGGAGAGATTAGAGTGGGGAGAGAAAGGAGGCAAGGAGGTCAGAGAGAAGGCTGATGCAGTAGTTGAGTCAGAATAGAATAAATATGAAGTGGCCTGGTGTAGCAAAAAAGCTCAGGCCTGAGGGTCAGAGGACCTGGGTTCTAACTCCAGCTCCCCAACTTGTCTGTTGAGTGATCTTGGGCAAGTCACTGAACTTTCCTGCACCCCAGTTACCTCATCAGGAAAATGGAGATTAAGACTGTGAGGGACATAGACTGTGTCCAACCTGATTACCTTGTATTTATCCCAGTGTGTAGTATAATGCCTGTTTCAAAGTAAGTACTTAACAAATACCATAAAAAAATAAGTACCTGGATCAGCAAAGTAGTTTGGGAGGAGAGGAAAGGGTGGATTTTTGCAATGTTGTGAAGGTAGAACCTATAGGATTTGGTGACTGATTGCATACGTGGTCTGGTTGAGAGAAGTGAATTGAGGACAGTGTAATGGTTAAGGACTCAAGAGAAAGAGGACAGTGGTGCTGTCTACAGTGATGGGAAAGAAAGGGAGAAGACAGTGTTTGTGTGGGAAGATGAGTTCTGTTCTGGTAATATTAAGTTTGAGGTGTTGGCGGGGCAACCAAATAGAGATGTCCTGAAGACAGGAAGAAATGTGAGACTGTGGAGAAGAAGAGAGGTCAGGGCTGGAGAGGTAGATTTGGTAAAAAGATGAGAGCTGCTGAAGAGCTTTGAAGGCAGAGGTCAGATGTTTTTGTTTGATATGCAGTTTGACATACCCAGAGAATTGATCTCAGTGCACCTTGTCTGATCTAATGACCTTGTATTTACCCCATCATTCAGCACAGTGTTGTGTATATAATAAACATTTAATGAAGACTACAATATTAATACTAATAATAACAATAATAAACTCAAACTATCTGGAGTCAGTCTGACATCCCCAGCTACAGCACTGGAAGATTCTTGTCTGGGAATCAGCTACATGTAAATGAACTTTAAAGATTTAATTTTAAATTTTAAGATTTAAACTTGGAAAGATACAAACAGTTGCCTTTTTGGAACTAAAAGAACATGCAGTAACATTACCTGGGTGCTGATGTTCTTAGACAGGATGGGAGATTTTTCATTGTTCTTTTTTTTTTACCAGAAACAAAAATAGATATTAATATTCCTCTCTGATTCAAGGGTACACAGCAGGTCTCTGCTGTAAAGGAACTGAGATTCACCACAAGTAGCAGAGTGAAAAACCCAAGGACAAATATGTATCAGGGCAGCCAAGAGAATTGAGGGAGCAACTTACCACTTCAGATTGTCAGCCCCATGTGGGACAAGGGACTGTGTCCAACCTGATTAACCTGTCACTACAAATGTGCTTAGGACAGTGCTTGGCACATATTAAGTGCTTTATATAATAATAGTAATTATTACTGGGGTGTTACATCCATGCTATAATATTGGACTGGCAAAACTGATACTCTCTGGTGCTAGACTTCCAATCTTGGCCAATCCTCATTTGTACCACCTTCTGGGCTCTTTCCAGGTTGAGCTACTGATGGGGATCGGTAGCGGGGAAGGGACAGAGAAGAAAATTCAGTGGAGGAACAGAGGAGTCACAATCTCAATCTGAACTGACAAAGAAGTTCAAAAGTAAAGAGGGTTGGAAGCTTGGGGAACTTCCAAAAGCATCACTGTTTTGGATTCCTGACAAGCAAGGACAGTTGAGACATTGTCTTCCAAATTTAAGTAGACATGACTGGGGGAGACATGAAATCATACAGTTTGTAGACAGGAGGAGAAGGCAGGTGGTGATCCCACTAGGTGACTTGAAATAGGTCGAGGAGGAGAAGTGGGTAAAGTGGTTGTTCTTTCCTGTGATCTCAGTATCACCCACCCTCCATCATCATATTTAGAAAATTCTAGAGAAATAAAAAAACCCAAAACATATAAAAAAAGAAAAGATGCCAATCTTTGTAAAAAACAAACAAAAAAGAACTGTCACTCCCAGTCCTATCCCACCCCGTATATAGCCTGGATCATCACAGTGCTCTGGGTCAGTCAGCCAATTTAATTTATTGAACACTTACTGTGTACAGAGCATTGTACGAAGCGCTTGGGAGAGTACAATACAACAGTGTAACAGACACATTTCCTGCCACCCTGAGATTACAGTCTAGAGGGGAAGACAGACATTAATATAAATGAATTAAAGAAATGTACGTAAGTACTGTGGGTTTGGGATAGGGAATGAATAAAGACAGCAAGTCAGGGTGACACAGAAGGGAGTGGGAGAAGAGGAAAGGAGGGCTTAGTCGTGAAAGGCCTTAATAAGGTTCAATAAGGCTTTGAAGTGGGAAGAAGAGTAATTGTCTGTCAGATATGAGGAGGGAGGGTGTTCCAGGACAGAGGCAGGATGTGGACGAGAGGTCAGCGATGAGATAGACAAGACTGAGGTACAGTGAGTAGATGGGAATTAAAGAAATGAAATGTGTGGGCTGAGTTGTAGTAGGAGAGTAGCAAGGTGAGTTAGGAGGGGACAAGGTGCTGGTTAAAGGACGTTATTCATTGGATAGCTGTTATGTGTTGCCAAGAGGCTCAGTGCTCCAGACTGACCCCTAGGAAACCAGCTCTCCCTAGTCACACACCGTATTGCTCTAACACTTTGTCCTTCAGTAGCTCCACATCGGCACTCTTTGTGGTTTTCTCTGGGGAATTAACTCAGCCCATGTCAACTATTGTGAATCACTTTAGTAGTAGATTGGTGCCTTTTTTCTAGCCTCCCTAAGCTCAGGAGTTCTATTTAACTTTTATTCCTGTAGATGAGCTAGTCTATGAAAGACCTGTGGATGAAGAGATCTATGCGAGGATTCAAGTAGAAAGAGGTCGACAGTAACTCATTTCTAGCAACGTGCCAGGGCCTGCTGTTTGCAGACTGCAATCTTGTTGGCAGCAGAATGTCGTCTTTTAAAAGCCCATTCTCACACGCGGCTTTACTGAGACACATTATATCCTTCACATTCTGCACTAACAGCAGACCCAATTTCCATTCCTATCCAACACAACCAAATTCAGAATAGCAAAAGGTTTGAATTCCATTGTGGCTCGAGAGTAACTAGGAGAAGGGAGTTGTTAGAGATAATAATGGGGGCCACTAGGCCTACTCCCGCTGGAGTATTTGCTAGGTGATTTATAGCCCGTTCTCTTCAGAGTTTAATGTGCTTTATCTGTATTATCTAGGTCATCATTAAAACTCACCTGTGAGGTAAGAGCAAGTTCAATGACTACAGAAACTGAAATGCAGAGAGGTTAACTGACTTGCTTAACATCATCCAGCAACTAGAAAACCCAGGGAACAGATTCTCCATCTTCCAGCCAAGTGCATTTTAATATCAACCCTGCTACCTCACATACCGAAAGAATGTTTCTGACACTGCTTCTCAGTTCTAATTTCCATGGAATTGGGGGAATTGGGAATACTAGTGCAGAATAAATATAATTGATTGATTGAGATAAAATGCTGAATAGAGAAAACCCTACTTATTTTGTAACAACTTGGGAAAAATGATGGTTGCAGGAAATTGGAAGCTCTCTGTAGAATGTTAGTATTTTCCTTAATAACTATAGTGATACTAAATGCTATCCTAAGCATTGGGGTAGATATAAAATAATCTGATCAGACACAGTTCCTGTCACACATGGGTCTCACAGTCTAAGAGGGACAAAGAACAGGCATTTTATCTCCATTTTACAGGTTAGAAAAGTGAGGCACCAAGGAATTAAGTGACCTGGCTAAAGTCATACAGCAGGCAAGTGGCAGAGCTGAAAATAGAACCCAGGCTCCTAACTCCCCATCTTGTGGCTCTTTCTATAGGAATGAAGAAGAATATTTTCAGTCTCTAGCTTTTGAGTCAAAAAAACAAAGTCAGTTCTTCTCCCATAGATAGCTATTCACCTTCTCCCAACCTGTCAGTACCTGACAATAATCTAAACAGTCATTTCCTTCTCTGGACCAGTTACTGCATTCCACACTTTATTAACAGGATGTTTGTGAGCCACTCTGGTTCTCTGCTACTGTGAAAATTCTTAATGGTTCCACTACACTTGTGTCATTTTTCAGAAAAATCTAATATTTATGTCATTTCAGGGGGAGACATTTATGGCTCAAGTAATATATTCTTTCTTGTTTCTTTCCACAGAGTGGAGTGGACAAATTACCACTATGTTTGTCATCATTTCTTCCCTTAAACATCTCAGGGAGACGAGACTATAGAAAATGTAAACTACTATATGAAAGCAATGATGGTACACAGTAACATTAAACCAAATGGATGAGACTTTCTCACTGGGAATTTAACTGAATCACGAGGATATTCCTGAGAAAGGGACTTCAGGCATCACCTCATCTGAGCACAGAAAGGGCCAGGGTGACAGCAGCAGCAGTAACAGCAGATTCAGCAAGATCCACCACTTTGAGGTCCACAAAAACAGATTTAAAATTAGAAGCTTGGTGGGATTGAGGTTCCGGGGGTGCAGGCCCGTAGTGTGGGAGGATAGCCAGTAAGCTCACTCTGAACTGTAAGCTTGTTGTGGGCAGGGAATGCTCCTACCTGTGTTATATTGTAGTCTCCCAAGCGGTTAGTACAGTGCTCTGCACACAGAAAGTGCTCAATAGACATGACTGATGGATTACTGATTGAAACCTGCAGAAATGGGGAGCACTGGATGGGGAAGGCAGGGCAGAGTTATTTTTCTGATGAATAGCTGAAGTGAAAATCCAAACTTCAGTCCCTTCAAAATTGTAAGCTCCTTGGATCAGGGATGATGTTGGCTCATCTCCCAACTCCTTAATACAGTGCTCTGTCCAGAGCAAGTGCTCAATAAAGGTCACTGATTAATTGAGTAGAGCAATTTCCATCTCGCTGTCTTGGAGCCAAAGTATTATCCTGTCCTAGGGAAGGGGAGAAGTGCCGGGGACAGCATAATCCAGGGGCCAAGTCAGGGAGAAGCAGCATTGCCTAATGGTTAGAGCACAGGCCTGTGAGTCAGAAAGACCTGGGTTCTAAACCCAGGTTCACTACTTGTCTGTTGTGTGACCTTGGGCAAGTCATTTCACTTTGTGTCTCAGTTACCTCATCTGTAAAATGGGGATTAAGACTGTGAACTCCATGTGGGACAGGGACTGTGTCCAAGCTGATTACCTTGTATCTACCCCAGTGCTTAGAACAGTGTTTGACACATAGTACATGCTTAACAAATGCCATAATAATTATTATTATTAGGGAGGAGGAAACATGCAGGGCCTACGACCAACCTTACTGTGACCATCGGTGGCTCCTGAGCCTGCAGTTCACCGCACTGATTATCTTCCAAAGCCCTGTGGTGGCTCCAAGAATGAGTCTAAATGCAGCCAGAACTGTAGGCCCAGTGCAGGGAACAGGGCTAAAGCCTGAAGGTGAGGAGATGACCTCCCACATTCTCCCATGGGCCTGGAACTCCCTCCCGCTTCATATTCCACAGCCCATCATTCTCCCCACTTTGAAAGCCCTCCTAAAATTACATCTCCACCAAAAGGCCTTCCCAAACTAACCCTGTATTTCCTCTTCCTGCTGTTCCTCTGCATTAACTATAAATTTGGCTATGTACCCCTTAAGCACTTTAAAACTAACTCTAGGCCCACAATACTTGTGTAAATGTTTTTATACTCTATTTCCCCATCCCTAATTTAATAATAATAGTAATTATGGTATTTGTAAAGTGCTTACTATGTGCCAGGCACTGTACTAAACTATTTTAACGTCTGTCTCCCCCTATAAGCTGTAAGCTCCTTGTAGGCAGGAATTGTGTCTATCAACTCTCTCATATTGTATGTTCCCAAGCACTATGGACAGTGTTCTGCACACAATAAGTGTTCAATAAATACCATCGGTGGATTAACTGACTCGATGCTTTATCCGCTCCATGAGATCTCCCTAGAGCCCCAGAGTACAGGAACACTGGAAAACACTTATGGAAATATTCAAAATATGATTCTCTGACAACCCCAGAGCTGGACTTCACATTCAAAATAGTTCCCAGGGCTTTAGAACCCCAGTGCAAATATTACAGAATTTCTTTAGGCTGCCACGAACATTTTCATTTGCTTCAATTGTCTTCTTAGGAAGATTTTGTTCAGCAATATATTTTTCCTTTCATTTTATTCTTCAACCACTGGTGTTTCACTTTCCTGCAAAAGGCAGATAAAAATAACAGCTTGCCATAGCCAAATGCAGCTTTCAAAATACAAAAATAAACACTTTGCATTTTGGAAGTTGAGCAGTTCTGATTTTCATTTAAAAGTTTCTTCTAAAATCCAGTGTCCTCAGACCCAATCATGCTAAAATTATGTTGAAGGATGACAACACTGTGTTTTGCCAAAGCTGCCCGGTGGTTGTCTGGGCTCCAAGAATCAGTGAGGGTTGCCAGAGGCTCCTCCTTCATGGCTTTCAAACATGTTCAAGGATTCCCTATGCTAAACAAACCTCTGAATCCTACATTTCCTCCAGCTATTATCCCATCTCCCTACTTCCTGTACTGTCCAAAATCCTTAAGTAGGTTACATTCAGTTTCTCTCTTTCTGACCCAATAAGTCAAGTTTTCACCTGACTCTCCCATTCGTCCACTAAATTGTAAGCTCTTTGAGGACAAGGACCATGTCTACTAATGTAGGGTGCCCTACATACAGCAGGTGGTTGATAAATATTACTGATTAGAATTTAAACTCTTTGCAAGGAAGAAATGTATCCTTTGAGTCTCTTGTACTTTCCAAAATACTACAAGGCTTTGCACTCAGTAGACACTCAATAAATATCATTACTATTTCTATAAAGGAGAAGATGGAAAGCGAGGCCTGAGGAACAGAGAAGTGGCAAGACTCCAGCTCTACCAGATGTGAGAGCTGCCTCATACTTTGGGCTTTGTTGGAGAAGATGGCAGAGAGGATAGTTGCTGGCTAGCTGCTGATCAACTCTTCCCTGCATCACCGAGGAACCTTCTTCCCATCCAACCTTCCATCATCCCAGAGAGTCAAGAAAAAGCAGCCAGAGCCTGAAGTCACATCCACAAAAACTCGGAAGACTGTCGGGACTGCTACTGGAGTGCTCAGTGGGGCTGAGGTTGTGACTCTGGACTCTGAGCCACATGAATCCTGAAATTCTGCTCCTCTAGCCTCAGTGCCCTAATCTTTTAACTTCTTTGGGCCTCAGTTTCCTCAACTGCAAAATGAGGGTTCAAAATCTGCTCTGCATCCTACTTCATCATGAGCCCCATGTTGGGGAGGGACTATATCTGGTCTCTAGTCTGTAACCTGGTCGTGGGCACAGAATGTGTCTATCAACTCTGATATATTGTACTCTCCCGGTGGCTTAATTCAGTGCTCTGCACACAGTAAGGGCTCATTACATTTGATTGATTGATATTTTTGTTTTTATGTTCTCATAATGTTCTATTCATCATCAATTGAATGCCTACTGTGTGCAGAGCACTGTACTAAGCATTTGAGAGAGAACAATACAACAGAGTTGATAGACATGTTCCCTGCCCACAGTGAGCTTACAGTTTAAAGGGGGCGACAGATATTAGTATAATTCATTTTTCATCCCTCCTTATGTGTCTGTTACTAGTCCCTCTTCCCCTCTTTATTTCTACATTGTGAGCCTCCCAAGGGACAGGGAGCAAGTCTAATTCCCATCTATGTATTCTTTCCCAATGCTTAGCACAGTAGTCTGCACACAGTAAGCACTTAATAAATATTATCGCTTCTACTACTACTACTAACATAATTACTGATTTTTGCAAGAATATTACAGAGGCAGTGCTTTAACTATTTTCACTATTTTTGTTAAAGCATATAATATCAGGGTGTCCTGTCCCTAAGCTTTACATTGTAAATATTTATGGCATGAATTTTGCCCAAACTTACTACAAAATGAGGACATTAATTCTAGAGCACATTAATCTTAAATCGAAAATTTAACAGCAGTGCAGGTCACTAAGTAAATTCTGAACTCCAGGAGTTAGAGATTGTCCTCAGTAATCCCTTCTCCCTAAAAGTTCCCTAAACCTGATCTCTCTAGGTCTTATTTCTTAAAGTGAATCCACTCTCAATTAACAATTACTGACTATAATTTGACATTGAAACACTCTTTTCCTTCACTACATAGAATAACAAATAGCAAATGCCAGTGTGAAGGCAGGATTCACTCTGGATGTGTTTCACTCTCTGTGCTTTTTAGATGGGAAAGTTTGAGGCCTGTCCCCTTGGGCATGTGTTGAACAGCATGGAGAGCAATGTGGGTTTCTGAAAAACAGTTAAGTTTTCCCAGAGACTAATTGCTCGTAAGCTTATGCCCCATGCTCAGTAGCTCCTTTACAAGTTCACAGCTGAAAAGGTGTAACATTCTCCACAACAGGTACCAGGAAAAAACCCTCAGGGTTGCTGCTTAAGAGGGAGAGTGAGTGTGTGTATCTTCAGAGAAGCTTCTATTTCAATCACTTGGTCACTTTGTCAGAGCAAATGCTGGTTGCATTAGCTGCAGTTGTCATGATAGGGTTTCTTTCTGTGCAGAGGTTGCAACTCTTCTTCCAGAAGACAACTATTCATGCATAAATTTACAAATAGTCGCCATCGATCTGAGTAAAGTCACCTCCTTAATAATTTCTATATTACTCGATCTACTTTCAGAGGTTAGTCTTTCATTAAAACTACAGATCTGAAGAAGGCAGCCTGCTATTTAAGGAGAAGTGATTTTGTCCCACCATGTTAACGGGGCTTGGATAGTGATTAGGTTTAATTTCTCTCCTTATGAAACTGGAACTAAAATTGCTCACTCGACCTAACCTCTCTCATCCTTCCTTGATTTTGGCCTCGATTCCATTTTACACCCAACCTTACATGCCTGGAAAATGTATTTTTTCTCCTTGTCCTCTGTTCTCATTTAGCAGAAGGATGAGCAATCCCTGTTCTTATTGTCGATGCAGGCTGAGACAAATTATGCATATTAGAACTGGAACAAACTCCAGAGGCTTTTGCTCAATGGGCATGGGTATGTGTATGAGAAAAACTGCCTAACCTACATTGCACAAGAACACTTAGTTAAAGGATAATTTCTGCTGTTCCTCTGAATCTACAAAGTCATAAAATGCTGATGGCTTAAAGGAGAGATTCTAGGATAATGTGCAAATGCTTAATTGAGACTCAAAAGCGCCTGATTGTAAATATACTCAGGTGGCGGGGAAGTTCACACTGTTTTATAGTGGGAAGGCTTTTTTATTGGTAATTTCATGTAATTGTGAAATTCTGAAAGTTACTGGGCCAGAGAAGATTGGGCTTTTTCAGGTCCTAAATGTGAGCATACTTCTCTCTTCCCCATGGTACATGCTGGTTGAGAAGTAGCATTCATTTTTTTTTTAAGACATTTGTTTCTATGTGCTCTCTGGAAGTTCGCTGGGTGGACCCAGTCAGGGCAGGGAGGAAGAGCTCCGTGAGTACAGTGTGCACCTCCAGACTACTCTCAGCCCAGTCCGACACTCTGCCTGCTCTCCACGGGCTCCCTTTGAAGTCAGTGAAAATGCTGTGGGAGGAAGGAAGGCACAGCGGCATGGAATAAGATGAAAATCTCACTCCAGGCTATTTCCATTTTATTCTCAGAGACCACATCCAAATGCTTGTTGAAGGCAAAAGTCATGAACAGTTGTCTATGTCCTCCCCTCAGGACTCACTTATGATCAAGAGGAATCCAGGGGAGGGCTCCTATTTAATCCAATACTGTCTTGCCCTGGAGTAAGAGCTATATCCTAGCCAAAGAATTTGGGGTCCCTTTTAAATGAGACATTTGGGAACTTGCTTCCTGATAACAGGAAGTCACATTTTGACCTACAAAAGCAATTCCTACTGAAGCTTTGTAACTCCCTTTGTCTTCTCCTGCCTCACATCACAAAGGACAAAGAAGCAGCATGGTCTAGTGGATAGAGCATGGACCTGGAAGTTAGAAGCACCTGGGTTCCCATCCTGGCTCTGCCACTTGTCATCTTGTGACCTTGGGAAAGTCACTTGACTTCTCTCTGCCTCAGTTATCTCATCTGTAAAACGAGGATTAAGTTTGTGAGCCCCATGTGGGATGCGGACTGTGTCCAATCTGATTAGCTTGTATCTTATCCCAGGGCTTAATATAGTGACTGGCACATAGTAAGCACTTAACAAATACCATTAAAAAAACAACAACTATGCAGTCCATTCCAAGGTCCTTCTACCCATAACTCAGACCTCCCAAGCCACGGGACTGCCAAGCTGTATTTCTGGTTTCCGGTGTGGTGCTGCATCATTCCCTTCCCCATTCCCTGTATCATTTTGGGACTTTGCTCCTAGGTCTGCTTTACACCAGTGGCGCACAGAAGACAGAAGAATAGAAAAATTATGTCTACAAAATGTTTATGTTTACAAAATGTTGTAAATTGGAACTAATTTTCCCATTGTAAGAATGTATTAGGTGGGTGATTGGATCCTGAACCAATGTCAACTGTCCCACTTTTACTTAAATGACCCAGAATTGTGCTTGGTCAATTTTAGATGAGTAATACAGCTAGGTTTGTTTTTATATTGAGTTCCATAATAGGATAGCCAACTTTTACCTGGTAATTCAGTTTGCAAATCATCTTATGCCATAACTCTTTTTCAGTCAGATCAATAGGGATGTAGGTGGTTTGCAACTTTGACATTCAGCTCCTCTCCAACTGTTCCTAAATAAAGCTTCCCTCATTGGTATTAGTTTTAAATAGGGAGATGGCAGACCCTCACCTATCTTTCAGGTCTCTCACTGCTACTCATCTTTCACCACAGTGAAAAGCTCTAGTCCAGACTGAAAGCTCAAAAGGAGACTGTAAGCTTGTTGTGGGCAGGGAATCTGTCTGTTACACTGTTTAACTGTACTCTCCCAAGTACTTAGTACAGTGTTCTGCACACCGTAAACACTCAATATATTTGATTGATTGAGAAACAAAATGGGCTTCTGGAAAAAGCCCGGGCCTAAGAGTCAGATGACCTGGGTTCTCAGTACAGCAGAGGTTCTCAATACAGCACCTAGCACATAGCAAGTGTGTACAGATACCATTAAAAAAAAAAAGAAGACCAGCTACTCTAGGCTGACAGTCTCTAGACTCTGAAATACATTAGACTCCAACTGGAGAAAATGCTTATGCATTCAAACATATGTTCACTCACACCACTGCCATTCTCAAAGAATTCCCCGGTTGGCAGTGATAACATGGCACTCCCCAACTTTCTAAACTCCCTGGAATAAGGGCTGGGCTAAACTCCAGAAGTTTTGAGGAAGAAAAGATTCCAAGGAAAGCGGTAATGTGTAAACTTGGGCTGGGGTGGAGGGATGGGAAGTGTTCATCTTAGACACCAATCAGTCAAAACTAATCAACGGTATTTATTGAGTACTTACTGGGTGTACAGCACTGTACTAAGCACAATTCATATATACAATCTAGAAAGAATGAGGACAGATCATCCTATTCATCTGCTTCTGGATTTACCTACGCCTAAAACCTTCCCAAGCAGAGGATCATTGATTTTATGGTGTATGTGCATATAGAAGTACTATGTTTAAATATGTGAAAAGTTGGGACTTTGATAGTAAAAGAACCACAGATCAACCTTTTAAAAGTACCATTCTATAGACATTTCTGACTTGCAAAAGGCATATAAGAATCCGTGCATTCAGTTACTAAGTTTTGAACTATGAGATAATGGCTTGCATATTATCTTCAACTTTCCAACAGTTCCTGACCCACTATTATGAAATCTGCAGTGGCCAAATGGATTTTTCTGCAGATTGTTGGATAGTAGAGTGAGTGAGTGAGTGTGTGTGTGTGTGTGTGTGTTTTCACCTATATCTATCTGCAGCAGAAAAAATGACAAAAGGATGGTGAGAGGAGACCTTATGTAAGAGGAGCACTGGAGCTGTTAGATTTTTTTAATCTCACTCTTTCCTACCTGCAAGATACTCCATTAGGAATTGCATGATCACAAATAGCTGCTGTTTCGCTATATTCAAACCTGGCTGCTTTTCCAATTTCGGCCATAAATGAGTATTAAGGTAGCCCTTCAATTCAGTCGTTTTGGCCCTTACCAAGAAATGCTTAGCAAAGTAAGAAAATAAGTTTCAAATGGATCCCGATGGAGCACACAGTGTGCAAGCCAGCAGAGAGGAAGGCCCCTGCTGCATTATATTCCTTCAGATACAACAAGTGACAAACATCTCATTCTTCTTAACAGTCAGCAGCCTGATCCCTCCTGTGTGAATAAAGACACAAAAATAGTTTCCAATCTCTGTTTACGGACTCCAGGAGGAATTCAAAGTGTCGTCTATGGTAAAATATGCAGAGCTTTGGAAAGTCAAGCAGCAAAGAGGAGGTTTTACTGCAGCAGCAAAACGTCCTTTCCACTTGGATCATTTTTATTCCCCTCAAAATGGGTAGGGGGGAAGACAGTGCTTCAGCGATGCTCCTCAACCCTGAAAAATGCTGGGAACGATTTGTTGATATAATTCAAGACCATGGAGGCAACTTTCATCCCTGGGTTTATCTAGTCCCTCAGACCCAACCCTCCTCCAAATCCAAGGTCAGTTTTTCCAGTTTCCTCTGGAAAGATATGATCGCTCTGTAATTCCTTCGCTGGAGTAAAACCAGAAAAACCAAGACTTACTGAATGCAGAACTGGAAAACAATAATCTGGACCTCATCTGAGCTGAGTCATCGTGTCATCTGCAAGGACACATTTTGTCTGATCTCCAAGAAGTTCCAGTTAGACCACTGTTCATTTCTTCTCCTCCACCGCTACCCCCTCCTCCTCCTCCATCTCTTCTTCTTCTCCATCTTACTCCTCCTCCTCTTCCATTTCTTCTTTTTCTGCTCTTCCCAGCCTTTCCCAAGCACTCTCCTGGTTTACTGCAGTACTGTAACAAGATTTTTTTTAACATCTGTGCTCTCTCCGTGGGGATTCAGATGTTTGGTAATGGATGCCATAGGAGAGACCAAATTTTATTCAACTATTTCCCTCACTCCTCACCCATTGCTCCGTCTCCATTTGTGCTGACTTTGGAGCAAGTGACATCATCTGGAAATTGGCCCAGCTTGATTCCCCAACCCTCTTCCCTTCAGTTGTCCAGCTCCAGGTACAACATTTCCACCGAGAGGACAACGGGGATGATTTCCCTAGCCAATCGGATCTGTCTCAGTTATTCTTACCATGGCATCATTCTGAAACCTGGAAGTTAGAAAGGACTTGATGGCTGGTTAAACCAGATTGATTCACACAGTTGTCTGAAAGCCTAGTTACTCTGACATTCACTTGATGAAGTTCCCTTTAAACTGTAAGCTTCAAGAACATTTGGATTCTGTTGGAGACCAGAACATAGATAAACCCCTGTCCTTTATAAACTTTATAAAACAACTTATCTCTAACACCAATACTTATGTACTGTCTTTCCAATTTTGCTTTGAACAGCCTGGTATAGATTGTCAGTTCTTAAACAAGCAACCAGGCTAGGACTGAGCTATTGCTAGATTTTGGACAAGTGCATTTGAAGCTATCAACATGTGCACTTGCTACTAAGAGTATTTTTTTTTAAAAGAGAATGTGCTTTGTAAAAGTAACTGATTGAAACTTAGGAGACTGGAAAAACACTTAGAATAAGAGAAGCAGTAAGGCCTAGTAAGACGCAGTGTTGTCTAGTAGATAGAACATGGGCCTGGGAGTCAGAGGGACCTGGATTGTAATCCCGGCACCACCTCTTGTCTGCTGTGTGACCTTGGGCAAGTCACTTAACTTCCCTGTGTCTATCGCCTCATCTGTAAAATGGGGATTGACTGTGAGCCCCATGTGAGAGAGGACTGTGTTCAATCATAATAGCTTGCATCCACCCAAGTGCTTAGTACAGTGCCTGGAACATAATAATAATAGTCATAATATTAGTTAAATGCTTACTATATAGCAGGCACTGTTCTAAGCACTGGGGTAGATACAAAATAATCGGGTTGCAAACTGTCCCACATAGAGCTCACAGTCTTAATCCCCATTTTAGAGATGAGGGAATTGAGATCCAGAGAAGGAAAATGACTTGACCAATGTCACACAGCAGACAAGTGTCTGAGCTGGGATTAGAACCCATGACCTTCTGACTCCCAAGCCGTGATCTATCCACTATGTCATGGTGCTTCATAGTAAGTGTTTAACAAAAACCATAAAAAATAAAAGCAAATAAGTGCAAATGTTGGTGGAAGGGGAGATGATTGGGTAGCAGGATTAATGGTGCAACCTTAATGAAATGAAATTGACCTAGCACTCTTCCAAGACTCGGGCTATGTCAATTAAATCAGGGAAGTTTAATACATTTTTAATACACTTTTTTCCTACAGTCATCTCCAGGATGACTGGAAACTTCTTGCCTGGAAGCAGAGGGTGTTTATTAGATTTTGCTTATGTTTGATCTGTCTCTGGCTTCACAAGGAAATGGAAAGAAAGCAGTGTGACCTAGGAAAAAGGGATAGGACTTGGAGTCAGGAAACCCTCAGTCTAATTCCAGCTTTGGGCCCCAACTTCCTTAACTATAAAACAGGGATAAGGTATCTGTTTGTCCCATCCCTTAGTTCTTGAGCCCCATATAAGACAGAGAGACCATGTTTGATCTGATTATCTTGCATCTATCCTGGTGCTTGCACAGAGCAAGGCTTTAATAGATACTAAATGCTAGGCTATTAGTAAAGCAATGCATTCCCTTTTCAACATTTTTCCTATTGATGATAATGACTGTGATTGTAGTATTGTTAAACACTTACCATGTCACAAGCACTGGGCTCAATTCTGGGTTAGATACAGAATGATCACGGCTAGACTATGAACTTCTTGGGCAGGGATCACGTCCATTAACTCTATGGTACTGTTCCAAGCACTTAGTACAGTGCTCTTCACACAGTAAGAGCTCAATCAATATCACTGATAGACTGAT
The DNA here is from genome assembly GCF_004115215.2 of Ornithorhynchus anatinus. Taxonomy (NCBI): domain Eukaryota; kingdom Metazoa; phylum Chordata; class Mammalia; order Monotremata; family Ornithorhynchidae; genus Ornithorhynchus; species Ornithorhynchus anatinus. The sequence goes on from NC_041749.1 coordinate 30,335,130, forward strand.
CAGAACAAACATAGTCTCTGTCCCACATGGGGTTCACAGTTGAGTGGGGAGAGAGAACTGGTATTTAATCCCCCATTATACCAAAGAGGAAAGTGAGAAACAGAGAAATGCGGTGACTTACTTAAGGACACACAAGCACTCAAGTGGTAGAACAACTTCCACAACTCCCAGTCAGTCAATCATAAGTATGGTACTGTACACTTGGGAGAATACAATAGGGTAATAAACAAACACATTCTCTGACCATAAGGAGTTTACAGTCTAGAGGGGGAGTTTACAGTCTAGAGGGGGATCTCTAGATCTCTATCATCTCCTTCACTTAATTTCCACCCCCCCACCAAAGTGTAGAGGAGGCTCCATCTCAATCTTTTACCGTTGGTCTCACTGAAAATTATACTCTGATTAAGCATCACTTCCTCAATTCTTAGGAACTGAAGTACCACAACTACAGCCCATTTTCAGAACCTCACTCTTTTTGAACCATCTGGGAAACTTTCCATTTCCTTTCTCTCCCATATCTCTCCACGGCTCTGTCTTTCCCCTCACTAACCATAACTATTCAGTTTTGAGCAGCACCCTGGTCTCTAGCCACATTTGGACTGAAGCAAAAAAATCTTTAATTCACCAAGTAGCATTGACCTTGAAAGCGATAAGACAAAAGAAAACATGTCAGCCATCAAACGATATGCTATCTAAAACATGAAATTCCTGTCACTGGACATGTTGGGTGCTTAGCCAACTTCATCTTGATTTTTTGTAGACCTTTGGTTCCACTGCATTCACTCCTGGCCTCTGGGCCCTATGTGTCTGAAGCACTACAGGGTACCAGCACATTGGAAAAGGCACAAATGAAGAGTGACACAGGAATAATTAGCATGTCATTGCCACCAATTTGAATTGCCACCCACCATAGATGGAAACCCCTTGGCATTTCACTCTTTACCCTTGTAGTCTGGACAGAATGTACATCAAAAAACATTCTCCCAAAGTACTTTCTAGCCCTTGAGAACCCCATGACCCCCCCAATTTCCAGGCCTCCCTCCTCCCCGATGCCTCCTGCTGCCTCTGATTCCTGTTCTCCAGACCTAAGGCCAATAATAATGAATGGTCACCAGCCTGACGAGAGTTTCCCTTAGAATCACTGTTGTCAGGTTCGATCACTCAATGTCAGAATAGATCTGGTGATGTGCACTGAAGTAAATTATCCGCCAAACAGGTTTCCACTTTGGCTATTCTAGCCAGGAGGAGGCCCTCATAAGGTTAGGTCCAGATTTTTGTCAGGGGACATAGTGCCTGCTAGAGTTGGACATCTCCAAACGTTTATAAATCTATGGAGAGTTTCCAAGTGAATAGACCTAACATGGAGCCCACCCTTGTTTGGGAGTCAGGGATCCAAAGAAGTGGTAGATAGACTTGAAACTACTGCACTGGCTGAAAATAGAATAACCATTCAAGAATCCCTTCCTTAGAGGTTTAGTTGAAGTGGCAGTTTTTTGGCATGAAAGCAGACATAAGAACAACAACTACAGCATTTATTAAGAACTTGCTGTGTACCAAAAGTAGGGAAGCAGCATGCTTTAGTGGAAAGAGCACAGACCTGGAAGTCAGAGGACCTGGATTCTAATCCCTGCTCTGCCACTTGCCTGCTCTGTGACTTGGGCAATTCACTTTACTTCTCTGTGACTTAATTTCCAACTTGATTCTCTTGTATCTGCCCTAGCATTTAGCACAGTGCTTGGTGCATAGTAAGCTCTTAATAAATACTATTTTTAAAAATTGTACTAAGCGATGGGGTAGATACAAGTTAATCATAGTAGGAAGGTATGTATTTCATTCCCATTTTACACATGAGAAAACTCAGAGATAAAGTGACTTACTTGAGAAGCAGCAAGGCCTAATGGATAGAGCATGGATCTGGGTATGAGAAGGACCTTGGTTCTAATCCCAGCTCCACCACTAGTCTGCTGTGTGATCTCAGGTAAGTCGCTTAACTTCTCTGTGCTTCGGTTCCCTCATCTGTAAATTAGGAATTAAGACTGTGAGCTCCATGTCAGACATGGATGGTGTCCAAACTGATTTGCGTTTTTTTTTTTACCCCCCAGTGGTATTTGGAAGCACTATGAACTAGGCACTGTACTAACCACTGGAGTAGATGCAAGCAAATCAGATCCCTGTCACACATGGGCTCACAGTGTTAATCCCCATTTTACAGATAGGATGACTGAAGTACAAAGAAATTAAATGACTTGCCCAAAGTCACACAGAAGACAAGTGGCAGAAGCAGGGTTAGAGCACAGGTCTTTCTGACTCCCAGGTCCAAGCTCTCTCCACTAGGCTATTCTGCTTTTCAGTTTTTTAGCTTGTATCTATACCAACATTTAGTATAGTGCCTGGCACATTGTAAGCATTTAACAAATACCATTAAAAAAAAAACTTACTCCAATTCCCACAACAGACTAGTTGCACAATTGTGATTAGCTCCCAACTTCCAGACTCGTGGCCTTTTGTCTCTGAGACATGGTGCCTTCTCAACCAGATACTCTCTGTCAGCTGGTTCATGAATTATAATCTTGAACTCCAGTCCAGATAGTTTACCTTCACAAGGGCTGTGTCAGAGCAGACCAGCCAATGGAGTCCTAAGGCAGGAAGAGCAGTTCTATTCTGAGATCGGGTCCAGAAGCAAATAAAAACCAAACAACCTGCATCCAGGCTGAAAAGCAATAACCAATAGTGGCACTAGCAAAAACAAAGATTTCCAGTAAACCCCCCTGTCTGATTTCTTTTAGCTACAAATACTGTACCAGTCTGCTGGCATATACTCACTTGCTGACCTGCAAATGGTTTTAAGTATCAGAAGGAAGGTGCATACTGAGTTTAGCTTAGAGAAGCAGCATGGCTCAGTGAAAAGAGCCCAGGCTTGGAAGTCAGAGGCCATGGGTTCTCATCCTGACTCCGCCACTTGTCAGCTGGGTGACTCTGGGCAAGTCACTTCACTTCTCTGGGCCTCAGTTACGTCATCTGTAAAATGGGGATTAAGACTGTGAGCCCCATGTGGAACAACCTGATCACCTTGTAACACCACCCCCAGAGCTTAGAACAGTGCTTTGCACATAGTAAGTACTTAACAAATACCATCATTATTATTACTATCATGCCAATCTCTGGACCTCTGGAGAGAGGGAATTCAGCTGGCTAGGTATATCACAACTTGTTCCTTTTGGATATTCAGTTATTCCTCCTCCCTTGCATTCCTTCTACTTAGGCTTCCTGGTTAATCACTCAGAGCAAACTCTTAAGTCTCCAAAGCTAGCACCCGTATATGTGGTTTGCCCAGATTTGTCTACTGTAGTTTGACACAATCACAGGTTAAATGTAGTTTATGCTCTAAGAGCAATTTAGGATGTTCGGTACAACGAAATGGGTGAGATTCTGCCCTGGAAACTTGGGTAGCTGGAAAACAGACTACTGAGTCAGGGCTTTTCCTCTGTCTCTTTCAAAGAGGGAAATTATAGACTCCTGGTTCGAAAGAACAAGTTGGACGAGCATCTGCTTATTGCTGTAGAAGTCACTGAGTTCAACTGTCAAATGAGCAGCCCTAGCAGGGAGCCACCATCGAAGGAGGGTTCCCGCTGAAATTGGAGCTGCCTTGCATAAGCATTTGCTATCTGGGAATTCAGCATCTGTCACCTGAAGAGAATTCAAAGAAGTCCCCGAGCACTGCAGACCAGACCACTCCGCAACCTATTCCCAAAGCGGCAGGTGAGGAGTGAAATGAAAAACACTTCTCAGTTCAAAAGGCAGCAATGCTAAAGACACTTCAAATGAGGTGACTGCCAGTCGGATAGATTAGTGATGCTGGAGATTTGAGGCATCAAGGGAATGGATTTGAGGCATCAAGAGAATTGCTTCCTCTGGACTCAGGCTTTCTAAAGAAATGTCCACTTCCTCAGGGCTTTTGGAATCTCATCAACCCTCCAGCTGCCTCTGGCACATATGTATTTATGTTTGTATGTAAACAGTTCTCTAGGCTGTAAGCGCCTCTTGGGCAGGGATCCTGTCTACCAATTTTTCTGTACTGTACTCTCCTCCATGCACTTACTACAAAACACACAGTAAGTTCTAAATGAATAATAAAAAAAAGTTGGTATTTGTTAAGCGCTTACTATGTGCAGAGCACTGTTCTAAGCGCTGGGGTAGATACAGGGTCATCAGGTTGTCCCACGTGAGGCTCACAATCTAAATGCCCATTTTACAGATGATGTAACTGAGGCACAGAGAAGTTAAGTGACTATTTGGGCCTATCCTTAGCATGTGAGCATAAATATATTTCAGCTGAATATTCAACTTTACTTACTCTGATTCCATTATTTGGGACTAGAATAATAATAATAAAAACTGTGGAATTTATTGAGGCCTTATCATGTGCCCAGTACTGTACTAGGGGGTAGCAACAAGATAATCAGGTTGGACCCAGGCCATGTCCCACATGGGACTCACAGGCTGAAGGGGAAGGAGAATGGGAATTGAACACCCATTTTACCAGTGAGGAAACTGAAACCCAGAGAAATTAAGTGACTTGTCCAGTCACAAAGCAGACAAGTGGCAGAGCCAGGATTAGAATTCAACCCCGTGACTCCCAGGCCCGTGCTCTTTCTACTCAGCACTAGGAGATAGGAGGTTCAGTTGAGATGGCATCCCGTCCAACTCCTTTTGTAAATATTATGGTCAGAAGCCTGCTGTAGGCTGAACAGTTGTGGAAACTATTTTTCTGTTTCACTAATGAATAATTGGCCCCTCTTTATACACAGGGAAGGAAAGTAGGTGGCCATCTTAGTGGTAGCTGGAGCAGCTGGGAGGGCAGTGAGTCAGAAAGCAGTAGCAAAGGGACAGGGAAGCAATCAAACAATGATATTTATTAAGCTCATAGCAGGCCTATACAAAGCACTGCACTAAGCAGTGTATAATACAACAGAGGTGGTAGGCATGTTCCCTGCCCACAAGGAGTTTACATCTAGATGGGGAGATAAACATTAAAATGAATTATGGATATGTACGTAAGTGGTTGGGGCTGAGGATGGGGTGAATAGCAAGTGCCTAAAGGGTACAGATCCAAGTGCATAGGCAAAGTAGAAAAAAGAGGGAGCAGGGGAAATGAGGATGAATCAGTCTGTCATGAAGCAGCATGTCCTAGTGGAAAAAAGCGTGAGACTGGGAGGCAGAGGGCCTGAGTTCTAATCCCAGCTCTACCCATTGCTTGCTTTGTGCCCTTAGGCAAGTCTCTTAACATTTCTGTGCTCCAGTTTCCTCAAGTGTACAATGGGGATTCAATAACTGTCCTCCCTCGTACTTAAACTGTGAGCTCCATGTGGGACAGAAACTATGTCCAATCTGATTAATTTATATCTACCCCAGCTCTTAGAACAGTGCTCCTATTTAAACTGTGAGCCCCATGAGGGACAGGAACTATGCCCAATCTGATTAATTTAAAACTACCCCAGCTCTTAGAATAATGCTTGACAAAGAATAAGTGCTTAATACCATAAAAATAAATCAATCAGTTCCTCCATTTGTCTAATAGAGATAGTCACCTACCTCCTGTGGATGAACAAGGGAATTTATCACTTTCTGACCATGCCTCATCAGGTCAACTAGTCCATGAAGTTCTTAACCTTTATGGCATCAGAGATGGACACAGATCCCAGAAGAAACATCATCTTTCAGCATCCGGAGGAGCTAATGCCAGGTGATGTGAGATAATCACCAACTGCTGCATTTTCCCCTTCTTGCTTCTGTCAGCAAGGCAAACAGGTAAAGGTACCTATGTCTGCTGAATCTTTGCCTAATAAATAATTGATGGGACTTCACGTATTCTTTTATTCAGAAGCTCTTTTGAAGTTTCCTCTGCCCTTGGAGCAGAAGGGGGGAAAAAAAGAAACTTGGAGAAGTGAGGGAAGGGAAAAACGCATTTCCTAGTATTCATCTGGGCAGGAGTCAATAATTGCAACTTTTAATCAACAAAGAGTTCACCGTGGCCAAGAAGAGAAGAAGAAATACAGGAAAGCACACAAAGGCAACTGTAATAACAGCTGTGGGTGCTAGACAGACAGTTCCCTCCTAGTGAGCTGACAGCTGGTGAAAACGCACTGTGGCAAGCAGGAGTTTACCTGTGTGCAAAAGAGCAGCCATCCGAGGCTCGGAGGGACTAATTATGAAAATATGATTACAATGGATTAGTAATTCTGTCAATCAAGTGCTACGTGCCTGGTTCCACCAGGCAGTAGGTAAGGATGCCACAGGACAGGAGAATTTGATGTTCTGTTTTTGTACAAAACGCCGGTCTCTGGGGAGAAAAGCCAGATTGGGAATTAGGACTTGGGGAGTGAACACAAAGCAGTCTTGGGAGAGCTAATTCGGGAAAGAATTAGAGCTGGGTAGGGATGCTTGGGGAGGGAACCTCTCAGACTATGCATCGTGATTCACGGGAACTCGACTGGAACGATCTGCCCTTCTGATCTGCTTGAAGCTCTAGGTAGTGTTCCTTTCTGGGTATTTGTGCATTAGCATAAAGCTTACCTGGCCGATTTCCATCGTTACTTCTGAGAATAACCCTGTGAAGTAGGTCAGCATCCTTACTCCCTTTTGCAGCTAAGAAATGGAACAGAAAGCATAAGCAAGGCAAGGGACAAGTGAATTCCTGTGTGGCTGCTGGCATTAGCAAACGAAATTCCTGATGCTTCCTAGGCTCACTAAGCAATGCTCCTTCCCAGAACATGACTATCCTCGGAAAATCTCAAAATTGTGTGGCCCCCTCAGGGAGGCACAGGGAACGATGAGTGGTGCGAGCTCCCAGTTTAGGAGGAAATATTGCAATCCTGCAGGGACAGAGTGGTAAAGACTGACTGGGGTCGTAGGTTTGGTTTCCTCTGGCAGATCCAACGATATGGCCCCTCTGGTAATAGGAGATGTGGAAAACATACAAGATGGGCTTCATAAACGTTAAAGTCTCCACAGAGGAGTAAACTGGAGGATTAAAAATTTAACCGTAGAAGGTGGAGGTTTTCTAAATAGCCTACCCGCCTCTATTAACCAGGAGAAGGAAAGAGAGCTCATAAATCTGCAAGAAGATGAGTTGTTTTGTTACAAAGAATGGGAAAAAGGATCGACTGTCCCTCCACCAGAGGCAGAATTTGAGGACTTGATCTGCAGCACAAAGGATTTAGATTAGACATAAGGAAAACCTATTTGTAAGTGAGAAAGGAGTCATTAAAGCACAGTAGTTTCCATCTGGTCTGGAAGGTCCAGAAATAGTCCTGACTGGGCTCAATGATCTCTCAAAGTGACTTTCAGCCTCTTAACTCCATGGAGATGGGCATATGAGAGGGAACGTTACAAACTTAAGCCTCAGGTTTATCATTTCCCTTCACTGACCTGGAGGGAACAAAGAAGCAAAAATGCAATGCTCACAACAGCCTTTTGCAGTGACTGATGGTGCTGTCAAGCACTTGATGGGTAGCATAAGCTACCATGAAAAAGGATCCATACATAAAGTACACAAAGGAATAAGAGAAGTACATTCTGGCAGCATTGATAGATTTCCCATTTCAAAAATACCACCCCCTAGTGAATGGCAGGCGGGAAAAGCTGAAGGAGAATTTCTACCGTTGTAGTCAGAAAATACATATATAAGAATATTTTATTAGTGAGGACGGTATTGAAATAGAACAAGTTTGGGTTATTCATCTATCACCTTTCTTATCCAAGTTATTTCAAAGTGCTTTCAAATACAGTGTCAATCTTGGTAGTCAGTAGTTGAATCCGCTGGCAAAATCAATAGCATTTAGATACCTGTCCTTAGCTTACATACATCTTCAGGCACCTCATCTTCTCACTGAAAATATTGTCCGGTTGGTCTCAGGCATACGATCAACAGTATGACCTAAACTGTTTCCATGCCTCTTCTCACGCTCAGCTCTTGGAGTAAACTTACACAGTAATAACCCTTAGGGACCCTTTGATTTTTGTTTGTTAACCTAAAAATCTGTTCTACTGAATCTGGCTCAGTTAATTTTAGGTACACATTCAGGTCAACAGACATTACAAAATGTGGTTTAAAATGAAAAGTTTTAATAAGGAAAAGTGTGGCTTACTGGAAAGAGCACAGGCCTGAAAGTCAGGAGATCTGGGTTCTAATTTTGACTCTTGCCACTTTCCTGATGTGTGATCTTTGGCAAGTCAGTTAACTCCTCTCTGCCTCAGTTTCCTAATCTGTAATGGGGATTTAATACCTGTTCTCCTTTCTACTTAGACTGTGAAGCCCCATGTGAGGCTGGGACTGTATCCAAACTGATTTACTTGTATCTGTCCCAGTGCTTGACACACAGTAAGCACTGTAAGTTATATTTGTTATCAAATATAACAAAAATAATAATAGCAATAATAATAAAAGTTTAATTTGCATTTGTTGGAACAAGAATTGACTGTAGTTAAGAAAAAAAAATTCTCTAAGTAGCTACAGTGGTCCTTTGAAATGCCAATGTCAGATTTTGATTTTCACTCCTTTACCTTGCCCTTTACAAAGGCAGTTTGGGAGAAGGGCAGGTATTTTCCTTTTAGGAATCAAATAATCAGGAATCATTTTACAGGTTTAGGTCAAAATTAATGATATGCACATCCTTCCTCTGAACCAGGGGGAGATGCAGTGGGTAAAAGATACAATAAATTTACTGGGAACTCCTCTTTTCAAAGAAGTTTAGGTGGGATATTTTGTCACCTGAATTTAAAACCAGTATAATAGTTGCCAGAGCAATTACCTGAAAATTTTTGGTTGGAGGGATTGCTACTTTTCTTACTTTTCTGTAAAACAGTCATTGGAGAGGTAAACAATTCTTGTTTTGGGGTTCAGAATCTCTGAGATGGCCATATTCAAATTCAATCATCAGTGGCATTTATTGAGCACTTACTGTATGGAGACCACTGTACTAAGTGTTTGAGAGAATACAATATAACAGAATTGATAGACCCATTTCCTCCCTTTCAATGAGCTTACAGTCTAGAGGGGGAGACAGACATGAGTATAAATACAAAATGTATAATACATAATTAATAGATAGGTACATAAGTGTTGTGGGCCTAAGGGTGGGGAGAATGCCCAAAGGTCCCAGATCCAGTACAAAATTCCAATAGGATCAGTAATAATAATGGAGATTTATACTGGGCCCTTCTTCCAAATAAATCAAATCATAACTGTGATATTGGGAGGGCAAGAATGATTAACAGTAATACAGTATTTATGAAGCGCTTACTGTGTGCAGAGCACTGTTCTAAGCACAGCCCATCCATCACTACAATAAACAAAAACTCCTTACCATCGGCTTCAAAGCACTTAATCACCTTGCTTTCTCCTCCCTTATCTCCCTGATTTCCTACTACAACCCAACTTGCACACTTCCTCCTCTAATGCCAAACTACTGACTGTCCTTTATTCTTGTCTATCTTGCTGGCGACCTCTCACCCACCTCTTGCCTGGCCTGGAACACCCTCCCTCTTAGTTTCCAACAGACGTTCACTCTCTCCACATTCAAAGTCTTACTGAAGACAAATCTCCTCCAAAAAGCCTTTCATGACTAGGCTCCCATTTCCTCTTCTCCCACTCTCTTCAGTGTCACCCTTGAACTTGGATTTGCACCCTTTATTCACCTCTCCCTCAGCTCCACAGTGCTTATATACATTGGGGGTAGGGAATTGTTTACCAACTGATAGAGTGTACTTTCCCAAGTGCTTAGTACATTATGCTGCCCACAGTAAGCGTTCAATAAGTATGATTGATTGAATGGGAGAGGAGACTACATTGGTGGGAATTAGCCATGGTATCTGCCTCTTGGGGGGCTCACAATCTTAGAGCCTCATTTAACTGAAAGAGAACTGAGGTTCAGAAAACATCAACAATAAAACCCGTCATGTTGGGTTTTCAAGAGGTCCCTACTGGTAAGGCAATTACTTTTAACCCCTAGCAGGTACCATCAAAGTAATTTCAGGTTTAGTACCTTGAAGTCAACATGACAAAGAAAATAATGTGATAAAGTTATTTAAATGAAACAGTGGTGAATATTCAGTCAAAATTTGCCCTGATCTTTGAGGGTATGTGTCTACCAACTCTGTCATATTGTACTCTCCCAAGCACTTAGTACAATGCTCAGCATGGATTAATTGGAGGAAAGAAATACACAGGCCTTTCGACAATCTCTCAAACAATGTTAGCAATAATGAAAAACAGCAATTCTATGATTCCTCCATTTATGGCTGGGTTAGTTGCTCAAACACCAAAGGTCACTGTCACTGGGTGGCATGATCAAAACACAAACACATAGATACATATGGAATTTCAAGTGCAATATTTTTTAATCCTCTAGTGTAATATTGACCCTACAGCATCTGCTGCCAGTTAACAGTGGCCTTTCAGGTTTAATCCTTTAAACTTATTAATGACAAACCCAAAATTAGTCATGTTTTGAACTTCATGGAAAGCACCTAGTGGAAAGAGCATAGACCTGGGAGTCAGAGGACCTGGGTTCTAATCCAGGCTCCACCACTTGTCTGCTGTGTGACCTTGGGCAAGTCACTTCACTTCTCTGTGCCTCAGTTATCTCATATGTAAAATGAGGATTAAGATTGTGAGCCCCATGTGGGAGATAGACTGTGTCCAATGTTTAGTTCAGTGTCTGGCACATATTAAAAAAAGGGAACGAAAACCACAGTGAATTCTAAAAGATACCTTCAACCTCCTCTCATCACTCTCCATACAGAGTTATGAAGTGAAGGGAACAAAGGACACAGCTGTCTTCCCAACAATATATGTCACTTTGACTTAGCATTTACAGTGGGGCCATTGTATGGCCTTGCTATGTCACTTTTAGGATCTTGGACTCAACTATTTCCCCACTATTTAAAAATTAATTTGAGTACCTGGGGTAGTGGTATCTCCCCTGTGCAACTGGTGGGAATTGAAGCTCAGAAAAGTTCAGTGACCTGTTGAATGTCTGAAATCCCGGGGCTTCAAACATTCCATTTTGTATGCTGCTTCTCTCTTTGAGTCAGAGACAGTGCACTTTTCTAAGATTTCAGTTGCCTGAGGTCATGGCAAAGTTGAATAATAGGCTGAGGAGAGTAGGTCTGTCTCAAACAAAGGAATAACTGGTAGCCTAAGAATGACAGACTGACAAAACAAGAGGGAGAGAAAAGACTGGGCAGCCCATGGCTTCCTTCATGAAGACTGAAGGAAGGAAACAGATCATTCAGGGTCAAGAGTGCTGGATGACTTTTTCCTGAACTTATCTGCCCTCCTAAGCCTGCCCTTTAAACCCGGTGGCATACTTTTCTTTGGTCATGAGATCCTCTCAAAACGCATGCATACAACTCTGTCTGCAGGCTCTTGACTGGTTTTCCCTGAGTGTCTACCTGGTTTATTTTCCAGCCCATTGAATCCTGCTTTAATGAGCTATCATAGCCAAACTGGATCATGACCTAGATACCTTTAAAAGGTTCCTTGGAAAAGAGCATGGTCTAATAAATGATAAATCAGTTCTAGTACATCAGCCACTTTAACAGATCTTTAGTGGGATATACTAAATGCGACACAACTCCACACTTTTTAAACTGCTCGATAAACATTAGTTCATTAAGCCCTATATCAGCCCTTCGTTATGGGCAAGTAGCTCTGTGCTCATTTTACAGGTGCTCTCTAATGATTAGAAGTGAGTTTCCCCAAGGTCACATCTTGAATCATACCTTGACTAGAACATAGAGACCTACGTGTCTAGCTCTAATACCTTTAGCTCACCTTCCTACACTTTACAAAGACTGCATATGCTTTTGTTAAATACTGTGATCTCCCTCATTAGGAGTTGACACTTTGCTAATACTCCCTCAACTTACACGTTCTACTGAGAAGCAAACTAAGGTGCAAGAATGCCAGGTAGTGATGAATTGAAAGCAAAATTTGCCAGCTCTTTTCACCCCTCTGCATGAAGTAAAATTGATTTTGAAAATAAAGACTGCCAATTAAATGTTCATTTTTTTGTCAAGTTTAAATACTCAAATGTATTCTGTTGGCCCTTTTTCCACCTCAAAATGCTGAATACTTCATCACTGACTAACCCCTCATTTGCTCTGACCAACCCCGTGTATTGACAGTGTACTTTGCTTTGTACCCCAACCCCGCAACACTTAGATAAATATCTTTATGCTCTATTGCTCCTTTCTGTAACATTTTAATGTTTGACTCCCCATATAGACTGTAAACTCCTTGTGGACAGGGATTGCATCTATCAACTCTATTGTTCTGTACTTTCTCAAGCACTTAGTGCAGAGGTCCGCACACAGTAAGTACTTAATTGCCTGATTGAACATCCAAGATTTTGGAGATGGGAAAAAAACCCACTATTGCCAACCCTGTGGGCTCAGATTCTGAACGTTTGCTTAAATAAAAATGATTTTTTTTAATGTTCAGAAGATAGAAATGGGGGGAGGAGTAGAGAAAGTGAAAGTGATAAAATAAGCCGAGACAAAGGATAGTTATAAGTTCCTGAAAATTCTTAGCCTCCCATCCCTGCCTCTAGTAATATCAGGAGGTAGCTTTATTAGATTAGCTGCAATCAACTTCTCTCAAGGAAGCCCAGTCTAGAATAGAAGCAGTAAAATGGCAGTTTATTCTCCCAATACCTTTACCATCTGTTGTTCTGAGAAAAAAAATCAATTAATGGTATTTAATTAAGTGCATATCACGTGCACAGCATTGTACTAAGCTCTTGGGAAAGTACAGTGGAAAGAATATGCACGATTCCTGACTTCAAGGAGCTTACTTTCGAACAGAACTGATATACTGGGTCCTAGCCACCCAGACTGAAATATCCAAAATAGCTACAAGATGAGTACAGTAATAATAATAATTATAGTGATAATAATAATAGCAATTGCATTTGTTAAAACGCTGACATGTTTCAAGTGCTATACTAAGTGCAAGGCTAAATCAGATCAGACACAGTCATTTGGGGCTCACAGTCTAAGGGGGAAGGAGAATAGAGAGTTCATCCCCATCTTACAGATGAGGAAATTGAGGCACAGAGAAGTTAAGTGTCTTGCCCAAGGTCACCAGGTACACAAGGGCAGATCAAGGATTAGAACACAGGTCCTCTGGTCCAAGCCTGTGGTATTTCTCCTAGGCCATGCTGCTTTCTCTTATTATTGGTGCCAAACTGGCCTTGAAAAATCAAGATCAACAGCTGCTATTTTTAAAAACTACCATAAACATTTGCTACTACATTTTTAGACTTTGAAACACTCTTTCTGCCCTAGCAGATCTGATTGAAATTTCTGATTTTAAGTCAGTGTGCAATCAGCAAACAGCTGTTTTTCCTGGAAGCAGACTTTCTGGACTGGCTAAGTGAAGGACACTTTATCCGCATGTCCAGGAGGTGTGGCAGGAAGGAGCAGAGGCAGGACAAAGAGGCAAAAAACACATTTCAGGGATCATCTGGTCAGAGACCTCTCCAGAGACTTGGACTGCAAATCCCTGGCCCAGTTTAGTGGATTAAATATTTAGTTGATTAAATGAGAAGCATCGCAGCCTAATAGCTAGAGCACAGCCTTGGGAGTCAGAATGATCTGGGTTCTAAGCCCTGCTCCACCACTGGTCTGCTGTGTGACCTTGGGCAAGCCAGTTCACTTCTCTGTGCCTCAGTCACTTCATCTGTAAAATGGAAATGAATAGTGTGAGCCTCATGCGGGATATGAACTGTGTACTACATCTACCCCAGATCTTAGTACAATGCTTGACACATAGTAAGTGCTTAACCAATACCATTAAAAAAATGTGTCAGAAAAATTTAACTGATTCTCCCTTGAGGCCCTTAGTGGATTATTGCAAAGAAGGCCCTGGAAAGGGGAACCTGTACAGTGCTCTGCACACAGTAAACACTCAATAGGATTGATTAATTGAAGAGTTCTATAGCATTGCTGGTACTCTGGTTCTGTACAAATGCTTGCTATCGGCACATTCAGTGTGAAAGAGAAGGTTTTCCTCTAAGAGTGGTTTGCAATGGTTTTTGGAAAATGAGCCTTCTATTAAACTCTAGCCAAAGTCTGGATTTTGCAGCTTAATGCAGTTAGGGGCTGAGCCAGAAACCGGTTGTTGACGAAGGAGAGCATGGATGCAAATGGAACTGAATCAGATTGTACCTTGGACAAACTGGCTATAACGTCACACACAGTGTTGAAACTGGGGGTTCATATTTAAAATACAGGCAGAAGAGCAGCAGAATATTGACAACTGCCTGTCAAAAATAAGGGTAGAGAAGTAATCCATCAATCAGTGGCATTTATTAAGCACTTACTGTGGCAGAGTACTGTATTAAATGTTTAGGAAAATACAATACAACAGAGCTGGAAGACCCATTTCCTGCCCACAAGGAGCTTACAGTTTAGAAGAGGAGACAGACACTGAAACAGATTAGAGACATGGGAAATTGTAGTGTTTGTGCATATTTATGTAAGTATCGTGGGACTTGGATGAGTATCAAAGTGCTTAAGTGAAACACAACCAAGTGCGTAGTTGATACAGGCTGGGGGTGGACAGAGGAAATAAAGGGTTTAGTTTTGGATAGCCTCTAGTAGGGGATGTGATTTTTGGAGGGTTGTAAAGGTGAAGAAAGTGGTGGATATGAAGAGGGAGGGAGTTCCTGTCTTGAGGGAGAATGTATGCAAGTGGTTGGCAGTGGGCTAGTCGAGATCAAGGTACAGAGAGTAGGTAGGCGTTAGAGGAACAAGGTGTGCGAGTTGCGTTGGAGTAGGAAATCAGTGATGTGAGGTTGGAGCTGATTGAGTGCCTTAAAGCTGATGGTAAGGAGTTTTTGTTTGAAGCAAAGGTCTATGAGCAACTCTTGGAGGTTTTTGAAGGATGGGGAGATACTGACAACATTTTTGATCCAGCAGAATTAAGTCTGAAATAGAGAGGGGAGAGACAGCAGGCAGGCCGTCAATGAGGAGGCTGATACAGTAGTCAAGGTGGGAAATGATGATCAGTGCAGTAGCAATTTGGATGGGGAAGCGTGGATTCTAGAGATGCTGTGAAGGTAGAACTGACAGGATTTCATGACAGGTTAAATGAGAGATATGACTCAAGGATAATGCCAACCCTATTGACTTATGAGTTACAGAGGCTTGTGATGCTGTCTACAGTGATAGGAAAGTCCGCGGGGAGAACAGGATTTCTATGGGAAGATGAACAGTTCTGTTTTGGCCATGTTAAGTTTGAGATGTTTGTGGGACATCCAAATTGAGATGGCCTGAAGGCAGGAGGAAATGTGAGATTGCAAAGGAGAAAGGTCAGGGATATAGAAGCAGATTTGGGAATTATCCATGTACAGATGGTAGTTGAAGCAAATCAGTTCTCTAAGGGAGTAAGTTTAGGTGAATAATAGAAGAGGACACAGAACTGAATCTTAAGGAACCCCCCTCTCCTCAGTTAGAGGGTGGGAGGCAGAAGAGGAACCTGTGAAAGACTGAGAAGCAATAAGACCTAGTGGAAAGGTCACAGGCTTTTGAGTCTGGAGACGTGAGGTTCTAATCCCAGCTCCATCACTGGCCTGCTGTGTGATCTTGTGCTAGTCACTTAACTGCTCTGTGCCTTAGTATCCTCAACTGTACAACAGGAATTCAATAACTGTCACCCTACCTCTTAGACTGAGAGCCTGCATACACAGGGATTGTCTCACCTGATTATCCTGCATCTACCCCAGCAATTAATATAGTCTTTGGTATATAGTAAGTGCTTAACAAATACCACGGTTATTATATTTGTTGTCTTGCAGAGTTTCACACTGATTTTACATCTTTCTTTATCTTTCCCACTTTTTTAAAAAAGGCCAGAGCTGCCGGCAAATCACTTGTCTGAGAATTTTAATGATGGGTCACATCCCCAATCATTATATTTGAATCTACAAAGATTTAAATATGATCAGCTCTCTCTCTCCCTTGAACTCACATTAACCTCCAAAGAATTATGCAAACAGATTAATAGAGGGTAGACACTCCAAAAACAAGTGCATTTAGAAGCAAAATCTTAAACTGGAAAATCAACATTCCACGAATGGATTTGGGGACTGTCTTTACTTGAGCCACTACCGGGGCCAAAAATTTAAGTACTCTAAGAAACTAAAATTCCCTGGGTTTAGGAAAAGAGTTTGCCTCACCAATTATGGTACTTATTAAATGTCTACTATGTGACAAGCACTGTTCTAAGCACTGGGGTAGATGTAATTTAATCAGATTAGACAGTTCCCATCCCATATGGGGCTCACAGTCTTAATCCCTATTTACAGATGAGGCAACTAAAGTGCAGAGAAGTTAAGTGACTTGCCCAAAGTCATACAGCAGACAAATGGCAGAGGTGGGATTAGAACCCAGATCCTTCTCAGTTCCAGGCCCATGTTCTATCCAGTAGGCTATACTGCTTCTCTGCTATTCACTGCAAGAAGAACTCCTTACAACTTATCCAATAAGTATGTTATTATCCAATATGTAGTTTTGAGATTAAGGAGGACTAATAATAATGATGATGGTGATAATTATAATAATATTATTTAAGTTCTTAGAATATGCCAAGCATTGTACTAAATGCAGAGGTAGATATGTGATAATCAGGTCAGTGCAGTCTCTGTTCCACATGGGATTTACTGTCTAAATTGGAGGTAGAGAGGTATTAAATTCCATTTTACACATGAGGAAACTGAGGCACAGAGAAGCTAAGTGCCGTGCCCAGTGTTACACAGCAGGCAAGAGGAGGAGCCCAACTTCAAGAGTTATGGTCCAGTGGTCAGAATGCAAACTTCAGGCACTCCCAAGCTTCAATTCTAGTTCCGACCCCTTCTCTGTAGCCTTGAGTCAATCATATTTTGTCTAGGCCTCAGTTTTTCCCTCTTTAAAATGTGGGCAAATGGCCAAATGTCAACATTTTTCCATGGCCAATAGAAATTTTAAATATTTTTCAGGAATTTTAAAGGTAAACAAAAATGTTCTCCAGAATAGGAGGTGTTGCAATCAGAGAAAATCATTGTATAAATCAAAAAACTGAGCTTGATATCACTTCACTTGAAATTAATTTTATCTTTTAAAAAAATCTCATATCTCCTCTTGTCTCCAGGACATCTCCACATGGGTGGCCGAACAGCCCCTTAAGCCCAATATATCTAAAAGTGATCTCAGTTTCCCCCTGGAACCATTCTTCTTCCTTACTCTCTTGTCACTGTCAACAAAACCACCATCCTCCCAGGCACGAAAGTCTCAGCCTTGGTACCAGCTATGATTCTTCTGTTCTTCAGTTCCTACAATCAGCCTGTCTCTAAATCTTCCTTGCTACTTCCCAGATCCAACCCTTTCCTTTTATCCTTATGGACACCATACTGGTGAGAGTCCTCATCACTTTCTGGCCTGTTTACTACAGCAATGGCTTTATAATAATAATAATAATGTTGGTATTTGTTAAGCGCTTACTATGTGCAGAGCACTGTTCTAAGCGCTGGGGTAGATACAGGGTTATCAGGTTGTCCCAAGTAGGGCTCACAGTCTTCATCCCCATTTTGCAGATGAGGTCACTGAGGCACAGAGAAGTGAAGTGACTTGCCCACAGTCAGCTGACAAGTGGCAGAGCTGGGATTTGAACCCATGACCGCTGACTTCCAAGCCCAGGATCCTTCCACTGAGCCACGCTGCTTATGGGTTTCCAAAGTAGTCATAATATTTACTAAGTGCTTACTGTGTAGAGCATAATAATTATAATAGTATTTCTTGAGTGCTTACTAGCACCATACAAAACACTGGAATAGATACCAAGTGCTTAGTACAGTGCCTTTTGGTCCTCTGCCTTTTACCCTAAGCCAGGGAATGTAGGTGTTGGAGACCAATGGCTGAGGGAGGGGGTTAGAGTTGGTAGGTGGACAGCTAGAGGTCAGAGGAAAAGAGCAGTTTGGGCCTTGGAATTGGGAGAGGGGGTCAGGTTCCAAGGAGGATTGACCGATAGAAGTTAGTGGGAGAGGAGTCAAAGCTGAGTGTAGGGTGTTAAGGGAAGGCCCCATTTTTACACAGGGTCCAGTGACGTCTGGAGACAGAAGGGGGGAGCTGACTCGGGCCTTGTGCACTAAAAAACAGATTCTCTGCCATTTCTGCATTTACCATTTTGCGTATTCCACTCTTTGAGCATTTTTTTCCTCTAATTTGTAATCATTTATGTTTATGGTGCACTTACTGTGTGCAGAGCACCATACTAAGCGCTTGGGAGAGTTCAATACAACAGAGTTGGTAACCATATTCCCTGCCCACCAGGAACTTACAGTGTAAAGATGACTCTGTCTCCCCTATTAGACTGTAAACCCTCTATGGGCAGAGTCTGTGGCTCCTGCATCTGCTGAATTCACCCACATGGCAGACAATAACTACCATTGTTGATTAACTGATTGCTGCAGTCTGTTCCCAGGAATGAAGGTCAGTTTGGTGCCTGAAGATCACTAGTTAACTTTAGAAAAGCATTTAGCAATTCCAGGTCAATAGTGGGACACCACACTGAGCAGAAAACAATTTGTACAAATTTCCTGAGGTGAAGGGGAGCAGATGCTCAGATGGCAGTAATATTCCTAAACGTGGCAGGAGAAGTTGTCTTATGTTTAATAGCTTTAAACTTTCAAAATCCGAAAAGAGTAACTTCAACCTGGTTACTCCAAAGAGTATAGGATTATTCAAATATTCATGAGGTAATAGTAAAATTCTATATTTCACTTAAGACATTAAGCAGAAGATGCAGCTTTTTCAATCTAGCTCATATGGCCAATCTATTGAGGTCAAAACTGAAATTTTAGCATCCTAGCACATTTCTTCACTTGAGAGCAAATAGAGATTGGAATAAGAATGTGAACCCACAGAAAAAAGTGATTGCCCTGGATTTAAACAAAGCCATTAAAGTATGTCAACATTTATTACGGAAGGGGAGGAGTTAGGTTAGTAAGGAAGCAGCATGATCTAGTGGATAGAGCATGGGTCTGGGAGTCAGGAGGACCTGGGTTCTAATCCCAGCTCCACCATTTATCTGTTGTGTGAGTTTGGGCAAGTCACTTCATTTCTCTGTGCCTCATTTGTAAAATGGGGATTAAGACTGTAAACCCCATTTGGGACAAGGACTGGGTTCAATCTGATTAGCTCATATCTTTCCCAGGGTTTAGAACAATGCTTGGCACATAGTAAGCACTTGACAAATGCCATCATTATTACTAGTAGTAGTATACCTTCAGGAATTGTACGTTCCAGAATTGGGAGAGGGAACCTATTTCTCACGACTTATAACTCTTCTTGAAATCAGACAAGGCTCTTGAACCATGGGAGCCCATCCAGATACTCAGCTTCATGTGGACAACGTCATTAACTTAGCCTTCACACCAAAAGGCTGTAGAGAAGCAGGGTAGGGAGAACATTTGAGACAGAAAGGGTCTGATGAAGAGTCAAGATAGCGGCTCCAGGCCTAGCCATAGTGAGCTTAAGCTGCTTAAGTGCCCCCATCCTAGTCTGCAGGAAGCAACCTGGCCCCAAGACGGGTAAAACAGGAAGGACACTGCTCAGCCCCCTCATGAACAGGGGCTGAGAGCCCCCATGCCGGGTAAGGCATGCACTGCTAGTAACCACAGATGGGCTCAGCTCCAGGCAGGAGGCATCGAGGCAGAGCTGGGGGCTAAGAACGCTGGTCACTGGCCTCCATGGGCATGGATCCCAAGTAGCTGACTCAAACTGCAGCATTGCTATTGTTAGCTATGGAGAAGGAGAGAAGAAAGAAAACAAACCTGTGAAAGTTTAGTGTGTGTTTGTTCTCATTTTCTCTCTTTCACTCTCTCTCATTCCCCATTGTCCCCCCATTAGAGGGTAAGAAAAACACTGGTCATACCAAATCCCTGCTCTCACCCACCCCAGCTTCTACTGCTGGCCCTAAAGCAGGTACAGAACCAGCCACACAGACCAGACCAGAGCTGGAGCAGGGATGCTTTGGGAAATCAGGATGCTTTGGGAAGGAGTGGGAGAAAGCACAGAGACAAAGATGAGCTAAAAAATGAGACAAAGAGGAGGCAAAAACCAAAAATGCACCGAACATCCAAGGAGAGTGGATACTTTCTGAATAGAGGGGTGGAAAGTCCCTTCCCTGGGTGGGTGGATGCAGGCAAGGATTCTCCAGTCAGAGCAGCTTAAGTTCATGCCTGCAAAGGCTTTCTGCCCCCAAGGAAGGGGATCAGGTCTGTGACCTTCTCAAGTTGATACCACAGCCCCCACCAGGCAGAGGGCCCTGGACAGGCGGAGGCCCCCAGTCTGGTGGAGGCCCACAGGCTGGTGGAGGCCCCTGGGCAGTTTGCCTGTTGCTAACTTCCCCTCCAACCATTACTTCCCTTCCTCACATCTCTTTCCCTTCACTCCTTCTCTCCTTTCTTCTCCTCTTCTTTCCCTTTTTAAAAGAAAAATTACGGTATTTGTTAAGTGCTTACTATGTACCAGGCACTGAACTAAACAGTGGGGTAGACACAAGCTAATGGGGCTGCATACAATCCTTGTGCCACATGGAGCTCACAGTCTGAATCCCCATTTTACAGATGAGAGAACTGAGGCCCAGAGAATAATAATAATAATAATGGTATTTGTTAAGCACTTACTAAATGCCAGGCACTGTACTAAGCACTGGAGTACATATAAGCAAATTGGGTTGGACGCAGTCCCTATCCCACGTGGGGCTCACAGTCTCAATCCCCATTTTACAGATGAGGAAACTAAGGCCCAGAGAAGTGAAGTAACTTGCCCAAGGTCACACAGCAGAGAAGTAGTGGAGCTGGGATTAGAACCCAGATTCTTCTGATTCCAAGGCCCGTACTGTATCCACACTACTTCCACTAGGCCCCTCTCCCTGTGACGGCACATGTCATGTGAGGGGGCCATAAATTGTATGGCTCTTCACACACCAGCTGCTCCAAGGTTTCATTTCATTCATTCCCAGTTCTTTCACTAGCCTGTAAGCTTCTTGTAGGCAGGGATGGTGTCTACCAACTCAATTGCACTCTCTCAAGTTCATAGTACAGCGCTCTGTATACAGTAAGCACTCAAAAACCATTGATAGATTGATTCATTTTATTTTGTATGGCTCTTCTGCAAAAAAAAGGTTACCAACCCCTGCCCGAGGAGATAGAGGAAGCCCAGCACTGCCAAACCAACCACAAAGGCCAGGAGCAACGAAGCAGAAAATGACACAAGTCCAATCAATTCTTTAAAAAATAGCTTGCTAAAACCTGCAGCAACTGGTTTGCTTATCAGTGAAGACTCACAGCAGATAGCAAATAATGTATTTTCCATCTCTTGCCCACTCCACTCCAAGAACATCATCACTAAGAGTGAAGGAAGAATTCACATCGGCAGTTCCATGTCACACATTCAGAGTAGGAGTAGCAACTGATAATGAAAAGAGCATGTACAAACGAAGTTTCCCAGGAGGCAACAAGCATTATAAATGAGGTGTGGGTAAACCTCCTCATAAAGTGAACATTCATTTTCTGAGCTGTCTCTCATACATTAACCAAGAATGTTCTATGTATGAGGTTCCAGAAAAATGTGATAACCACAATGGGGCCCGAAATATTATGTCTTTACAAGAAGGACATTCTTCGTTCTACAGTGTACACTGAATGAAATCACCACTTCCCCTACCCCCAGGCAGAAAATATTTGTTTAACCTTCTTCATGCCTGGCCCAAATGGAAAAGGGAGGGCTCCATATCTCCCCAGTCCTAAGTCTTCTTTTCCAGCACTAAAATAGAAAAAAACCCCAACACTCGAAAGTCTGCTAGACTGTGCTGGGCACACAGTAAGCACTCAATAAATATCATTGGCTGATTGATTGCAGTCATTGTAGAAATGCTCTCCATTTCACATGTCGGTGTTATTTAAATCATCATAAATATAATCCCGGGATGATTTCCGTGAGTTCTCTGGACCTTTGTTTTCCTGTTGGCTACATTTCCAGAAACCCCTACAGGATTCCTCAGCGTGCTGGGATGCCTTTCTTTTCTACAGAGCCTCAGGGCTTGTCAGGGTCTTAGATCTTATTTTAGTAAATGCCTGGAGCTAAGAGTTGAAAACTTAAACCAGAGAGGATGAAACCGACCTGTCAAAGATGCACCACTTGCTTCCCTCACACTGGAAGGGAATATAGTTGCATAGTTTGAGAAGGGAAGTAGAGTGGGAGTTTTCAGTTCTCAAGTCACTCTGTGGCCTTGAGACAGTCACTTTATCCACTGAGGCTCAGTTTCACCAGCTCCACTTAAGGGTCAATAAATACTTATTTGTTAACTACTTTACTGGAAAGGGACTCTATTACATTCCTTGAGAGAATAAAGATGCTAAAAATAAAGCATAAAACAAAAATAAAATAGCACCTTGCATTTAAGGTTACTTTACTTTCCAAGACGCTTTCACATTGGATGAAGTGAGGGGAGAAGCATTTCAGTCTGGAAAAATTTAATGGGAATATAATTCCAACAATGGGTCTGGAATATTGCAACAAGATCATCTGTTTGAAAGGGCCACTGTTTCTGGACCTTACCCCTCATTACAAATAGCTATTCGGACTTCAACTTTGCCTCTCAAATGTTTGAACCTTGTTCCTTCTATTTGTTTCTCTGTTCATACACCATGGAATATGCAAAAACACCTGAATAAGGAAATAACCAGCATGCTTGAGGTTCCTTGCCTTTCTATTCTTTGCAGTAGCAAAGTTTCAACAATGTAAGATCATTCCCAATTGTACTCCAAGTGCTCTTTCCTGGTGACCTATTAAATTTGGGGGGGACTGACGGAGCTTTCCCCTCTCAGGATCATACCTGGAGAATTTCCATTACTCTACCAGTCTTGATTATGGGAGGAAGAATCAAGCAGAGGCACACCCATTCCATTCCTAGCTTGGGCAGTGGCTAGCGAGTGGGAGGCAATCTGCTACAAGTCAAAACCAGCCTGTGCTGGGCAGCAGAAGCATGGGAGAGAATTTAGGGCAGAGTCTCCGGTTTGCTGCTCTGAAGACGACAATGGTAAATCATTTCTGCATTTTTACCAAGAAAACTCTATGAATACACTACCAGAATGACTGCAGATGGAGGTGGGGTGTTCTGGAAGAGATAATAACAATCACAAGAATTATTATGGTATTTTTAAGCACTTACTATGTGCTAGGTACTGTACTAAGTGCTTGGGTAGATACAAATTGGGATGGACACAGTCCCTGTCCCACACAGGGCTCCCAGTTTCAATCCCTATTTTACAGATGAGGTAACTGAGGCAAAGAGAAGTTAGGGGACTTGCCCAAGATCACACAGCAGACAAATGGTGGAGCTGGAATTAGAACCCGTGACCTTCTGACTCTCAGGCCCGTGCTCTATCCACTTTGCCATGCTGCCTCTCTATGAGTTGAACTCTGCTGCTTCTGCTTCAGCTGAGTTCTGCGACTTTTCTATGAGATGTGTCCATGGAGTTGCTATCGGTAGGAGACAACTCGATAGCATAAGACAAGACCAAGTTTTGTTTTTATAACCTTCATTATAACCTGCAGTAGTTTAATAATCAATACTCATTCACTGAATTCTATTTTTGAGCACCTATTTTGTGCCAAGTAATATACTAATCATCCATCAAAAAGGACGAGCAAGATTAGGATGACATGAAAAGAAGAGCTGGTACCTGGTGCAATTGAAAAGGGAGGGAGTTCCAGGCAGGCGGAAAGGCATGAGCAAGATGCCATTGGTGGGAGAGACAAAAGCAAGACAAAATGAGTAGGTTTGCTTGAGAGGGACGAAGAGTAGGAGCTGGGGTGCAGTGGGATCAAACAATCGCATTTATTGAACACTTTCTGTGTATAGAGCACTGTACTAAGCGCTTAAGAGAAGAAAGTGGCTAAGTAGGAGGGAGAGCGCTGATTGAGTGCCTTAAAGCTCAAAGCTTAAAGCTCAATTGAGTGTCAGGAGTTGCAGCCTGATACAGAGAGGACTAGGCAACCAATGGAGGCAGGATTGCCAATTGTCAAGAGTGATTTTTATAAACAGCATAAATATTACTGACTCACTGACTCAAGACTTTTTAGTGACAAAGTTTTACATAACAGAGGATGGCAACTGGGCACCACTTGAGATATTCCTCTGGCCCATAGTGAGGTGAGGCCGAGTGCCCGGCAAGCAGGAGTAGAGCTCTGTGGGACATGGAAACAGGGCTCAGGGAAAGGAAGGGGAATCTAGAAACCACCACTCCCCTATTTCACTCCCTGCTCTCTGGCCAGCCTCTTCCTGCCACAGAGTTTACAAGGCAAACTGGTCCAGGAGCAGGAGGAAATGATATTGAGTAGGAGGTGGGAAGGAGAGAGTGGAGGAGCAAAGGGAGGAACTGAGAGGATGGAAAAGGAGAGGAAGGAAAGAGGAGAAAGGTGAAGAGAAGTGGGGACAAAGAAAGGGAGGAGGACAAAAGAGAACTGGAGGGGGGGGAATGTGGAAAGAAGAAGGAAAGGGAAGGGATGGGGGAGAAGGGGGCACAGAAAAAAAGGGAGGAAGGGAAGGGGAGATTGTAAAGAATCTCCCTTTCCCCTTATCTTCTCTCCACCTTCCCCTCTCCCTTCTCCCCAAGCCCTGTAGTCAGAACAGTGCCGAACCCCAGGTGCATAATTTGAAAAATAGGGTAGGGGAAGAGAAGTCCGGGTGCTGCCAGCTGGAAGTAAAGGGGACACATGACCCAAGTGGGTAAACCCTGATGGCCTGTGGGATTTCCCAGTTGGGCCCGGGCCACAGGCCAGGGAAGAAGCTCACCTGTCCCACCTGCTGCCAAGACATTAGTGCACTACTCCCTCCTCCTGGGCCGGGTGAAGATGAAGCATAGCGGCTTCTGCGCTGGACCCAGCGCCACAGACTGGCCTTACTAGTTTTCTGCTCCCGATCCAGGAACTGTGGCCTCTCCATGTGCCCCAGGGAGTGGGATTTCATGTGGGTAAACCATCCTGTGCCTCAAAGAGGCCAACCACTAGCCCCGGAGCTAAGAAACCCAGATTCCTTCAGTCCGGGATGATGGCAGGATGTCACGCATATTTACAGAAGACAGACTTTTTTGTGAGTTTTATAGATGGGATGCAGCTCCCGATGTTTACCTGGCTTGCAATCCCAGGGCCACCACACTCTGCCATCATCACCTGAGCAGGCCCAGTTTTACCTAGCCCTTCCAGACTGGCAGTGGCGGAAGATGGCAGACTGAGCAGCAGCCAAGAAGAGGTCCTCTCCCTTTTCTCATCTCACCTTCCACCTCCTCTTTCCCCTTTCCATTTCCCTCTTCTTCATCCCCCCAGTTTCTCCTTTTGCCTTCCCTCCTAATCCCCCTTCTCCCACAAATCTGGTAACCATCAGCTATTACCCACAAAGAAATGTCTTTTGTGACTTACCCACTTCTTGTTTTGAATCTAAGGAAAAGAAAGCCCGCAATGTGTCTTCTGACTCTATCCATAGAATCAATCATTTTCTTTAGGGAGTTATGGCTGTTTCCAGGAAGGAGGTTTTAATTTCATTTTTGACTTCTGAAGAAGTGCATTTAAAACTGCCATATTTCCCCAGAATACCAAACTTACTTCCTTCCTCTTTCAGTAGTTTGTGCAGTTTCAATGTCAACAGGTTTAAATGTTCAAAATACTGATTTACATAATGGTTTGTCAGTACCTTGGTGTATTTGCTCTTCCACCCAGGTACATGATGTCCTTAAAAAAATAATCAAGGGAAGGGGTCTTTGTAAAAACCTTTATTATCCTCCCTGTAGTTTAATGTTGTAGTGAGGGAGATGAGAATCTCTGGGCTAAGCAATTTGCTGGAATGACTGTTACAGTGATGTGTGGAAGGGAGAATTGTGGAAACCAGCTTACTCCTAGGAAACAGCTCCCGAAAAATATTTTGCTGCAAGTTGCTAGTACTGACAGGTGTAAAATGATCTAAAATGATCTTCCTTTTTATGCATAAGAAAAGAGCTTCTGCTCTGATAGGATTGTAACTAAACTCTTGGAGAGAAAGATCAGGCAAGAGGAGTGGCAGAGGAACATCACAGTCCCTTAAATAATGCCTTTTTTTCCATTGGGTTGACTGATCAGCTGAGAGAAGTGCAATCAGTCAGAAGAGTAAATCAATTTCATCCTCACAGTGCTCATTTGAGTCTCTTTGTTTATGAGTCCTTGGGAAATACTGTTTTGGCTGCTAGAGCAGGCCATGAGAAACTCCAATCCCTTGTCCCTACCTCTTCTCTGAGATGTCAGGAATCCAGTAAGGGCAGTCTTCTGCCAGCCTCTTCCCAACTGCCTTAAGGGGAATAAAAACTCATCTGTGGTGGAAGTGGAAACAACACCTTGGCTCCCCTATCAAAATTGAGTTCAGGCCAAATGTAGTGATAATAGCAATAATAATAATAATAAAAATTACCTGTGGTATTTGTTAAGGGCCTACTATGTGCCAAACCCTGGAGTAAATGCGTGATAATCAGGTCAGACATAGACCCTCTCCCACATTTGTCTCACAATCTAAGGAGGGAAAACAGGTATTTTTTCCCATTTTATAGGATGAAGAAACTGAAGCACAGAGAAGTTAAATATTTGTCCCAGGTCACACAGCTGGCAAGGAGATGAGTCAGGTCCTCTGACTCACAGAACCATGCTCTTTCCACTAGGCCATGCTGCTTCCCTGCATAAAGTGCGTAGCAAATTTTCCTCTAGTTTGCAGCACTACGTCAAATCTGCAAAACTGGTGTTTTTCCTTATCTTGGACAAATCCAAGTGAGGGTGGGACCAACCTCACTCCCGACATCATCAGCTTAGCTTAAACTCAAAATGCTTCAATCAGTTGATCATATTTACTGAGCACTTACTGTACTCAGAGCACTGTACTAAGCACTTGGAAGAATACAACAAAATTAGCAGACACATTTCTGCCCACAACAAGCTCACAGTCTAGAGACAGACCTTTAAATCCAACCATCAGGAAAAAGTAACAAAGCTGTACTTAAAAAGTCTATGAATGTGCATGTGGAACATCAGCAGATGCCCTTTCCCTAAAGCTTTTTTATTTGATGATGGGAAAGGAATAAATTTGGGATGATTGCCAGACTCTCCTGACAGTTTCCCAGATGCAAGCCAAACTGCCAGAGTTACAGCTGTCTATTTGGACTCGGTTTTGGTGGACTCCCTATCCCCCCCAGGGGAAATATCTCCATGGGATTACTGGAAATAACAGCAGCCGAGAGACATGATTAATACGCGCTATCCCAAACCAGCTAGCCCTGACTTGGGCTAATCTACTCTTCAAGAGATTTACCTCCTCAAAGCTGGTTGAACTGCTTTCCTCCCTGGGGAAGAAATGTTGTGTCACCTTAGATCTCAGAAAAAATCCAATAATTAATTCTTCATTGAAGGAGGAGAAAGATTGGCCAGAGGAATGCCGGTAAGATTGAAGATTGCATTAATTATACTATACAGATCTACCTCTTCCTAGGTACTCACTCACTTGAGCATCATAAATAGAATCCTTGGTGTAGCTGAGTGGAATTTGCTACAATCAGCACTCCAGAGGAGATACAATTTTCTGTCTACTCGCAACTTCTTTACAAGCAATTATATATTTCATGACAAGCATCTCTGCCAATGGCATTCTTTGTAAATGCTGTATCTATCTGGTTTAAACTTCGAACTCTTTTTCCACGAAAGTGTCGATTTTTCAAAAAATTCTGTCCCAAGAACTGAAAGACAAGATTGGCTGTATCACCCTC
Source organism: Ornithorhynchus anatinus (assembly GCF_004115215.2). NCBI lineage: Eukaryota > Metazoa > Chordata > Mammalia > Monotremata > Ornithorhynchidae > Ornithorhynchus > Ornithorhynchus anatinus. The sequence goes on from NC_041749.1 coordinate 30,363,014, forward strand.
GCAAACAGTTATCTGAACTGGGCTGAGATGTCTTATCTTTCCTGCTCTTCAGAGTACAGTCTGTGTAGACAGGATTGATGAGTTGGAAGAAGTGGGAAAAGCACCCAACCTGGCCTGGGTCACCCTTGGGCTAGGCAGAGAGGCACTGACAGGTCATGGAGGCCAGCTTGCCCAAACCCTAAATCAATTTAATAATGATGATAATAATAATGGTACTTGTTATTAATAAGAACAATAATAGTAATAATAATTCTGGAATTTTTTAAGTGCTCAGAATGTGCCAGGCACTGTACTAAGCATTCGGATGGATATAAGCAAATTGGGTTGGACACAGTCCCTGTCCCACGTGGGGCTCGTAGTTTCGATCCCTATTTTACAGATGAGGTAACTGAGGCACAGAGAAGTGAAGTGATTTGCCCAAGATCACATAGTAAACAAGTGGTAGAGCTGGGATTAAAACCCATGACCTTCTGACCGTCAGGCCCGTGGTCTATCCACTACAACATGCTGCTTCTGCTATGTGCCAAGCACTGTTCTAAGCGCTGGAGTAGATACAATGTAATCAGGTTAGATACAGTCCCTGCCCCACATGGGGTTCAAGCTCTTATTCCCCATTTTACAGATGAGGGAACTGAGAACCAGAGAAGTGAAATGACTTGCCCAAGGTCACACAGCAGACATTTAGCAGAGTCAGAATTGGAACCAAGGCCCTTCTGACACCCAGGCCCTTGCTCTTTCCACTAAGCCACGCTTCTTCTCTGCCTTCAGTTGCCTCAGAGGTGAATTTAAGACGAACTAAGGTCCTTGGCCAAGAGAAGGCAGTCATCCTTTAAATGCTCTCTTTCTGTTCGTTCTTATCGCTAGATGAGGGGAAGTAAGTACAGAATAAAGGACAACAATGAATGTGCTTAGACTAGCCCCTGGCTGCTTAGGACCTGTCCTGGTATGTTGGCAGCAGCAAGAGAAGCAACATGGAGTAGTGAATAGTGCACAGGCCTGGGAGTCAGAAGATCAGGGGTTCTAATCCCCACTCCACCACCTGTCTGCTACGTGACCTTGGGCAAGTCACTTCACTTCTCTGAGCTTCAGTTCCCTAATTTATAAAATGGGGATTGAGACTGTGAGCCCCATGGGGGACCGGGACTGTGTCCAACCCAATTTGCTAGTACAGTGCCTGGCACATAGTAAGTGCTTAACAAATAGCATTATTATTATTATTATACTATTGGAGGAGGGGGCCATTGTCTAATCAGACCAGAATCTAAAAGCACCAGTTCAATCTGACTGCAAAGGGAAAGTGGGAACCACATGCTTTTTAGAGATCTTCCCCATCATCCCAAAAGCTTACTTGGGACTCATTAAAGCTCTGTTTTCGGCCCAGCTAATGCAGTAGAATCCCTCAGTTGGGGTGGCAGTAGCATTTCAACAGCTAAACTTTCCTGCTCCTGTGTCCCTCTTTTCTCCCGCCTGCCCTTTATACTCCCCTTCTGACCCCACCCCATTCCCAAGGTGACTAAACAGGTCAGTCACTGGGGTCCCACAAGGATCCCCTGGAACCTGATCACTGACCTTGGCCTGGGCACAACTCTACCTCTCAGCTCCTACACCCCAGGTTTTTAACTTTTCCTGAGCTAGGAATGGACCCCTTATTCATCCAATTTTATATGAGACAGCATCTGATATTCTTTATTTAGATGCATAGCTCCCTCTTTTTTGGCTCCTGCCACCATGTCCCCCAGCTCTGAAGGGACCTGTTTACAGGAACTAGAAGGTAAAAGCAGTGCCTCTAGAAAAGTGAAGGAGTCAGGATTCCCCAAGTTCCAAACTCTAGATTTTGCATATTTCCTTAAAAAAGTTCAGCATGACTATGCTGGATTAACACTAGGCTGGTCATGGGGCTAACCCCAGACACCCCAAGCTAAGGGGGATAGGAAAGACTGCTTGCTGAGTATGAATCAGTGCAGCCGAGGGGACAAGTTCAATGTCATCATACTCAGCATGTCATAATGAAGTCATCTGGGGGCCAAGAAAAATCCATTATCTTGGGACCATATAAAGGGGTGGGTGACACTTCACAGTGTCCTGCATATTCATTCATTCAATCATATTTATTGAGTGCTGAGTGTGTGCAGAGCACTCTACTAAGTGCTTGGAAAGTACAATTTGGCAACAGAGGCAATCCCTACCCAACAATAATGTCATTACTTTCTGTTATGGTATGCAAACAATATAATGTTGGGCTGTTACTTTCAAGTTAGCGAAAGTGAATACAGTATTTGCATGTACTATAAACAACGACCCAAACTAAGCACTTACTATGTGCAAAGCACTGCATTAAGCACTTGGGAGAGTAAATAGAGGCAGCGTGGCTCAGTGGAAAGAGCACGGGCTTTGGAGTCAGAGGTCATGAGTTCAAATCCCAGCTCTGCCACTTGTCAGCTGTATGACTGTGGGTGAGTCACTTAACTTCTCTGTGCCTCAGTGACCTCATCTGTAAAATGGGGATTAAGACTGTGAGCCCCACGTGGGACAACCTGATTACCCTGTGTCTACCCCAGCGCTTAGAACAGTGCTCGGCACATAGTAAGCGCTTAACAAATACCAACATTATTATTATTATCACTGTTGTTCTTTCCAAATTAGAGGGAGGACATGGGCAAGGGGTAGGCAGAGAAATAAATGAGATCGCGATACAGTGAGTAGGTTTGCATTAGGGGAGTGAAGTGTGCGGGCTGGGTTGTAACAGGGAATCAGCCAAGGTAAGACAGGAAGGGCAAAGCTGACAGTCCTTTAAAGCCGACGATATGGAGCTTCTCTTTGATGAGGTAGATGGGCAACTACTGGAGATTCTTGAAGAGTGGGAAGATGTGAAATGACCTTTTTCTTGAGGGTGGGGGGAAATGACCTGGGCAGCAGAGTGAAGTAAGGAATGGGGTTGGGAGAGACAGGAGGCAGGGAGGCCATTGAGGAGGCTGATGTAGTAGTCAAGTCGGGATCAATCAATCAATCTAATTCAGTGCTTACTGTGAGTAGAGCACTGTACTAATATAAGAGCTTGGAACAACATAGTAGCAGTTTGGATGGAGAGGAAAGGACAGATTTTAGCAATGCTATGAATGTAAAACTGACAAGATTTGTTGACAGATTGAAGTTGTGGGTTGGATGAGAGAGATGTGTCGAGGATAACGCCCTCCGACCTGGAACTACCTCCCCCTTCATTTATGACAGACCACCACTCTCCCCGCCTTCCAAGCCTTATTAAACTCCTGTCTCCTCCAAGAGGCCTTCCCTGACTAAACTCACTTCCCCTACTCCCTCTTCTTTCTATGTTACCTATGCACTCGGATCTGTAGCACTTGAGCACTATTAGTCACTCGACCCACAAACCAAGAGCGCTTAGCTACTTATTTATAATTTTGATGTCCATCTCCTCCTCTAGAGCATAAGGTCCTTATGGGCAGCGAACATGTCCACCATTTCTGCTTGATTGTACTCTCCCAAGGGCTGAGCCCAGGGCTTTGAACAAAGTAAGCACTAAATAAATACCATTGATTGTTTGATCAATTCTCTAAGCATATAATTTGAAAATTGAAAAGTGAATGTCCAGGAAAAGAGAACTGGAAATTTACATGAATAGGTTAGGGGGAAAGCTTAGTGCAGGTTGCTTTTCTGAAGTAAATTTCTTTCCCAATATCAGTTTCAAGCCTAAAATGTGCCCTAATTTCCAAACAAAAAATGCTCCTTTTGAGAGTCCAAAGAGAGCCTGTTTGACCAGCAGATGAAAATAGGAGCATCATGACCTGGCTCCTCAATTTATAGAAAGTTTCTTGGAGGCCGTTTCTTGCTGAACCTTTCACCCTGGGAGAAGTTGATTAAGAAACAGGATTAAATTGAGCATGCCTGCTGGGGAGGGAAGGTCAATAATATCCACTGGGAAATCAAATTTTGAAAAAGGGAATTAAAGATAAAATGCAAGTCTTTGGTGGGCAAAAACTGAAAACTAGCTAAAAAAAAAAGAAACACAAAAAAAACCTCTAGATTATCTGTAGGCCGTTTAATACATTATTGAAAGGCTGGGGAAACTATTTACCATTAAAAAAGACCAGGTGGCAGCAGATAAGGATTATTGAGGAGGTCACGTCCAGTCATCCCATTGTAAAAATAGCAGGTTAGGATGTCCCTTGGTTAGGACACTTATATAATAGCTAGGCTACCTTTAGGTGAAGGGGTTGGCTTCCTGTTCATCTAAGGTCACACCTCCTCCCAGAGGCCTTCCCCGATTAAGCCCTCTTTTCCCCTGTCCCCTCTCCCTTTTATCCACTTGGATCTGTGACCTTGGTGCATTTGATATTAACCCCTCCCCCAGCCCCACAGCTCTTGTGTACATATAAATTCCTTATTTATTTATACTAATGTCGGTTTTCCCCTCCAGACTGGATGCTCTTTATGGGTAGGAAACTTGTCTGCTACTTCTCTTTTATTGCACTCTCCCAAGTACTTAGTACAGTGTTCTGCACAGAGTAAGCTCTCAATAAATACCATTTATCTGCTCTACAGATGAGAAAGGCTCTTCATGGAAGTTTTCTGCTTGCATATGTAAGTTTTCTGGTGTGTATATGTAATGATGGTGAATTTCACCTACAGTTGCAGATGCGACTTCAAAGACCACTGCTGGTCCAATAGACCTTGCCATAGGGTGCACTCACAAAGATTGTTCCCTTTTGGGCAGTTGGGTGTACTGTTTCCATCAGCTGGTGCTTTGTCCTTTTTGACTAAGTCTCCATGACCTAGTGGAAAGAACACTGCACTGTACATCAGGAGACTGGGGTTCTAATCCCAGATCTACCACTTTCCAGCTGTGTGACCTTAGACAAGTCACTTAACTTTTCTGTGCCTCAGTTCCTCATTTGTAAAACATAATGAAATACCTGTTCTCCCTCTTTCTTAGACTGTGATCCCTGAGTGGGACAGGGATTGTGTTCCATCTGATGATCTTATATCTACCCCAGATCTTAGCACAGTCCTTACTACATAGAAAGTGTTTAATAGACACCTCTATCATTAGTGTTATTATTATTGACCTCTCAATGCTTGTCCTCAAAGATTGCTGCAGTTATGACCCAGTATTCTTCTCTCCCGTCACCCTGTCTGAAGCTGCACTTTCTTGCAACTTCTTTGCTTTAGGTTGCCCCACTTCAGTTCAGCATTCAGCTGCTATGACTATGTGCTGCCCAGCAGAACTATGTAGAGGTGAATGTTGCTTGGATGCTAAAATGATTTCCTTCCAGGATCTGATTTTTTTGTGATCTTGTCTTGCCACTTGATGTTGCAGATTGGCATACAGGAATGTGGTTGCTCCTACTACATGAAATGTTAATTTCGGAACTTTGGGTAACCTACTGCTTTACCCTGGGATAAAACCCATGCTATTTTAGCTGAAGGATTAATCTTATTGCCAGTTGAATGGTTTTATATTGATTTTCCTCTCACTATAACTCCTGGGATATTTTTCATATCCTTTTAAGACAATTACTGTCTACTGCTATTGTATCAGACCTTCTTTTAGACATTCAAAGTTTCCCAGTGATTACATACTGCCTCCTGGAAGATTTTTGAATTTTGTCCTGTAATACTCTGTTTATTCAACACTGCTACCAGTTCAGTATAACTAACAGACACAAGGTGCTTGGGGAAAGATAGCATGAAGAGGAAAAATCATGCCTCATTACTCTTCTACAGTTATTTTATGAGGTCATTGAGCATGTGGATAGAAGGATATCAGTGAAATTAATGCACCTGGATTTTCCAAAGGTCTTTGGGAAGGTTCTTTACCCAAGGCTATTTAAAATTACCCAGTTATCACGATAGGAGGTAATGTTTTCTCGTGAATAGAAAACTGATTGAAAGAAATAGGAGAGAGGGGCAAACTGACACTTTCCTAGATGGAGAATTATAAGCAAAGAAGTTGAAGACCCTCTTCCCTGCAATTGGTTCAGTGGAAAGAGAACTAACATTTCAGGAATCAGGTGATCTCAGTTCTAATCCCATTTCTGTCTTTAGCTAGTTAAAATTGGCAAAGATCGCATACACACTTCACAGTTTGCCACACCCCTGCTCACTGACTGGCTTGTTGCACTCTATACTCCAGCGGTCACCTGGCACTATAATCAGTTCCTCTGTAGAGGTTCCCAACCTGAAGGCTCAGGGCCAAGCAGGACTCATCTGACAGTCCTGACTGGAGATTCCATCCATAGAAGGTTGCCCAGGTACCGCTTTTATTTACCACTTTTATAGGAGCAGGGTAACATGCGGTGGTTTCTCCAAATTTGCGGTTCACACCAGTCATACCGGCGAAATGTCACGCTAATGGTAACAGACTGCTGGAAATGCTCAAAAAGTTGAGACAGAGCAGGAAAGTAACAGATGAACACTGATGTAAGTGTTGAGGAATGTAGCTCTGACCAAAAACTCCGAGTGGTTGCAAAATCATAATTTAAAGGAAGTGGAGGCCCTAAGAGACAACAAAACACTCAGTATCACCTGAAAGGATAGTGAAAACAATATGAGTTGTAATTTCCCCACTGTATAAAACCCAGCCCACAAAACTGTGTGCTCTTCTAAACACCATGTACCTGAAGGACATAAAAGGCACAGAGAAAAGATACAGAGAAGAGCAGCTAAAATGTCTAGGTGGAAAGATCTTCCATTTAAGGTTTTGCTGAAGATTAGGGCTAAGCAGTCTGGAAAGGTGAACGCAGAAACTCTCATTCTATTAACTAATTCTTCCTCGGTTCATATAGGTTTAACTTCCTTATTTGACTGTGAGGTCCCTAAGAGCAGGGATCATGCCTTATTCCCCCATCTGTAATTTATCTTAACATCTGCTTCCCACACTCAGTTGTAAACTACTTGAGGGTAGAGAATGAGTAGAGTTTCACTTACCATTCTCTTCCCCGTACTTAGCACAGTGCTCTGTACAGAGTATGTGCTCAGTAAATACCATTGATAAGTGCCTAATGTAATCCTCTGGGTGCCGTAGACATTCAAACATTGCTGCTGCTGCTGCTAATGTTGCAGGGGGACATGATTGAAATCTATAAAATCATGAATAGTGTTGGCAGAAAACTCACAAAATTGTGTTGACTATTTTTCAAAGTAACAGAACTGAGGGATACTCAGTACTGAGGGAAGCAACAAAGCCTAGTAAAAAGAGCAAGAGTCTGGGAGTCAGAGGACCTGGGTTTGAATCCCTCTCTGCCACACACCTGTTGTGTGATCCTGGGCAAGTCACTTAATTTCTCTGAGCTTCAGTTCTCTCATCTACAAAAATACAGATTCAATACCTGTTCTCCCTCCAACCTAGACTATGAGCCCCTTGTGAGACCTGATAATCTTAATTCTACTCCAGTACTTAGTACAGTCCTTGGCACATAGTAAGTGCTTAACAAATTTCAATTATTATTATTTCTTCAAATTGAAGATGTCGGGTTCAAGATAAATGACTTTTTTTGCAAATACATGACAAGCATAAAGATATTCTTTACTACATGAAGACCTTCAGGCAGAAGATAGATAGCCCAAGATTCAAAAAGAGATTGAACCAATTCATGAGAGAGATGTTCAGGATGGGTTATTAAAAGGGAAAACAAATTCCAAACCACAAGAATGTATATTGGAAAACAGCTATCACACTGTTCCTCAGAGCATACTGTTATATCACCATTGGAATCAGGATGCTGGACCTGAATGGACCACTGCCTCTGATTCACTGTGGAATTTATGTTCTTTGGAAAAAATGATGTAAACCAAGTCTGAATATAGAATGTTATATAACCTAGAGAAACTATTTTGGAAGAATTCTTATCCCTTACTTTGGGAGAAGAAAGAGACCACGCTATGGTCCCCTTCTCTATTTACCCCCAGAGTACCCACTCACAGCACAAGATCACAGCTTTTGGGTGGGTTTGGGAGGATTTATTTTCATACAGACCGTATTCAGCACACCATTTGCCATAGTGAAAGAAACTAATATTAGAATTCCTTGTAATACTATAAAAGTATAAATAATGTAAATCAATTTATTCTACATCTGTGTTGCAACTATGTTCTTCCTTAACATACCTTTGTGTTGACTATGTTTAAAAAGACTTTACTGTAGATCCATTCATATTGAGATCATGTCTACCAACTCTAATGTATTGTAGTTTCCCAAGCACTTAGTAAAGTGCTATGCACATGGTAAGCTCTCAATCAACATGATTGATTGGTATTGATTCTTTTAGAATATAAATTTTTGGAGGGTGGGAACCTGCCTGAGGGGTCCTAAAGGGCACAGAAACATGATCTGACGATAATGATGGCATCTATAATGATGAAGTTGATAGCAATGATATCAAGAATGAAAAACTCTAGAGGGTGAATTTCTAGAGAGTCAATAAATTTAGGGGACTTTTGGCTTTATCTTAGAGTCCTAGAAAGCAGGAAAGGTACTGTCCCCATTCACAGTGCTGATAAACACTGAGATATGACCAGAGTCAGTACTATCACTCCTATTCTTTCACGAGGATCATATCTAGGAAAAGCCTACATGGAGTCTGTAAATCTCTATAGGGTATCTATCCAGTTCTAATGCTGTCAATATGGGTAAGCACTGAAGCTCCCTATTATGATGGTCTGCCTTTAATCAGCTTCTGCCAATAGTCTTGCTGCAATGGTACCATATAGTAAGCCCCAGGCATGTCTAAATACAGCACATAGGAGGCAGAGCCACCTTATGGCTCAGTGAAAACAGATTATCCAAGCTTGAGCTCCAAAGTACCTATTATCAGGATGTATAAGGGATTCAAATGGACAAATGAGCAAGAAAAGAGATGGATGGAAGGAAGCAAACATGAACGGATTGGGCCGCTGTGGATGGCTTTGAGCAAGTGAACTCATCCCCACAATGCTATTTTAATGAGGCAGGAGCCCTCTCAAAAGCACTAATTCCTCCCTGGATCACTGCTTCCCAGAGCAATAACATAAATCCATCTAACATTTAAGCAAAGGGATATTGAGCTTGGTAGTTCAGTAAAGAGTCTGTTTGCCTCTCCGAGTTATAAGGTCACCCACTGGGAGATCTGGCTAAGGAGGATGGGCAGAGATGGGCATGGCTAGGTATGGAAGTGTTAGTTACAAGTCAAGAAGGGAGATTAACCTTTGATGAAACAAAGGAAAATGGAACCACCAGGATGAAATATTCCCTTGCCAAGTGTAAGACAAACTATCCCACAGCAGAAATAAAAGCAACAAGGGATGTCAAAATGCAATTTACTATTATCATGAAAGAAATTTGGGGAGCCAAAGCAGGATTAGAGGGTAGGGAAGAAACTGGGAAAGATGGGGGCTCTCTCCTCCAAGGCTCTCCACTCTCCCCACTCCCAACCCCGCACCACGATAAAGTGGAGACCCCACATTCCCCAGGAGCAGGGGGCAGCAAGAAGTTTTTTCTCTAACCCACCCAGGTCATCAAGAAGGAATTTCCAGAAGGAAGGCTCCCAGACTGAGCTTCCCCTTTTCCCTCTGCTCCCTCTGCTCCCCCTCTACCCCTCCCTTCACCTCCTCTCAGCTAAGCCCTCTTTTCCCCCCTTTCCCTCTGCTCCTCCCCTCTCCCGTCCCATCCCCTCAGCACTGTATTCGTTCACTCAACTGTATATATTTTCATTACCCTATTTATTTTGTTAATGAGATGTACATCACCTTGATTCCATTTATTTGCTATTGTTTTTAATGAGATGTTCATCCCCTTGATTCTATTTATTGCTATTGCTTTTGTCCGTCTGTCTCCCCCGATTAGACTGTAAGCCTGTCAAAGGGCAGGGACTGTATATGTTACCGATTTGTACATTCCAAGCGCTTAGTATAGTGCTCTGCACATAGTAAGCACTCAGTAAAAACTATTGAATGAATTGACCATTTTCCAGGTTCTTCCTGGAAGGACAGTGACTCCCTCTATTCAGGCAACTATAAGGTGCTGAATTCTCAACTACTGAATTTTAAAATTTTAAGTTATTTTGAAATACTGCAAATTGAACTTTTTTTCTCACTCCTTCCCCAAGATTGTTAGCCCCCACGCGGTCAGGAAGTAGTGTGTCAATCTCCCCTGTGATGTTGATGAGTGTTCCTATTTGGAGAAAGCCAAAAGGCGTCTTTGATTTTCGGATCTGGTAGGTTTTTCCTCATTTTTCAGAATGTGTGCAGTCATGCAAGGAGTTCAAGTTAGAGGAGATGGAGAAATAGAGAAAGAGAGGAAGAGAGATGCATTCCATTTAGGAGGTGAAGAAGCTGAGAAGCAGCATGGCCTAGTGGATAGAGCATGGGTCTGGGAGTCAGAAGGACCTGGATTCTGATCCCAACTCTGCCACTTCCCTGCAGTTGTAACCTTGGGCAAATTACTTCACGTCTCTATGTCTCAGTTACCTCATCTTAAAAATGGAGACTAAGATTGTGAGCCCCATGTGGGACATGGATTGGGTCTAACCTGATCAGCTTGTATCTACCCTGGTGTTTACAACAGTGCTTGGCACATAATAAGCACTTAACAAATGCAATTAGAAAATAAAGGCGGCTTAGTCACCATAGCAGCACAATGTTTGGCTGATAGCTACTTTCCCCAAATCTACTTCCTAAGTTGGCAACTTTCCCCCAAAGGAATCACTGCAAAGTTCACAGTAATCATTCTCCTGGTGCCAACACCCCCCACAACCAACCGCCTCCCCCCCCCACTCTGCAGAAATACAAACATGGCCAACTCTTCTCCTAGAAATCCATTTTTTCTATTCAATAGAATTTTCTTTGAAAAGCAGGGCTTGTACTGGAATAGGAAAACTAAGCCAGTACAGGAGGTTACCCAGACACAGGCCAACCCACCTCCTGAGGGGTCAGAATGAATTATAAACCTAAAAGTCATTGTTTCCACTAAAACCCTCTCTGCAGGTGTGCTATTCACAGAGTTGGGGGCAATCCAGGATAACAGCCCTGCACTGAGTCACCTTTCAAAGAAAGGCTGCCTCACACAGATCCTTTGTCAAAAAAATAATTGAGTACTTGAGAAAGCCTAAAATTATCAGGATCCACAACACCACAGAGCAGGTACAACTGGAAAAAAAGAATAGAAACAGCAGTAATCTTCCCCACCCTTCATGTGCTTGTTTCCTGCTTTAAAATGACACTATGTATTTCATAATGTGGGTTGACAAAGAAAGCTATATTGGGGCTATCACATTTTTTGTGAATGAATGATAATCTATGCCATACTGTTTGGGCCTGTTCTGCGTGAAAAATTGTGGGGAGAGAGGGGAAAAAAATTCTATTTGTGGTTAGGTGAGTTAGTGTAATGGAAATTTTCTTGTCCATCTGAAACTCCCTCGGAGCCTTCTGAACGTAACCGTTTTTAATCCCTACCTCCCCAGGAGAGGCTGTGAGGGCTGTGTTCAATACTGAATCCACCCAAGCAATTATTGGCAATGCCTTGCCATATGGACCCAATTCCGTGGCATCTGCCACGAACTTCCACAGAATCTTATTGGAATCTGTCAGTTAAAAGAATCTTCAAATGGTTATCTCAGCATTGCACAGTTATGGGGCTATTTCCTGGTGTCCAATAAAATCATTATCACTGGGGTGGCAGAGCTAGATGTATGGCACCACCTCCAGAACTATGAGGAAGGACTATACAGAACGTGCTCATGATGCTTGAGGAGTTCACAATCTACCCTAGACAAGGTAGATGAAGAAACAGTCCAGATGAAAGTATGCAATCAAAGCTATATTAAGAATCCAAGCCCAAAATATGCATTGGCATAATGTGTACTCATAAAGAAGGCTGTGTTGGGCTAACACATTTTTTGTGAATGAATGATAGTCTCTACTATCTTGCTTGGATTAGACAGTCCTTCATTAGAAAAAATGGGGGGACAGGGGAAAAAATGAGAGGAACTATAGTATAATAAAAATAATAAATAGAGGTATTTGTCAATTACTACTATATGCTAAGAACTAGAATAGATGTAGGATACTCATATTGGACAGAGCCCCTGTCCCACTTGGAGCTCACAGTCTAAGAGGGATAGAGAACAGGCACTTTATCACCCTTTTACTGATGAGGAAGCAAAAGCACTGAGAAACTAAGAGATTACTCAAGATCACACGACAGCCACACGACAGTCAGGTGGTAGATACAGGATTAAAAGCCAGGTCTTCTGACTCCCAGCCCTGTGCTCTTTCCAGAAGGCCATGTTGCAGCAAGAGAGAAGAGAAGGGCAATAGGGGAGGGAAGAGAGAAAAAAAAGGGAGGGAGGAAGTTGGGGGGGAGGGAGGGAGGGAGGAGGGAGAGAGAAAGAAAAGAGGCAGGGAGGAAGGGGGTGCGGAGGGAGAGACAGATGCCCATTACACTGCCAGGTGGCACATTCCTCTTTTTGAAAAACCTCTTGTCAATTATAGCAAAGACAGTGAAAACTGTGGTAGTCATAGGAAATACAGTGAATCTGGCAAGAAATAATTTGAAGGCATATTTTATTCAATTAAACCTGTTCTCTGTTTATACAAGTCTTTATGGACTTCAGCTAATGTAGCATGGGGTGGTATATGTGTAGCTACTTATGGTCCAGAGTTAAATCTAATGTACCAAGACTCTGAAATTAGCTGCCACAAAGGTAGCTGCTGTAACTCATTTTTTTTCCTTAAGAGGTCCCTGCTCAACATCCTCTCAAGCTCTACAAACCTCAGGGTGTATGAAAAGCAGCGTGACTTAGTGGATAGAGCAGGGGCCTGGGAGTTAGAAGGTCCTAGATTCTAATCGCAGCTCCACCACTCATCTACTGTGTAACCTTGGGTAAAGTCACCACTTCTCCGTGCCTAATTTACCGAATCTGTAAAATGGGGATTGAGTTTGTGAGCCCCATGTGGGACATGGACTGTGTCCATCCTGATTAGCTTGTATCTACCCCAGAGTTTAGTAAGCACTTAACAGATTCCATCAAAAAACAAAAAAAAACCACAGTGTGTTTGTATTCATCTGCACACCCTGCTCCCTCAGTCTGTCCATGTCCTCTCCCCTTTAATCCTGGGTATAGCATATGGAATTATGCTAGTGTTCGGAAGTAGAAGAATCCCTCACTGGGGATTTGAAGGTGAAGGGATGCAAGACCACTTCTGTGTGTCTGATGTGGAGTGTCTCTCTCCATACTTGGGGCTGTACCATCCTGACTTCTAGGTTGAAGCAGAGGCCTCCCTTGTAGAAAACAGTGAGTGGGAACTCCAGTCCTGGCTTTCTCCATTAAAATTTCTAAAGAGTAGAATTAGGTTATTTTCTTTTTTTTTTTTTTTGAGTCTGAACAACCTAGAGGATTGACCCTATCACATCTTAATTCACTTGAAATAATTCATTAGTGAGCACTTTTCACCTGGAATAATTCCCAGGAGCTTCTAGACTGGAATGTTGGGTCTCATAACTCACTCCAGAGGTTTATCTCTTCATCAGCTGTTAATTCAATATTCCAATTTGATTAATTTATTAAAATTAATTTGCCTCTTTCAGACACTTGTGCATCTATAGCATTGTAGCATTTAGTGGTGTAGAGGAAAGTCCAGGATTTCTTTTCTCTGAAGAAAGAAACCAGAACATTGTTTTGGGACTTTTATTGATGCAGGATACAATCCAAGGTAAAAAGGGGAGGGGAGAAAAGCAATCAATTAAGCTAGGAAAAGATAAGTGGAGGGAGGGTGTTCTCTTTATTTTTTTTTAATTCCTTCCTCCTTGACACAGCAAATAGCTGCTGATTCTCATTGCTGAGGAAATTCACCACCACCACCCTATCTCTGCACCATTTAGAGAAACCTCCATTTCTTCCTCACATGCAACATATGTAGTTTTTGCCTTCTGCAGTCAATACTTTTCTACCATTAATGTTGGGAAGTTTTCTGCTGCACAGTGAAGAGTTTCAGACTTACTCAGTAGCAGATGTCTCAAACCCTTCTCACTGCCCCCAGACATGTTGCTTTGTGACGGGAATTAACAAAGGAATCAATAGAGAAGCAGCAGCATAGCCTAGTGGAAAGAGCATAGGCCTGGGAGTCAGAGGACCTGAGTTCTACTCCCAAATCTGCCAGTTGCTTGCTCTGTGTGACCCTGGGCTGGTCACTTAACTTCTCTGTGCCTCAGTTTCTTCCAACTTTAAAATGAGGATTCAATGCCTGTGCTCCCTCCTACTTAGACTGTGAGCTGCATGTGGGACAGGAACAGTGTCCAACCTTTCATTCATTCATTCAATAGTATGTATTGAGCGCTTACTATGTGCAGAGCACTGTACTAAGCGCTTGGAATGAACAAGTCGGCAACAGATAGAGACAGTTCCTGCCGTTTGACGGGCTTACGGTCTAATCGGGGGAGACGGACAAACGAGAACAATGGCAATAAATAGAGTCAAGGGGAAGAACATCTCGTAAAAACCGATGGCAACTAAATAGAATCGAGGCAATGTACATTTCATTAACAAAATAAATAGGGTAATGAAAATATATACAGTTGAGCAGACGAGTACAGTGCCGAGGGGATGAGAAGGGAGAGGGGGAGGAGCAGAGGGAAATGGGGGGAAAAGAGGGTTAAGCTGCGGAGAGGTGAAGGGGGGGGCGGTAGAGGGAGTAGAGGGAGAAGAGGAGCTCAGTCTGGGAAGGCCTCTTGGAGGAGGTGAGTTTTAAGTAGGGTTTTGAAGAGGGGAAGAGAATCAGTTTGGCGGAGGTGAGGAGGGAGGGCGTTCCAGGACCATGGGAGGACGTGGCCCGGGGGTCGACGGCGGGATAGGCGAGACCGAGGGACGGTGAGGTGGTGGGTGGCAGAGGAGCGGAGCGTGCGGGGTGGGCGGTAGAAAGAGAGAAGGGAGGAGAGGCAGGAAGGGGCAAGGTGATGGAGAGCCTCGAAGCCCAGAGTGAGGAGTTTTTGTTTGGAGCGGAGGTTGATAGGCAACCACTGGAGGTGTTTAAGAAGGGGAGTGACATGCCCAGATCATTTCTGCAGGAAGATGAGCCGGGCAGCGGAGTGAAGAATAGACCGGAGCGGGGCGAGAGAGGAGGAAGGGAGATCAGAGAGAAGGCTGACACAGTAGTCTAGCCAGGATATAACGAGAGCCCGTAGCAGTAAGGTAGCCGTTTGGGTGGAGAGGAAAGGGCGGATCTTGGCGATATTGTAAAGGTGAAACCGGCAGGTCTTGGTAACGGATAGGATGTGTGGGGTGAACGAGAGAGACAGTCAAGGATGACAACCTGATTAAGTTGTGTCAACCCCATCACTTAGAGTAGTGCTAGACACAAAGTAAGCACTTAAATACAATAATAATAATAACATGCACTACCCAGCTTAAATACAATAATAATAATAATATGAAGTCTCCAGAGAACCTCCAGGAAGGAAAGCCTTTCCCCTATGACTTTTCCCAGACCCTGATTCCACAACCTTATCAGATCCTAGATGTTTGCCACAAGTTGGCAAAGGGTGAACAGCTGAAAAGTAGTTTTCTTCCTCTAATCTATTAGGAATAACAGAATAGTTTACATATAATAATTAATAATAATCATGGTATTTGTTAAGCGCTTACTATGTGCCAATCACCGTTCTAAGTGCTGAATCACTGTTCTAACCCAATCTGCTTGTATCCACCCCATCACTTAGAACAGTGACTGGCAGATAGTTAAGTGCTTAACAAATACTATAATTATTATTATTATATAGTTATGGTATTTTTAAGCACTTACTACGTGTCAGGCACTGTACTAAGCACTGGAGTAGGTATAATCAAGTCGGGTCGGACACAGTCCCTGCCCCACATGGGGCTCACAGTCTCGATCCAAATTTTACACAGGAGGTAACTGAGGCCCAGAGAAGTAAAGTGATTTGCCCAAGGTCACACAGCAGACAAGTGTCGGAGCCAGTATTATAACCCATGACCACTGACTCCCAGGCCTGTGGTCTATCTACTATGCCATACATTAGTAATATTTATTACGCACTTACTGTTTACAGAGCATTGTACTAAGTAATCAATCAGTGGTATTTACTGAGCACTTACTGTGTGCAGTATATTATACTAAGTGCTTTAGACAGAACAAAATCAGGAGACATGTTTCCTGATCACAAGGAGCTTACGGTCTAGAGGGGATGAGAAAGAATAGTCAGAAAGGTAGACACCATCCCCATTCTCAGGGGGTTCATAATCTCAGAGAAAAAAATCTATATTTTAAAGATATTACAATCTCTATTTAAAGAGATATCCCTGAAAAGCACTTTGAGCTCCCAGAAGCTGATCATAGCAAGGTGCTATTAATCCTAGAGTTCGGTCCATCAGCTTCCCCTCCTCCCCCATGACTTTTCACTGCATCATTTTCCAGGAAGGCATAATCATTTTATTTTAGTGTTTTTAAAGCAATACTTCCTCAGCCTTCTCTGCACTACATGGTTTATTTATAGTATTTCACCTTTAATTACATTTCTCTCTGAAAAGATTTATCTAAACCCTGCAGTTTCGCCTGTCTTCCAACATACTGCTATGGACAATTGTCCTCATTGTTTTACAGTCACCCTCACTGGTAGGTGCTACACTGTGTGTGAGCATGTGGGTATCTCTAAGTGTGTGTGTGTGTGTGTGTGTGTGTGTGTGTGTGTGTGTGAGAGAGAGAGAGAGAGAGAGAGAGAGAGAGGGAGAAAGGGGGAGAGAGACAGAAAATGACAAGAGATAGAAACAGAGACAGTGTCAGAGAAACACAGAGAGTGAAAGAGGAAGAGAGACAGAGAATGAGACAGAGTGACACAGAGAGAGAGAGAGAGAGAGAGTGTGTGTGTGTGTGAGAGAGAGAGAGAGAGAGAGAGAGAGAGAAGGAGGAAGAGAGAGAAGGAGGAAGAGAGAGGGAGGAAGAGAGAGGGAGAAAGGGAGGGGAAAAAGAGACAGAAATTCACAGGGATGGAGAGAAGGACACAGACAGATCGATTTGGTTTGACTGTGTGGCTGCATTCACTCCGACATGGGTAAAACGGTACAGAAACGGAAAACCAGGGTCATGGGACAATAGAGGATGCATTGCCTATTTCTGAACAGCCATGGGGTGGCTGCTACTTAATAGTTCGCAGGAGATGGGACTGTAAGTTTTGCTTCCATGGGTGATCTGAAGACTGTCAATCACTACCTTCCTCACCAGGGAGGGCGGTGAGGCAGAACAACGCTGACAAACTGTGCCGTGGCATACTTCTAATCTTTTTTTCACTGGTGATTCAGTTGAGCAGGAGTAAGAAAGGAAGGAGAAATGGAAGATTCTGAGTACAAGTTTGCATGAGATAACCTGGAACCTCCATCTAACCCCAATGTAGGTTTTAGAGACCCTCCCACATTCGGAAGTCCTCCCACTGAAGGACTCGGTGGAGTCCAAATCAGACTATGTGATCCAGCACTCCTTACCTCCTTCTCCCCTCTTCAAAGAATGACAGACTTCGAGCCTGCCAGATTTTTAGAAAGCAGAATCCAAGGACGCAGATGCTCTGGAGGGTCTTGGGCTTTCTCCCCAAGGACTAGCTTCGAAATTCAGAACTGAAGAGCAAAAGCAGCTTGTGAGCATGTGCTACAGTCTCGACGTATCTCCTTCTTGCTTCCTGTTCCTTAACTGGAGGAACTAGGATGGTGTCTTGCTCATAATGGCTCTGGGGCAGCTGCACTCTGCCAGGTAACCCTGACCTTTGCTACAGCGGACATGAGTCTGCACAGGCCAGGTTGCCTAAAAGGTAGCTCTGGCTTTAAGATAGTGCCGTACACCCAATGATGTCTGTGTAATTGTGGCCCTTTAGACTGTAAGCTCCTTATTTATGGTATTCATTAAGGGCTTACTAGGTGCCAGGTGCTGTACTAAGCGCTGGGGTAGATACAGATTTATCAGGTTGGACACAGTCCATGTTCCACATGGGACTCACTGTCTTAATCCCCATTTTACAGGGCAGGTAACTGAGGCGCAGAGAAGTGAAGTGACTTAGCCAACGTCACACTGCAGATACATGGTGGAGCTGAGATTAGAACCCTGGTCCTCTTACTCCCAGGCACATGCTCTATCCGCAAGACCACGCTGCTTCTTATGGGTGGGGAACAAGTCTACCAACTCTTTCATATAGTACTCTCCCAAGTGCTTAGTACAGTGTTCTGCATCCAGTAAGCACTCAAATGATTGCCTGATGTGCCTAATTACTATGTTGCCTTAACAATCCAATAGATATACAGGATGATAGTTCCCCAGGGTCTTGTTCGGGAGTATAATTCCTGCCACAGTATCTTGCCTCTGTCAGGATACATAACGATCGATGGGTTTGTGGGGGCAGGGTAAAAAATGGTAGGCAGGGTACAGCCTGGTTGTGCTCTCATCTTGCTGACCAATCCTCCTCCATCTTTTCACCACCACTTCCTCTGCCAGCCAAGCTCTAAACTGTAATTGCCCTTCAAGGCTCTTTGGGGTTTCCTTCTCTTCCCCTTTGTTTCACTGTGAGGATGTGAGGTCTGACTTGTGATTGACAAATCTTGGAACAATAGGCCCTCAATCATATGCATATCCAGTGCAACTTGATGTTCAGAGGCAAGGCTAAAGCGGCTGCCTAGCCTTCACCCTCCATCTCTAAAAGCCAGACTTCCAAAGCTAATCCTCCTGAAGAAAATCTTCAAAAGAAGGTGGAAAAACTAAACTCCTTAGAGGCAGCAGTGGCAGACAGCCTACAGAGCTTGTTATAAAGATAGGCACCGCTTTTTGAGCAGAGGCTTCAGGGAGATCATGAGTGTATGAGAGGCAAACAGCATTAGATTCTATAATTAGCAGCTGTAGCTGCACAACAGAGTATAATCAACATGTATGTATAATTTATTCCAGACTGCTAATCAAGCAGGTACACTCTCTCCAAGTAAAAGTTACTGAACTCAAAGAACTGAGGCACAAAATTTTCACCTGTGTATTCTCTCCCAGTGCTTAGTACAGTTCTCTGCACACAGTAATGCAGAGTAATTGCTTAATAAATATTGCTACTACTACTAACTATAGAGTTGATCATTGCTGAAGCTTCCAGGCACACTGCATGCCAGCTTCTTCTCCCAAACATTAGCTTTCATTCATTCAGTTGTATTAATTACACACTTACTGGGTGCAGAGCACTGTACTAAGTGCTTTCAACTAGCTAGTAAAAAAGAAAACTTCAAGAAAGGAGAACACCTACCTTAAAAGAAGAAAGATGAAAACTTAGTTTGTACCCATCCTCTGATTTCTGTCCCAGTGCCCTCCATACCAAGGAGAATCTCCTTCCAAGATTGGAATTCCCACAGGAGAAGTAGATATAAGTGGTGCTACTGGGAGATGCAATCACTAGGTAGATAAATTTGGGGTGTCTTAAATGACTGAGAAACATTTGGAGACAAAGGTAGCAGGCCTCACAAACTGTGTACTAGACTGTGGGAAGTGAAATAAGCTGATGAATACACGATGATACTAATGACAAAGGAATTCTGAGGTAGAGGACAAGGAGGCAAAATTTAGTTTGCTAAGCAGAAGAAGCTTGGGCTCTCCAAGGGGGCATTCTCAGAAATGCTGTTTGCTCTGTATGTGGACCCAGAATATTATTGTGGATAAGACTAGGACCAAGTGGAAAGAGCACAGTTCTGGAGTCAGAGGACCTGGGTACTAATCCACCATCTGCCACTTGTCTGCTATGTGACCTTGGGCAAATCGCTTAACTTCTCTATGCCTCAGTTCCCCATCTGCAAAGTGGGTAAGCCCCTTTTTTCCTCAGTTCCCCCTCTACTCCCCATCACCCCGACTCATTCCCTTTGCTCTACATCCTCCCCGCCCCACAGCACTTGTGTATATGTACATATCTATGATTCCATTTATTTATATTAATGCCTGTTTACTTGTTTTGATATGTATACATCTATAATTCTATTTATTTATATTGATGCTATTGATGTCTGTTTAGTTGTTTTGATTTCTGCCTCCCCCCTTCTAGACTATGAGCCCATTATGGGCAGGGATTGTCTCTCTTAGTTGCTGAATTGTACTTTCTGAGTGCTTAGTATAGTGCTCTGCACACAGTAAGAGCTCAATAAATACCACTGAATGAATGAAATACCTGTTCTCTTTCCTACTTAGATTGTCAGCCCCATGTGGGACCTGATTATCTTGTATCTACCCCAGCATTTAGTAGAGTGTTTGGCATACAGTAAGCATTTAAATACCATTATTATTATAATTATTATTTAACACCACTAATGGTGATTTCTTTTTTAACTCAAAGGTGAGGATGTGGCTGAAAAGGTTGATATAAAATTGACAATTCTTACCCACACAAAAACTATTCCCTGTTGTGCTGACATGTTTTTAGTTTTGCCTTTTAGTTTAAGGTACCTTTTGAAGCTTTTGTACTGTAGAAGAAAAACTTCATGGACTCTGCATTGTGTTTGAGCAGATATGTTAGTGACATCTTTATTTACTACTAGTGCTTCTTCCAGAGCGAGTAAAGAGAGGCGGTTGAGCTGCAGAAATTCCTCTGATAGTCAAGGCCATCTCGGGTCTCAATAAACCAGAGTTTCTTTTATGTATTACAGTATCTAATTTAATCAAAATACAATGCAGGATAAATGCATTAGGATAGGCAGCAACATCCCTTAAGGAGGGGTTTTCTCTACTTTGTTCTCAAGGTGATTAAACTTCACCCAACCCTGCTAAAGGTATAGCTTCATCTTGTTTTCAGCTACTCCTTTCAGAAGACCTAGAGAACAAAGTAAAGATGTGTTGTGAACTTGATTGCCTTGGTAACCAGAGGTGACCAAGCAGGCCTATTGCAGAAATGGTTGGGAGTGAAGGGGCAAATGCATTATGCTTCCACAGCCCCTTTCTTGATTGTACCATATTACGTTGGTCTGTCTCTTGCACCTACCTCCTAACTTTAAGATGTCACTCAATATCACATGAAACCATTCTTCTCTGGATCCTTTGTACACCCAACTTTCCTTAATCCCACTTCAGCTCACCACACATCATCTGTTTGGCTATTCTGTCACAATTCTTTGCTTATATCTGCAGTAAAACTGATTTGCAACAAGCATAATTTAGGTGCTCATACACTGACTCTGTCCAATATCTCATTGCTTATGATCTTATCAGGCCTTTGGGTGTTGAATATGACATACTGGCAACCCTGATGAATATTTTAAGAGATTATTCAATTTTAAGAGTGAGATTATTCACCCGCCACCCCCCCCCCCACCCAGTGCCACAGAATTTATGTACATTTCTGTAATTTATTCACGTTAATGCCTGTCTCCCCTCTAGACTATAAACTCATTGTGGGTAGGGAATATGTCTGGTTATTGTTATATTGCACTCTCCCAAGCACTTAGCTGGATGAAGATGTGAACTCTATGATATGTCCTGGCCTTATAATTATATCGCTTCCATGTTGTCACTGTACTGTCTGACAATCTCTCAAAGGACATTCTGCTCTGCTTGATTCGGCTTTCAATTTCTACATCTCTTAGTGCATCTTTGGGCAATGTTTCCTAGATGGTAGAGTTACATAACAGCATTCAGCTCAGCTCTGGAGTGTCTTTAAAAACTTTAGATGAGTTGAGGGACTAGGTGTGTTTCTGGGGCTTGGCCATCTGTTAATAATAGTTTAGATGATGCTTGTAGTCTGTGGAGTTGGAAGAGTTTCCCAAAACATTGTAAATCAGCTCCCAGGTTCACTTCACATCTTGCAGTATGCACATACAGATTACTTGGAAGCAGAACAGTCTGGCTACACAACAGTGCTTTACCCCATTGGCAATGGAGAATGGGGTCAGAGAGGGAGGGACCCTTCAACTCTGACATTTTTTATGGTATTTAAGTGTTTATGAGGGTAGATACAAATTAATCAAGTCAGATACAATCTGTCCCACTGAGGTTCACATTCCATTTAAGAGGGAGAACAGGTAATGAATCCCCATTTTGCAGTACAGGAAACTGGCACAGAGAAGTTAAGTGACTGCCTAAGGTCACACAGCGCAAAATCTTGATAACCTTCTCAGGGTAACCAAATTTAATAGTTTCTAAAGGCAGATCCACTGATGGTGTCAAATGCTTTTGTAAGATTTATGAAAACAATATAATGTTCTATGTTCCATTCCCTTCACTGCTCCCGTATTTGCTGTAGAGATCATGTCTGCTGAGCTCCCTGTGGAGCTTCAAAATCTGGTCCAGGATTCTGGGAAGGATCATGCCAACAGGGAAGATGGATGAGATTTCACAATAGATAATAATAGCATTTGCTAAGTGCTTACTATATGCCAGGCACTGTTCCAAGCACTGGGGTAGATAAAAGCTAATTGGGTTGGGCAGAGTCCCTGTCTCACATAAGGTTCACAGTCTTAATCCTCATATTACAGATGAGGTAACTGAGGCACGGAGAAGTGAAGTGACTTGCCCAAGGTCCAAGAGGAGACAAGTGGTGGACCCGGGATTAGAACCAATGACCTCCTGACTCCCAGACCCAAGATTTATCCATTACACTATGCTGCTTCTTCACTATGCCTGTTAGCATCTTTAGGATTCTGTGGCATCTCCTCAATATCCCACATGATGAGGAAAAGCTTGTGTAAATATTTTAGCAGGGCATCCAGCCTGTGTTTGTAGATCTCAGCAGGTATGCCATCAGGTATGGGTGTTTTACAGCTTTTCATGATTCTAACTGCAGAACTGACTTCCTCTAAAAGTTGGATTGAGAGCTGTGATACCACACATTCACAGGTGTTTTTTTTTTTTTGCGTGGTTTTCATGGTATGTGTTTAGCAGTTATTATGTGCCATGCACTGTAACTAAGATCTGGGGTTGATACAAGATAGGTTGGAAACAGTCCATGTCTCAAGTGAGGCTTGCACTTAATCCCCATTTTATAGATGAGGTAACTGAGGCACAAAGGTAACTTGCTCAAAGTCATGCAGCAGACAGCTGGTGGAGCTGGGATTAGAATTTAGGTACTTCTGACTTCTAGGCCCATGCTCTATCTACTAGGCCACACTGCTTCTCTCCAGGTTCTCTAGGCCCTGAAAGACTGTTTTCAGTAGTAGAAGGTGCATTCAGGAGAATGTAGAAGGGATATTGCCATTTCTGCAGGATTCCCTCATTGCCTGAGATGAGTGTGGAACCATTTTCACTCTTCAGCGGGCTGTGGCAATGTTTGCATTCCTGTGACTTGCTCGCCTCGGACAATGGCACGGGTTGTGTTCAGGGAAACTTGCCAGCAGCAGCAGCGGAAGGTCCAGGATGCACCATGGCCAGGATGGTGCTACAGCCCATCCTGAGGAGTCCAGTACCTACCCACTTTCTTGCCTCCCTCCTCTCTCTTCCTTCCTTCAACCCACCACACCCCAGTCTGGAAGATGGCAGGGCATGCCCCTTGCCCATTTCTCTGCCATGGTTTAGGCCATAGACAGGATGTCTGTTTTTCAATTTGATAAAGTGAAGATGGTGTTGGTGTTCACATACTCTTATTTTACACACTCAATGGGTAGTAGAACATTGCTCTTTTGTTTAATAATCTCATGGGGTAGGATGACATTCACCACTTTACACCACCACCATCAATCACTCATAAAAAACAACTCTGGGCTGTTAATCCTGTAATGAACCTAAGCAAATATTTGTGTCTACCAAGTACCTAGTATATTGCTCTGCACATAATATTTGCTCAATAAATACCACTGATTTATAGAACCTCGCTTTTACCTTCAATGTGCATCACTGTGGAGCCCTGTTTACTGATCATGGTGGCAAAGTACTTCCCTTTCGGAGGCGAGCATCCATTATCTCGGCGAGCATCCATTATCTCTCAGAGTCTCATGCTTCTGAGAAGATTTGGAAGGCCTAGTGACTGATTGTAAATCCAACACCAGGAAAAGGAAAGTCCTCTCCAGAAGCTTCTGGCACCAGCCTCTATGAGCTGTCCATTGTCAGGAAGTCTAGTTTCACTTAGTCATATTAATAATAATAATAATTGTGGTATTTGTTAAGGGCTTACTATGTACCAAGCACAGTACAAAGCTCTGGTGTGGATCCAAGCAAATCATGTTGAACACAGTTCCTGTCCCACATGGGGCTCCAAGTCTCAATCCCCATTTTATAAATGAGGTAGCTGAGGCCCAGAGAAGTGAAGCAACTTGCCCAAAGTCACACAGCAGACAAGTAGAAGAGCCAGGTAATCAATAGTATTTCTATTAAGTACCCACTATGGGCAAAACACTGTACTAAATGTTTTCCACAGTACAATAGAATTAGAAGAATCGCTACCTTCAAAGCCTTGATTTTCATTTTGATCAGCTCATGTGAAGCAAGAGTTCTTCCTCTTCCAAGAAGGAACTGGCACCATTTTATTTAATACTAGAGGCATTGTCTGGGCTTTGCTCGGGGAGAAAGGTGCAGAGGCAGAAATTAGGAGATAAAGACAAACACTAAATCCAACACACTCTCAAAGAGAAAGCACCAATATGAGAATAGAGACCATCCCTGCCACCACACCGACCAATCAAATGATCAAACCTATTTCCAAGCACTTCTTGTAGAGCACTGTGCTAAACACTTGAGAGAGTACAATATAATCGAGTTGGTAGACATGTTCCCTGCCCACAGGAGGGATCTTACAGTCTATAGGGGAAGACAATTAAAACAAATTCTAGATGTGTAATTTATCACAGCCACCATCAGAGCCATCTCTGTCATGACAGCTGGAACAGGGTGTGTAGCATATATTTTAATCCATCCCTGCCATTGATGTGTCACATTTTTCTGTTTTTCCTGAATTTTTCAACTCCACCAAGAACCCAGCAGAAAGAAGTGGCAGGAGCAGCTATGAATAGGGACTATTTCTACCACTGACAATGTCCTCTCCTGGTTCTCCCTCTATATCTCTGACAGTTCATTCTCAATCTCATTCATTCATTCATTCAATAGTATTTATTGAGCGCTTACTATGTGCAGAGCACTGTACTAAGCGCTTGGGATGAACAAGTAGGCAACAGATAGAGACAGTCCCTGCCGTTTGACGGGCTTAGTCTAATCGGGGGAGACGGACAGACAAGAACAATGGCACTAAACAGCGTCAAGGGGAAGAACATCTCGTAAAAACCGATGGCAACTAAATAGAATCAAGGCGATGTACAATTCATTAACAATTCATTCATTCATCTCATTCATGGGCTTCTCCTCTGCCTCTCATGTCCTAACTCTGGGAGTCTCTTAAGGTGCAGATCTGGGTTCCCTTCTATTCTCCATCTACATCCACTCTGTTGGAGAACTCAATCACTCCCATGGCTTCAACGACCATCTCTATGCAGATGATTCCCAAATCTACATCTCCAGTCTCTACATCTCCAGTCTTAATCTCTCTCCTCTGCTCTGCATTTCCTCCTGCCTTTAGAAAATATCTATATCTACTTGGATGTCCTCCCAACACCTCAAAATTAACAAGTCCAAAACACAACTCCTCATCTTCCCACCCAAACCCCGACCTCCCCTTAACTTTACCATCACTGTTGACAGTACCACCATCCTCCCTGCCTCACAAGCCCATAACCTCAGCATTGTCAACTGATCTATTTCAACCCACATATTTAATCTGTCACCAAATCCTAAGGGTTCAGCCTTCAGCATATCACTAAAATCTACCCTTTCCTCTTCATCTGAACTGCTACCACATTGATCCAAGCACTCATCCTATCCCACCTTGAATACTTCAACAACCTTCTTGCTGACCTCCCTGACTCCCGTCTCTCCCAACTCCCATCCATACTTCACTCTGCTGCCAGGATCGTTTCCTTACAAAACTGTTTAGGCCATGTTTTCCCACTCTTCATGAACCTCCAGTGGTTGCCCATCTACCCCCGCATAGAACAAACTCCTTATTGACTTAAGGCACTCAATCACCTTGCCCCCTCCTATCTTACCTCCTTTATTTCCAACTACAACCCAGCCCGCATACTTCTCTCCTCTAGTGCCATGCTACTCACTTTACCTCAGTCTCATCTATCTCACCACTGACCTCTTGCCCACATCCTGCCTCTGGCCTGGAACATCTTACCTCTTCATATCTAACAGACAGTTACTCTCCCCACCTTCAAAGCCTTATTGAAAGCATATCTCCTCTAAGAGCCCTTCCCCATGCCCTCTGTGTTACCCTTGCACTTGGATTTGCACCCTTCATTCATCCCTCCCTCAGTCCCACAGCACTTTTGTATATTTCTGTAATTTATTTATATCAGTGTCTTTCTCCCCCTCTAGACTAAGCTCAAAGTAGACAGGGAATGTGCCTACTGAGTCTGTTATATTTTACTCTCTCAAGCTCTTAGTACAATGCTTTGCACACTTAGTAAGTGCTCAGTAGATATGATTGATTGCCACCATAGATCACGATGGTCAACCTGGCCAGAGCTTCCAAGAGCATGATGGGAGCTTGCAATCCCTTCCACCCCATTACGCACTGTAATTACTTCAGCAGATCCAGACAGGCGGTGACCCTGCTTCTAATTTTTTAGATTGATTTTCCTAAATTATCTAGAGCAAAGAGTGATCAGTGAAGTTTCTAAATACACAAACACCGCTAATTTCTTCCAAGGGGGTAAATGTCATGCTGATTGATATAAACGGCATGGAGTGTTCATAAAACTGAATGAGTGAAAAGAACAAGGCAGCTGAGCTTCGATGTGAGCAAGAGCGGGAAAAAGAACCTAAGAAAAAATAATCTAGACCTCAACTATGTGATAATGGTCATTGCTATCAGTCACAACTGGGAAAAACTTCTTGGCACCACTGTCTTTAAATCATTTGGTCAGTATACAGGGGCAGCCTTAAAGGTCAATAAAATGCTTGGCATCTGGAGGACAGTAGAAAGCAAACAGCATAATTTTACCACTATATAAAATCATAGTCCATCTGCCCTTGGCAAACTACATGCAGTTCTTGTCCTAGCATCTTAGTAAAGATATAAAATGACAAACAGGTATAGAGGGTATCAGCCAATGGATTAGAAGGAAAGAATAATATGTGCACTAGATAGACTGAGAAACTGGAACTCTTTGGTGTGGAAAGATGCAGGCTTAAAGGGGACATGATTAAAGTCTATAAAAACCATGAAAGGCCCTCCCCACCCATCCTTTTGTGTCACCTATGCATTTGTTTGTGTATCCCTTAAGCACTTTGATACTCATCCCAGGCCTACGGTACTTATGTAAATATTTTACACTCTACTAGTTCCCCTAACTGAGGCTTAGTGGAGACAGCATGGGCCTGGGAGTCACAAGGACCTGGGTTCCAATCCAGAAGCTGCCACTTGTCTGCTGTGTGACCCTGGACAAATCACTTAATTTCTCTGTGCCTGATACCTGATTTGTAAAATAGGAATTAAGCCTGGAATCTGCACCATGTCTTTCTGGCTCCCAGGCCTGTGCTATATCCATTAGGCCACACTGCTCCTCCTGATTTGCTTAAGTCACCAGCAAGTACGTGGAAGAAACAGGATTAGGAACTCAGGGTCCAAAATCTTTGCTTAAACTACTAAGTCCCTGTCACATGCTAAAGGACATTTCAGGAGGTGTTTCATAAAGGATTTACCTTTTTGGCTCAGACACAGTTTATCTGAGTTGTTCCACTCTAGTCTGATTTAGGAAGGGAGAAGGCATAAGCTATGAATCAGACCTGATTAAAGCAGTCAATCACCTTGTCCACTCCTACCTTAACTCTCTGATTTCCTACTAAAACCAAGCCCACACACTTTGCTCCTCTAATGCCAAACTATTTACTGTACCTCGATCTCATCTATCTCACTGCCAACCCCTTGCCCCCAACCTCCCTCTGGCCTGGAACTCCCTCCCCCTTCATAATTGGCAGACAATTACTCTCCCTACTTTCAAGAGGGCTTCCCTGATGAGGCTTTCATTCCCTCTTCCGCCATTCCCTTCTGTGATGCCCTTGCACTTGGATGCATATCCTTTATTCACCCCACCTTCAGTCCCATAGCATTTACGAACATATCTGTAATATATTTCTCTCTATTAATGTCTATCTCCCTCTCTAGACTATAAGGTTTTTGTGGTCAGGTAACATGTCTACCAGTTCTGTTATACTGTATTCTTCCAAGTGCTTAGTACAGTGCTCTGCAGATAGTAAGCATTCAATAAATAAGATTAATTGATTGACTGACCTAAACCAGACAGGACAGGTGGATTCTGGCACTTAAACTGCTGTGCTCACTATATCATAATAATAATAATAACGTTGGCATTTGTTAAGCGCTTATTATGTGCAGAGCACTGGTTCTAAGCACTGGGGTAGATACAGGGTCATCAGGTTGTCCCGCGTGGGGCTCACAGTGTTAATCCCCATTTTACAGATGAGGCAACTGAGGCACAGAGAAGTCAAGTGACTTGCCCACAGTCACAAAGCTGACAAGCGGCAGAGCCGGGATTCGAACCCATGACCTCTGACTCCCAAGCCTGGGCTCTTTCCACTGAGTCACGCTGCTTCTCTGACCTTAGGGGAACTGTATGGTTCTGAAAGAATAATGTCCAGGCCTCAGTGTTGCTGAAAAAGAATGGATTTGGGGATGAGGAATGAACACAAGGCTAAGCCTGAGAAGATGGAAATAACTGGTCAGACAAGTTAGCACTCTCACTCTCCAGCTCTTTTTAATCAACCTCAAATGCATAAACAAATCAATTATACCTGACAGGGCTATAGAGTGACTTTCAAACCTATCATTTACACTGGCTGCCAGTGTATACCCATCAGATTACTAGAACTTGAGAATCTCTGGAAGTAATTTCACAGTTAAAAAGAAAACGCTTTGAAGGACCACAATGAGTTGCTCATTAAAGATAAATCTGTTCTGTGCATCACAGCAAAGCATATGCTACCCAGAAATCTCACAAAACCCATTGTGTAAAACAATGAAACTGTTGAACATCCACAGCAATATCCCTTTGGAATTAAAGATTGTAAAAGAGCAAAGAAAACCTTTTTAGGTGCATAATTTAAGTGCCAAGGTCATATATTGACATTTCTGCTCTGATTTTATTCATTTTCCATTGGTACAAAGAGATTGCTCTAACAGGTGGTGGCTTAAAATAAGCACTTATGGTTGCATTTACTTGCAACAAGAAAATATATATGGTTCCTTTTGGCCATCTGTTTCTTAATTTTAAAGTAAAGGACAAAGAGTTTTTTCCACTCTAATTTCCTAATTCACTGAATAACCATTATTATTAAGCATCCGCATAATTAGCATTCCCCATATTACACTGTCTGTTGTCGAAAACTCCTGCATATTGTATGAGAATTTGTGCCAAATGATTATACCAGGTGTCATGAAAACATTTCAATAGTTTTTTTTTCCCCCTTTCTTTTCCAAAAAGGCTTTGTTGCCAAATCAGCACCTGAACTGCAAATGCTGTTGAGATCTCAATTTGCATAAATCTTTGGTCAGAGTGATGTGTTCTAGGAGAAAATGAGCTACTTCTAGAATTAGGAGAAGTTTTAAAAATGGAATGCATAATTTTCCCAGATCTCAAACAGCAGAGTGAAGCTAAAGAAGATGCAAAACGGGCCCACATGCTACACAGAAGAGAAAAGCAAATTCTTTATTCTCATTGAAATTGTAAATATGATACATACTAAAGCAATGTTTTCAAGCCATGCATGTAACCACAAACACATGCTAGTATTTGGATAAACAAGGCCTGAAAAATCACATGATTTTCAATTATCTGGATAATTTTATAAACTGATCTACTGGAAATATCTGGATAATTTGGGTCAAACTGTACTTTGGGGCAATCTAGATGACTTGAATGACTTCCTAGTGGCTTTTAGGGAACTCTGGGATCCACTGTGACTCCTGCAGAGGGGAACCCTGGCTTTGGGTGAAATAGAGAGAGGAGGTGCAAAAAACTGGGAAAAGAGGAACTGAGGTGTGGGTGAGGGAAATTCTGTGTGGCTCTGAAGTGAGGCCCCTAGGATGTGGGAGGGAATGGGAAAGCAAGAGAATGGCAGTCTGGATGTCCACAAACCTTCCCCAGATCTCCATAGCCAGATTCCTGGGGCCTGGGTGGCGTGGTTGGGGAGTCCTGCGGAGCGGTCTGATGGATGAGGAAAGTTCAGGTATGGGCCAGGACACCCCAAATAATAATAATTGAGGTATTATTAAGTGCTGACTGTGTGCCAAGCGTGGCTAGAGAAGCAACGTGGTTAGAGAAGCAGCATGGCTCAGTGGAAAGAGCCCGGGCTTGGGAGTCAGAGGTCATGGGTTCAAATCCCAGCTCTGCCACTTGCCAGCTGTGTGACTGTGGGCAAGTCACATAACTTCTCTGTGCCTCAGTTACCTCATCTGTAAAATGGGGATTAACTGTGAGCCTCACGTGGGACAACCTGATGACCCTCTATCTACCCAAGCGCTTAGAACAGTGCTCTGCACATAGTAAGCACTTAACAAATACCAACATTATTATAAACTAGATACAGGATAATCTGATCCCACATGGGGCTCAGAGTTAAATGTAGGAGGGATAATAGCTATTGCGGATGAGGGAACTGAGGCACAGAGAAATTAAGTGCCCAAGGTCACACACGTACACACATAAGGGAGCTGGGATTCGAACACAGGCTCTCTAACTCCCAAGCCCATGTTATTTCCACTAGGCCATGCTGCAAAATGCCCAAATGTGGTCCTTAGAGGGAAATTTAAAGGAAGCTGGGATGACCACTATTCTGGAAGTCAAAGATGACCCTGAATCTGAATTTAGGGAAAGGTCAAGGCTCCCAAAAAAGGGAATTGAAAAGACTCTTCAGACTCAGGAGATAACCATCAGATTTTCAATGTCTACCATTCCATCAAGGGAAACCCAGCAGTTTTTCAAGGACTTAATTCACCATGCCATCCTTCTTGGATACCCACAAGGACAGCCAAATTCCTCATTACAAACGCTTGAAGAAAACCTCCAGGAGTTGTGCAGTTTTGTTTAGCAACTCCCCTGGAAATGTTTACAAAAAAAGTCCCTTAAAATCTCTTCAGACAGCATACCAAAAATTTAGGAAAAGTGCTGGATTATCCAGACTTTTGGTTTAATTTTCTCAGTAGGGTTGTGGCCAAGCCAAATTCCCCAGAAAATCATTCTGTTGCCTAATTCACTTTGTTATAGTTAGATCTGGGATGAACAAAAAATCTGAAGGGGCAGCCCGACATTTTGAGGTATTCTTAAAGGCAGGAAAAATGTCTTGTTTAATGTTCTCTTTGTGGTTGTGTTCTGATTTATTGTTTAATAAGGACCATCTCAGTTTCTCTATTGAATACTTGAATAAATGGTTTTTGTGATTGATTAATGCCTCAGCTTTGCTTTGGTCATTAATCAATCTCCACTGCTGTTTATTTGCTTCATATAACACCATCTAATTGAGATTATTCCTTAAATATCTTTAGTAATTAACCAAACTGGCATTTTCTTTAGGTCCAATCATACTTTAATGAGAATTGATAGTAAGAGGGAGATGGATGTAGAATATAAGGAAAAACAACATTTTTGGGAATGATTTTCGTGAACTGAATTTGACTATGGAAAGTAATGCATTTTCTGCACTGGAAACCCCTTCAACATGCTACCATGTCACCAATATTCCTCACTATATATGTCTATTACTCCTAGTGAGAAGTAAGGTTCTATAGCTAGACATCTTTCCTTAGAAGAGTGACAGGATCTATTTATTCAGAATTAAATGTAATTGCCTGGCTGTGAGAAAATACAGCAAATTAATCCACATTATTTATTAGTAATTTGGGGCATCTATATGCTTCCTAGAGAGTTTTTGGCTAGACTAGAATCCTCAACTTCAACCCAAACCTTCTCCTCCCCTCGACTTTCTCATCATGTAGAAAATACCATGATCTTTTCGGGCTCACATACCCACATTATCCTGGTCTCATCTCTCTTCTTAAGCTAGCATATTCAGTTAGTCACCAAATCCTGTTTTTCTACCTTCCCAAAATGTTTAGAATCTTCCCCTTCATCTCCATCCAAACTGCCACCTTATTGACACTATCCCCATCCTTCTACTGCTTCAGCCTCCTCTCTCGACATCCTTGTCTCCATTCTCTGCCCTCTCCACTCCAAACTTCACTCTACTGCTCGGACCATTTTATCTAAACCTCGAAAATCTCCAGTGGTTGCCCATCCGCTTTGAAATAAACAGATACTCCTGATCATCAACTTTAGGCATCAATCAGCTCTCTCTCCACTACCTATCTTCACTCCTCTCCCTCTGCAACCCAACCCGTATACTTCGCTCCTCTAACACCAAACTACTCAGTGTGCATTGACCTCGTCGCTCACTGTCAACTTCTTGCTCACAACTCCACCCACTTTTATGAAACTCCATCTCCCTTCACCACTCTCCCAATCTTCAAGCCCTACTGAAATTACTTCTCCCCCAGAAATACTTTCCTGACTAATGTCTCATCTGCCCACCCAATTTTCCCTCCTTTCTGCATTAGCTATGCACTTAAATCCATACCTCCTAAACATTTCAATACTCATCCCATTCCCATCCCAACAGCACTTATGTACACATCTTCATATTCTGTGGCTTTTCTTTACTCCTATTTTACTGTCTGCCTCCTCATCTAGATGGTAAACTGCTTGAGGACAGGGATCCTGTCTACTTACCCTAGTGTATTCTCCCAAGCACTTCATCCACACACTTTAAATGCTCAACAAATACTACTGATTGATTACAGGGAACTTTTCATCAGTGAAGATGTTCTTAAATGTAAACATTTGCTAAGCCTGGATATGGTCTCCTGCAGTTCACCCGTCTTGATTCTCTTTGAATTGCACTCGGGCACCCCTGACCTCAGAAAATATTTCCAGCTCACAGTCTTTCAGCTGCTGGATTTGGAGAAATCAATCATAACAACAATAATAATAATTATGTTATTTAAGTACTTACTATATGGCAAGCATTGTTCTAAACACTGGAGTAGATACAAGATAATCAGTTTGTCCCACATGGGACTCTCAGTCTCAATCTCCATCTTAAAGATGAGGTAACTAAGGCACAGAGAAGTTAAGTGACTTACCCAAGGTCACACAGCATACAAGTAGTGGAACCAGGATTAGAACCCACGACCTCTGACTCCCAAGCCCGTGCTCTTGCCACTAGTCCATGCTGCTTCAAGGCTATCTTGTTCTTCTGGGACAGATGTCAGCATTCTGAGAGAATTGTATTCCATTCCCCCTGTCCTTCCATCCCTTTCACCCTTAAGAACATTGAGATGGGATGGGGAGCTTGATAGTATCAGTCTTATACTTTTTTCAAAAAAAAAAATTTTAATTTAAAAAATTTTTTAAAAATAGCCCTGGCTAAACTCATTATTTTAACAGTCTGAGACACCAATGACCCTGCAGCTAGTCAAAAATAATTATTTTTGACTCTTTCAGTCTTGGAGCATATTTGAATACATCTAAAAATGAAGGCATCCCAGGATCTTTTGTCCTCCTGACTGCAACAAATCCATGAAAAATGAATTGAATAAAAGGAAAGAAGTGGTCTCATTATTTTGCCGTGCATTAGAACTAAAAAGGAGTGTGCATTATTGGATCATTAATACAATTCATACCAAAGTTCCTAGTCTATGAAGCCAATTTTCTTAACACAGTATGTGGAAAAAAAACCCAAAAAACTAAGCACACCTGCACCAAGTAGGTGTTTCATCACCTTTACTGAATGCCAATATACCCTTCTCCTTAGTTATTTTTCAAAGGCTTCTTTATGTATTTTATAATATATAACTATACCACCCTGTTCAAATTTTAATGCATATTTTAGCATAGTGAGATCTGGGGTGCATCTGAACTTCAAAGTAAACAGCAATTCTCCCTCAAAACTCTCATATAATCCCTTAGAACATTACATTTCAAAAAGTTACCAATGATACCATCTAATGTGGTGGTGAATTTTGGCTGTGGACATCAGTTTGACATTGAACTTTGTCAACAATATATGATGAGGGGTCAATCCAATCACTCCAGTTCCTCTCTAATGTTCTCTAAATCTGCACATTTGTCTATATTTTGTGTAGTCACCAGCCTCCCCATCCTCAAGAAGTAAAGTAAGTAAGCGAAGCAGCATGGCCTAGTACAAAGAGGGTGGACCTGGGAGTCAGAGGACCTGGGTTGTAATCCCAGCTCTGCCACTTGCCTGCTGTGTGACCTTGGACAAGTCACTTAACTTTCCTGTGCTTCAGTTCCTTTCATCTGTAAAACGGGGATTCAATATCTGTGCTCCTTTCTACTTAGAACATGAGCTCCATGTGGGACAGTTCATTCATT
Source organism: Ornithorhynchus anatinus (assembly GCF_004115215.2). Lineage (NCBI taxonomy): Eukaryota > Metazoa > Chordata > Mammalia > Monotremata > Ornithorhynchidae > Ornithorhynchus > Ornithorhynchus anatinus. The sequence goes on from NC_041749.1 coordinate 30,397,462, forward strand.
CATTGAATGGTATTTACTGAGTGCTTACTGTGTGCAAAGCACTATACTAAGCACTTGGGAGAGTACAATATAACAATTAACAGACATATTCTCTGACCTCAATGATCTTACAGTCTAGAGGACAGGGACTGTGTACAATCTGTTTATCTTGTGCCTACCCCCATGCTTAGTACAGGGCTTGGCACAGAGAAAGTGCTACAAAAATGCTTATTATTATTATTTATTATTGCTATTAGTATTATTATTTTGTGGAAAGATGACCAAACCATATGCAATCCATTGCTGTCATGATTCTAGCCAGCTTCCTCCTGGACTGACCAGTGAAGAATATTATTAACTATGCTCTCCCAGTACCATTCCTACTCATAGAGAAGCAGAGTGACCTAGTGAAAAGATCACAAGCCTCAGAGTCAATCAGAATTCTAATCCTGCCTCTGTCACTCACTTGCTATTTGACCTTGGTCAAATCACTTCACTGCTCTGTGTCTCAGTTTCGTCATCTGTAAAATGGGGATTCACTACCTGTTCTCATTCCCCCTTAGACTGTGGACCCCATGTGGGTTGGGGACTAAATCTGACAATTACCTTTTTTCTATTCCAGCTCTTAATACCGTGTTTGGCACATAGTAAGCACTCAAAGACCACAATTATTATTAATATTATTATTATTACTACTGTATGTGGCTTTGGACCAGAGCAGGAATCAGCTAAAAGGATCTTTGTGACACTTTAAGTTAAAAAAAAATAGAAGAACAACATCAAGATCTTTCATAGTGTATATAGATGTCCAAAAAAACCATTTTCAACCGTTAGAAGAATTGGGCTCTGACAACTATTTTAATTGTTTGGTTGTTCTGGAAGGAGTACCCCTTAATGATATGGCTGACTGACTCAGAATGGGAAGGGTTTTTTCCCCCTATCTCCAACAGAATATAGCAGGACTATCTACTTGGTCTCTACTGTAAACTCATTGTGAGCAGGGAAAGTGTCTGTCAACTCTGTTGCACTGTACTCTCACAAGTGCACATAGTAAGCACTCAATAAATACCACTGATTGATTGGCCCAGTCTAGTTCCAACTACTGCACTATATGACTAGAGGAAGGGGAAGGGGAGGTGGTGCCATGGAAGACAGTAATTCAAGTCCTTTGCCTTGAGGTTGATAGACTTGGTAGGAAGCCCAGACAGACTTGGAAGTCAATAACATGATTGTCAAGCAAAACGCACCCCTGTCGCAGCACTTTCAAATGAGTCATACTTAAGGATGCCACAAGGAATCTGGAAACTGGAATCGCAATATAATCACAACATTTTCCCCATTTCGCCTCAGCTTGAATTAGCTGAGGGAATATTCTATCATCATCCCCAGATTCTATTGGATCTATACCTTTTGGGCACTTGGTATTCATGCCACCCTCAGCCCCACTGCACTAACTTACATATCTGTAACTTATTTTAATGTCTTCCTCCCCAGATAGACTGTAAGCTCAATGTGGGCAGGGAACATGTCTACCAATTTTTTTGTACTGTACATTCCCAAGTACTTAGTAATGTGCTCTACACACAGAAAGCACTCAGTAAATCCCACTGATTGACTGAGTGATCCCAGTGCCAGTGGATTGACTGCATGTCTGGATCTCATTGATCGTAATGATTATGGTCTTGTTAAGAGCTTACTATGTACTAAGCACTGGGGAAGATACAAAATAAGCATGTGGTCTAAATAGGAGGGAGACGCGGTATTTAATACCTGTTTACAGCTGAGGAAACTGAGGAACAAAGAAGCTAAATGACTAATCCAAGATCACATGGTAAGCATGTGATAGAATCAGGATTAAAACCCAGGTCTTCCCAGAGCTAGGCCCTTTCCCTTAGGCAACACTCCTTCCCACCAGATAAGTTTTTTGGAACAGCCAAACCATTGCAGCTGTAGCCAGTGATTAGGATTATTGATGATCTCAAACGTTTTTGAAAAGTTTTTGACTACCCTGTACAGCTCTTGATGTTGTTCTGTGATCGACTGTGTCAGATTTGCTGCCAAGATTAAATTTGCCCAGTTTTACTGGCATGTAAAGTTACAATGAGATATAGGGATATGGTACTTGGAGATACAGGGATACAGTACTAGTGATGATGATGGTATTTGTCAAGCACTAACTATGTGCCGAGCACTGTTCTAAGCGCTCAAGTAGATACGAGGTAATCAGGTTGTCCCATATGGGGCTGACAGTATTAATCCCCATTTTAGAGATGAGGTAACTGAGGTACAGAGAAGTTAAGTGACTTGCCCAAAGTCACTCAGCTGACAATTAGTGGAATCAGGATTAGAACCCACAACCTCTGACTCCCCATCTCGTGCTCTTTCCACTGAGCCACACTGCTTCTCATACTAGTCAGTCCAAAGGGATCCTGGTTAGGATCCTGATAGTAGTAGGAAATAATAAGCTACTACAATTTTCAGATACAGCTATCTCACTTTCCTCTTGAAGATGGCAATTATGGTGTCATCTTTGAAATCCTGAGCCATTTCCTCAATATTGCACCTGCTAAATGACTCCTCTAAGCATACTGGGCACTCAACAAATGCTATTGACTGGGGAAGATAGACCAGGTAGGCTTAAATATTTAGATTTATGTTCAGAACTAAATTCAATTGTCCTGTGAAAGACAGAGTGATTTCTTCTTTTCTTACACTCCATACCCCATTAAGACAGTAGTCTCAGGAGAAGTCCAGTACTGGAAAATCAGGTATTTGATTGAGCAGGATGGAGAAACATCAGAGCTGACTGGGAGAAATTACTTAGCAGCTGGGTACAGCCTGGCTGCCTTCAAGTGTAACAGTGAGGTTTAATTAATAAAGAATTTGGAGATGTTCAGATAAAAGAAGTCATAGACCCGGAAATTATTGTGAGTCTTCCCACATTTTGAAACCTACTGCTGATATATTAAAACAACTTTACTATCCTCCAGGCATTTTGCTTTGTTACAGTCAGGCAGTCACAAAATAGAGGAAAGAAACAAGTCAACTAGTCATCTTAGCACACTGTTCACAGAACAGAGCTGATGTTATTGATGACCATCATCAAGGCTGCTGATGACCCTGGAAATGTACATACGACACTACCATCTTGGCTTGTGGGCCATTAGAAAAAGCGATGAAAAAAGTCACTTGACTCCAAACCAGAAAGAAAGGCCTTGAGTTTTTAGGAGGGAATTGGAGAATGAAATTAAATCATTTGAAGGTTTTTTTAAGCAGTATGAAAGACCCTATTAAAAGGCTAACTTGAAAGACATATTTTCCAAAATAAAACATTTCCTGAAAATTCATTAGAGGATTCTCTGCATTATTTAATTGGGTGGTGTCTATGAAAGCTAATTCTCATTCCTATGATTTCTCTTTGGATTCTGAAGACATAGAAAGTTCCTTACACTTGAGAAAGGTGAAATTAGACCTAGTCCAAAGGTCTGAAGAGAAAGCACAGTAAAATGATTGAGGTTAGGCAGGCAATCATTTAAAAGCAACTACTTATGTCCCTCAGTTTCATGCTCATAAATATCCCTCATATCATATCATATGATATCAAATATCATAAATAAATATAGAGAAGCAGCGTGGCTCAGTGGAAAGAGCCCGGGCTTTGGAGTCAGAGGTCATGGGTTTGAATCCCGGCTCGGCCACTTGTCAGCTGTGTGACTTTGGGCAAGTCACTTCACTTCTCGGTGCCTCAGTTCCCTCATCTGTAAAATGGGGATGAAGACTGTGAGCCCCACGTGGGACAACCTGATTCCCCTGTGTCTACCCCAGCGCTTAGAACAGTGCTCGGCACATAGTAAGCGCTTCACAAATACCAACATTATTATTATCCCTCAGCAAAAGTAGCTCTTCAGGAGTGGGGACTACCTTTTCTTGACTTTTACTATCTGCCAAGGTAAACTCACCTGATAGGATGAAGAAGAGAACACATTTTACAGTTTGGTATCCCATTAAAAGCAATCAAACTGTTTCTATTCACCCACATGTGTCAATATATTTTTCTCTAAGGGCCAATCATCTAGGGATTACTTTTAAGAGAATTGGTGGAGGATTTTATCTGAGTTTTGCTTTGGAGAAACAGAGCATAATGCTTTTTAAATGCTTCTAACTGCAAGAAGGTCAAAAAGATTTATGGTTTACCAATGTGTAAATACCATTCTTTGAAATGAATCCTCAAGAGAGTCAGTGAACGCTTGATAACCTTTCTTTGATGGACGCAAGCAAAATCATCTGTGCTATTAGAAATGCAGTTTGTTCATTAAGTCCCATGTACTAGATCCTGAAATGGATACCAGCAGTATTTTCCCCCCTTCTGTGAGTTTGTTTTAATGAAGGTCCTGTTACAGAATGGCATACTTCTGCTCCTGTTTCACAGCCGAAATTCCTTTCTGAGGAAACTTGAGTGTGCTCCCAAACAACATATCACACAGCATGCCCTGAGGATACAACAGGAGAGATGAAGATGTGTACACTGGGCTCTATCAGATAGCCAGCAGTAAAGCTCTTTCAACCAGAACTAAGATAAAAATTCAACATTTGCATTGAAATTGAAAGATGTGGGAGTGCAGGGCATCACGGGGAGGTAGGCATCCTGTGCTGTTAGGAACGGAATGAAACCTTCTGTAGCATAAGCCTCAGGGTTGTTCAGTTACTCAAAACCAAGGCTCCTGAAGTAAGGGAAGATCAAAAGAATATGGTGCGGAAACTTTCCCCCGAAGGACATGGAACGTGAATTTGACTTTTCTATCCAAGTCATTCCCAGCATTAGTAGAAGTCCCATTATCATTACAAATATTTATTAAGAATATAGTCTCAAGAACAATAACAACAAATACGTCAGGAAGAGGTATCCTGCCCACATTACTGGACTGGGTATCCTGCCCATCATTAGTAACATTCTATCCCACCTGAATAATTAAATCTGTTTTTATTGAAAAAAATTCATGGACTGATTGCTTAAAGCTCTATTTATTTTAAATGACTAAAGGCAGAGTGCACAAGCTGTTATACCTGCACCCACAGGTCATAAAGGAAAGAAGTTCCCAATTTCCCAGTTTAAATATCTGACAATTCCCAAGTAAAGCATTTTTTAAGGTTAGGATGCCTCTTCTAAAGGGAAAAACTGATGCCATTTTAAAAAATGCTGGAGAAGTTTAAGGTTTACCCAAGAGTAAATGCCAATTGGAAAAAGTGATACCTGAAAGAAAGGGACTTCCACTCTTTCATTTTACATGTAGCTAGAGACAAATACCTAGAGAGGGAGCTATTGCAAAGGTCCCTGGAACAGAGAAAGGATGCAAATATATAAATGCCATCAATTGTCCCTTACTTCTTCCTTCACATACATCCTTGTAGAGTCAAGCTTGTTGTGGGCAGGGAATGTGTCTACTAAATCTGTCATATGATATACTCCCAAGTGCTCACTACAGTGCTCTACACACACTAAGCACTCGATAAAAATGATTGAGTCTTTCCATTTTTCAGTCTCCGATGCAGAACAGAAAAGTAGAGTGGATGAGGAGGAGAAATCCCTAGTTCTACTAAGACTTCGGCTTCATGCACTGAATAAGGGAAGCAGTGATTGATGGGGTCTCTGCCAAGAAGGTTGATTTCATTCAGAGGAAATGTGGGAGAGAGATTTGGAAAATATAATAGGAACTATCACAGTCAGGAAAAAAGTCACACTGTCACACCAAGTTGAGCTGACCAAGCAAAGTTACCCCAGTAATCCAACAAAAGGCTCACATTCAACTTTCTGACATACAACTCTCTAACCATCAATACAAGTGGGAATGTGAGATTTGGAAATGATAATAATAATTGGGATAAGCTAAGCACTTACTACAGCCAAGGCACTGTACTGGGTGGTGGGGTAGATACAAACTAATCAAGTTGGACACAGTCGACGTCACACTTGGAACTCACAGTCTTAATCCCCATTTTATATATGAGATAACAGACACAGAGCAGTTAAGTGAGTTGCTCAAGCTCACACAGCAGAGCAGAGACAGAGCTGGAATTAGAACCCAGGTCCTCTAACTCCCAGCCCCATGCTCTTTCCATTAGGCCAAGTGACTTGCCCAAGGTCACAAAGCAGGTAGGTGGCAGAGCCAGAATTAGAATGCTGGTCCTCTGACTCCCAGGCCTGTACTCTTTCCACAAGACCACGTTGCTTCTCTGGTACTGTCAAATGGAAGCATGAGGTCATAGCCCATTCCCCTTTATGTAGGCCGGACGACTCTAACCAGCAATAGACTTCCTCATATCAGTGTACTCCCGCCTACTTGATAAAATGTCTATCTCTCTGTCCCTCACTACTTTCCATTCATCCTGACTCTTGGTAGATGTTGTTCTCAGCCCCTTTAGACAGCCTCACTTGGGTTGGTGGGAGAGTCTTCTACTCAGCAGACTCTTCCAACAAGCCTCTTCTATTTGCTACACCTTAGCTCTATTGAACACCCCTATTTTTAACATCCCTATTTTTAACTGATATTTTGCCAACCTGATTTTCCTCATATTTCAAAATTGTACAAATTCTTTTTAACTCTTTATATGATTTATGTTTCTTAGTATTACTCATCCCTTCCTCCCCATTCCATGCTCTTAAAGAGTCCGTGTGGCCTAATGAAAGATCATAGGCCTGGGAATCAGAGGACCTGGGCTCTAATCCGAGCTCTGCCACTTGCCTTCTGTGTTATCATGGGCAAGTCATTTAGCTTTGCCGTACCTCGGTTTCCTCATCTGTCAAATGGGGATTCAATACCTTATCTCACTGATACTTAAATTGTAAGCCACAGATGGGAAGGGGACTGTGTCTGACCTGATTGTCCTGTACCTCTCCAAGTGCTTAGTACAGTGTTTGACAAACTTACCAACTACGACAATTAGTAATAATAATTACCAAGGTTTTTTTATCAACATCATCTTACCAGTAGTATACATTCAGAGGCGTCCCCTGCTTCTTCAATCAACAGTAATTACTGAGCACTCTCCGTACTAAGAACACTTTCCTAAGTGCTTGGGAGAATACAGTAGACAAAGACATGACTTTTTATTTTTAAATAGTATTCATTAAATGTTTATTAAGTGCCAGGTACAGTACTAAGCACTGGGGTAGATGTAAGATAATCAGATTGGACACAATCCTTGTCTCACATGGAGTTCACATTCTTAATCTCCATTTTACAGTTGTGAGATCTGAGGCCCAGAGAAATGAAATGACTTGATTAAATGCACTCAGCAGACAAGTGGTGGAGCTGGAATTAGAACCCAAGTCCTCCGAGGGGAAGGCAGATACAAAATAAATTACAGAAGAGAATTAGAATCTATCATTCAGTTGGTATTTATTAAGTGCTTACTGAGTACAGAGCACTGTCCTGAGCACTTGAAAGAGTACCATAGGTAGGTAGACACGATCCCTGTCCGCAAGAGAATGGAGAGATATAAACGCAGTTGTGTTTTAATTGTAGTGGATGGATACTGATATGTACAGAAGTATTGTAGTGAATGTATAAGTGCAGAGGAGGTGTAAATATGGTGACCTAGTAGTTGGGAGAATATGCTGTGGGGAGCAGAAAAATGAATCAGGAAATGTTTCCTGGAAGAGGTAGAATTTTTATAAGTACTGTGAAGATGGGAAGTACTGTGGTCTTGTGGAATTGAAGAGAGAGAGAGAGTTACAGGCATGAAGAACATGAGCAAGGGGCTGGAGGCAAGGAGAGACAAGAACAAGGCAAGGTGAGTAGGTTAACTCTAGAGAAATGCAACGGGAACAGATGGTAGTCACCTGGAGAGAGCATAGCCTGTGGCCAAATGAGTGCTCCTTGCAGCAAAAGAAGCATCTGTGGGTAGTTAAGCATAAAGATTTTAACTTATCCAAAAGATGAAGGCACCACAAAAGGTGTCAGAGAATATGGCTCATCTCTGATATTCTTATGGGTGTAAAAGTCTCCCAGGGAATTATTGTCAGGGAAACTACTCTTATGACTTAGCAGGGGAAGCACTGGGATGTCCCCCTCCTCTAATTTTGATCTTTCTCAAAGAATAAGTGAGGAAATGAAAGCCTCCTAGAGTAGCTTTCCTGCTTCTTAGAAACTAGATTATGGGTATCAGTAGAAAGTTGAATAACCTAAAATCCCAGTCCATTAGAGCCCCATTATCCACAAAATGATATTTCATACAGAAGGCTGCCAGCCCCAAGAAGTGTATCGGGTATATAAAAGGACACAAGTTTGAAATGGTTTCTGTTGAAGCCTCAAATTCTGCATTTATTCATGTAATTGTCCCACTTTTTTTTGCAGGGGTGGGGCTATTAAGTGGTTCATATAGGAATTAAGTCTAGTAATAAAAGGAGTAGGAGAAAAAAGACCAGAAAATGCATGGAGGAAAGAGTAGAAGGAAGAGGAAAGGAAGAGGGTGCATCGCACTTAGTACAGTGCTCTGCACACAGTAAGTGCTCAATAAATATGACTGAATGAATCTCTCCTTTCTACAGCACTGTTCCTAAGGCTGCATATGCATTAGGCACTCGGTGAATTAACTTCCTACCTGTTGCTTTACCACATTCTCCCTTCTGCCCTCCTCCCTGGGCAGATTACTCTTAGTGGTTCAAAGCACAATCTTATTTCCCCTTCAAAGATTGGGATGGAGCAGTATGTGATGGAGGCAATTATGCATGGAAATATTTTAATAGTAATTATAACCTTATTTTTTCCAGTTTCTCTAAAGGCCATGTAATTCTCAGAAATCTTCCCTTTTTCATTTTCTAAGCAATACTCTTCCAACCCTATTCCCAATACTCACAGTTTTTTAATATGCTGAACAGAACATGTAAAAGAAACAATTCCTGCTTTCACTTTGATTACCCCATATCCCACTAAGTCAAAAGAAGTAATTCCCCACACTAAGTTTCAATTTAGTATCTGTCTCATTCCCAAGGTAGCTCTTTACAGTTTCTCCTTTGTCTTTACACACTGACCTGAGTCCTATCAAGGGGAAAAGGGCAGAAATTTGATAACACTGCATCTCGCCAACATGAAAAGGTCAAATGGGTTTCCAGTTCATCCTGCTATAAGTGGAGACTTGAGAGCCACAGCTATGAAAATTTAGGAGTTTGCTGACCTTTTAGCTGCAGGTGTAAATGATTCGTTCCTTGGCTGATCCAGTGGCCATATTTTGAACTAAATAAAAAAAAATCCTGTGGTTTTAACTACTCTCTTATTCCCCCACTTGCACAAAATTGCACCACAAGCATGGACTGAATATTAAATTGTAATCAGCAGTTTAAGAACGGCCCCTCCAAAGTCATATAAAACTCAGCAGGAAAAATGGTTTCCAAGCTCACAGAAGAATGCATTGTTTCTACTATGTTACTTGGGAGCAAAGGGGTCAGTCAGCATGGGGTAGCACTAAAAGCAGAACTTCAGGCATTATTCTGCTGATGCCTCACCACTTGACCTTGCCCTATGACCTTTTCCCAGTTCACTTTTCCATAAACTGGAGCTGTGGCCTGAGTTAACTGCTTTGAGGTCACAGGTGATACTCCCTCATGTCAATCAAGCACTTAGTACAGTAAGCACTAAATAAATACTATTGAATGAATGAATCTAAACATCTAAAGGGCTACTTGTCCATCTCGGATATTGCCTGTTCCAATTCTCCTTTTCAAGCCTAGGTGGTGGGGAGGAAATATGGAGTTCTTGCCTCATTTGTAAAGAGTTCCCTGAGACTTGATAATAGTAGACTGCAGACTCTAGACTGTAAACTCATTATGGGCAGGAGGCAGGTCTGCTAATTCTGTTGTATTGTAGTCAATCAGTCAGTCGGATTTATCGAGCACTTACTGTGTGCAGAATCCTGTATTAAGCACTTGGGAAACCACAATAAACAGATGCATTCCCTGTCCACGGTGAGCTTACGGTCTAGAGAGGGAGACAGACATTAAAATAAATAAATTATAGATATGTATAGAAATGCTGTGGGGCTGGAAGGGGGAGATGAATAAAGGGAGCAAGTCAGGTTGATGCAGAAGGGAGTGAGAGAAGAGGAAAGGAGAGCTTAATCAAGGAAGGCTTCTTGGAGGAGATGAGCTTTCAATAGTAATAGTAATGTTGGTATTTGTTAAGCGCTTACTATGTGCCGAGCACTGTTGTAAGTGCTGGGGTAGATACAAGCTGATCAGATTGTCCCCTACTGAGAGCTCACCTCCTCCAAAAGGCCTTCCCAGACTGAGCTTCCCCTTTTCCCTCTCCTCCCTCTCTGCTCCCCCTCCGCCCTCTGCTCTCCCCCTTCCCCCTTCACATCCCCTCAGCTAAGCCCCTTTTCCCCCTGCTCCTCCCCCTCTCCCTTCCCCTCCCCTCAGCACTGTGCTCATTTGTATATATTTTATTACCTTATTTATTTTGTTAATGAGGTGTACATCCCCTTGATTCTATTTATCGTGATTATGTTGTCTTGTTTTTGTCCGTCTGTTTCCCCCGATTAGATTGTAAGCCTGTCATTGGGCAGGGACTGTCTCTATCTGTTGCCGAATTGTATATTCCAAGCACTTAGCACAGTGTTCTGCACATAGTAAGCGCTCAATAAATACTACTGAATGAATAAATACTATTGAATGAATTTGGGGTTCACAGTCTTAATCCCCATTTTGCAGATGAAGTAACTGAGGCACCGAGAAGTTAAGTGACTTGCCCACAGTCACACAGCTGACAGGTGGCAGAGCCAGGATTAGAACCTGTGCCTGTGCTCTTTCCACTGAGCCATGCTGCTTCTCTACTCTGAAGGGAGGGAGACTCTCCTGAGCATTTAGAACAGTGCCCTGCACATAGTAAGTGATCAATAAATACCATAAGTCAAGTAAGCGTGTGAGCTCCCTATGGAACAAGGACTATCTTTACCTGATTAACTTGTATCTGCCCCAGCAGTTAAAACAGTGCTTGGCACATAGTAAGTGCTTAAGTGCCGTAATCATTATTAGAGACCACAGAGCCTCTAGAGATAATTCAATCATTCAGTGGTATTTACTGGGTGCTTACTGCATGCAGAGCACTGTACTAAGCACTTGGGAGAGTACAATAAAACAGAGTAAATTCCCTGCCCACATAAAGGTTACAAGCCCAGAGGGGAGCTTACAGTGGAGCCTCCCTGGTCAAGTCTACACCTCAACACTAGCCTGAAAATGAAAAAGCCTCTGGGGATGGAGTCTCAACAAACTAGTTTCGAGATTGAAGTATTTCCCTTTCCCATTCTAAAGGACATTGCCCTTATCCCTCCTCTCTCCTGGAGACATTCACTTGTTAAATAAAATGAGATGGTTGCTATCCAAGTCATTGCATCATTTATAGCTGAAAGCGCTTGAAAATGGGCCGTGCCTTTGGGGAATCCTATCGTGATTCTTATTATCGCTATTAAATCTGACCTTTGCTAGCCACCACCTTTGTGTCAAGCAATTCATTAAGCCCAGAGGTGATCATTTCCTGGAGACATATAGTCCCCGAGTCCTGCAACCTCCCCCACTGTGCCATTCTGGATTGTGACTCCTTACTGACCTCCCCTGGGCGCTCCGGGCTATGAGGGACTTAAACTGGGGCACTGTGAGGCCTCCACTAAATTTAGAACTTTGGGTAGGTTTTGCTCCTCTAACACCAACCTACGCACTGTATCTTCATCTCGCTTATTTCACCCGTGTCATCCCTCAGGCCTGGAACTGCCTTTCCGTTCATGTCCACCAGTCCATTACTCCCCTGTCCTTCAGACCCTGACTAAACTCACATCTCCTCCATTCATTCATTCATTCATTCATTCATTCATTCAATAGTATTTATTGAGCGCTTACTATGTGCAGAGCACTGTACTAAGCGCTTGGAATGTACAAATCAGTAGCACTTACAGGCCCTATCCCCATGAAGTGGCAAGACAAAATGGCAAACAAAAAAATCCTGGAACTAAGTGATAACAGAGAAGCTAGGCTTACCTCGATACGGCTTTGTTAGGTGCAGAATGTGAAGAGAATAACTGACGGTTGCTTATCCGACTCCAAGAAGACCTCCCTCACTTCATCCACTCCCTCTCTTCTGTGTCACCCAAGCACTGGGATCTGTATTCTTGAAGCACTTCTATTCACCCCACCCTCAGGCCCACCACACTTACATACATAACCATAATTTATTTTAATGTGTCTCACCATCTAGACTAAAAGCTCCTTGTGAGCAGGGAATGTGTCTACCAACTCTATTGTATCGTACTCCCCCCAAGCTCTTAGGCTTTACATAAAGTAAGCATTCAATAAATATGATTCGATGACTGATTTGTTGGTTACTGGTCACTAAATGGCCTAGTCAGCACCACCCAGAAGCCCTGGACTTGTTCGACTCTGGACCTTGTCTTTCAAGTTGCTGTTGGATGTTTTTTTCTCTACTGTTTCCCTTTTTCAACCCTTCCCCATTTACTCTTATACTGTGAGCCCTCCCGGGGGGCCAGGGATTTACTCATTCATTCATTCAATAGTATTTATTGAGCGCTTACTAGGTGCAGAGCACTGTACTAAGCGCTTGGAATGTACAAATCAATTACAGATGGAAACAGTCCCTGCCCTTTGACGGGCGCACAGTCTAATCGGGGGAGACGGACAGACAAAAACAATATCTAGCCCAGAGCAGGCCCAAAAGAAATTCTACTGTTGTTGCTGCTGCTGCTTCCCGAGTGTTGAGCTGGGCAGCTGCGCCTAGTGGGGGTTGAGGAATGGTTTATTAGGGTGCAGGTCAGGGGCTGCTGGATTCTGACTCCTTCTGAGGCCTAGTTGTTCCTCATCTCATCATGATCGGAACCTCAGGCTGCTCAGGAGGAGATTGTAGCCCTGCCTTTTGTCCTGGAAGATGGAAACCCTAATTCTCAAGCAAGTATTTTTTCCCTGTGCTTAGTGCAGTGTTTTGCACATAGCAGGTACTCAGTAAATAGTATTACTACTACAGAAGACTAACAGTCAAAAGACCAAGAGAGAAAAGACCCACTGCTCTACAGATTTGCCCTCAATTCTTCCTGTCCAACTCTCAAAAACAGATACCTATATCAATCAATGGCATATACTGAGTGCTTACCATGTGTAGAGCATTGCATTAAACACTTGGGTGAGTACATTTTAATAGAGTTGGTAGCCATGTTCCTTACCCACAAGGAACTGACAGTCTAGTGGACTGTTTCCAAGAAAAACTACAGACCCCCAAGAAGCTGCATGGCAGCATATCCTACAGAAGCAAGTGTGGTATAGCGGATAGAGCACGGACCTGGAAGTCAGAAGGTAATGGGTTCTAATCCCAGCTCCGGCACCTTTCTGCTGTGTGACCTTGAGCAAGTCGGTTCACTTCTCTGGGGCTCAGATACCTTATCTGTAAAATGGTGATTGAGACTGTGAGCCCAGTGTGAGACAGGGACTGTGTCCAATCCCAGCACTTAGTATGGTTCCTGCCCATAGTAAGCGCTTAACAAGTACCTTAATTATTATCACTATTATTATTATGTCCTAAGGGAATAGCTTGTGTCAGGGAGTTAGAAAAAAAAAAATCTGCGTTCTAGTCCCAGATATGCTATTGTCCTTCTGGGTAACCTTGGGCAAGTTATTTAACCTCTCCAACTCAGCTCCCTCATCAATAAAATGGGGATAAGATACCCAGTTTCTCTCCCTTCCTAGACTGTAGATCTCATGTGAGATAAGGGTTATGTCTGATCTGCTTATCTTTTATCTAGTATAGTTCTTGACCCATAGTAAACTGTGGCTAAATAACATTATCCATTTTATAAGAAATTCTGATTTCTCACCTTAATTCCGCTACAATCGTGCAATAGTTGTTTCTAACAAAAAGACGTGCCCTGATAGCTAGCCCTTCTCTGAAGCGGGAGTCAGCACGAAACTTCTCTCTTATTCTGAACAGAATGTATCACCTGAATTAATTTACTAACTCTGAAATTTGTGGACACTAGGAAGTGAGACTGGCTGGTGTTAGCAGATGTCTCTCTGCTGATTTTGCAGCTTGTTCCGATCTTCATCTCACTCCAGATCTCTGAGAGAGGAAATTAAAAGAAAAGAGAAAAAGCAGCAGGCTGCCTGATTGCTCAGCCTTAAAACACAACCTGATATTAATAAAACCGGCGATTCAAGAGCTTTCTTCCCTAATGCTCATTAACATTATGCCTAATGACATGAGTTCACCGAAGGCTCCTGCTTCAGACAATTTGCAAGAGGACTTCATTAATCCATACAAGGAGATGAGAGAGGGAAGGTAGCGTTGAGTGGCAGCCCTCCTAAGAGGCACCATCAGGCCTGTGCTGATGGTGTGACATTGGTGGCAGTTGCAACTAACTATTTTGGCTGGGTGCAGCCACAGTTGATGGTATGAGAAGGAAACACATGCACACACATGCAAAAAAAAAAAACCAGGAGAAGCAGCTTGGCCTATTGCATAGAGCACAGACCTGGGAGTAAGAAAGGCATGTTTTCTAATCCCAACTCTACTACTTGTCTGCTGTGTGTCCTTGGGAAAAGCACTTAACTTCTCAGTGCCTCAGTTAACCTGTAAATCAGGGATTAAGACTGTGAGCCCTGTGTGGGACTGGGTCAAACTTGATTAGCTTGTATCTACCTCAGTGCTTGGCACACAGTAAGCACTTAAGTACAATTATTATTATGCCTTTGGACCTACTGCTATTATACCCACCCTCCCGACATCCCTACATAAACTACTCAGCAAGCAGCTTTTTTTCTTCTTTATGGCTTTGTTAAGCACTGTTCTAAACTCTATTTGGACAGTTTGGACATAGTTCCTGTCCCCCATGTGGCTCACGGTCTAGATATTTTGTTAATGAGATGTACATCACCTTGATTCTATTTATTTCCTATTGTTTTAATGAGATGTTCATCCCCTTGATTCTATTTATTGCTATTGTTCTTGTCTGTCCGTCTCCTCCGATTAGACTGTAAGCCCGTCTAAGGGCAGGGACCGTCTCTATCTGTACCGATTTGTACATTCCAAGCGCATAGTACAGTGCTCTGCACATAGTAAGCGCTCAATAAATACTATTGAATGAATGAATAGATAGATAGGAGGGAATAGGATGTAATCATTTCTACAACTGAGGAAACTGAGGCACAGAGAAATTAAGTGAATTGCCACTGGTCACACAGTAGGTTGAGAAGCAGCGTGGCTCAGTGGAAAGAGCATGGGCTTTGGAGTCAGGGCTCATGAGTTCGAATCCCAGCTCTGCCACTTGTTGGCTGTGTGACTGTGGGCAAGTCACTTAACTTCTCGGTGCCTCAGTTCCCTCATCTGTAAAATGGGGATTAAGACTGTGAGCCCCACGTGGGACAACCTGATTCCCCTACGTCTACCCCAGCGCTTAGAACAGTGCTCGGCACATAGTAAGCGCTTTACAAATACCAACATTATTATTATTATTATTATTAGTGGCAAAGTGGGGATTAGAACTCAGTTCCTCTGACTCCCAGGCCCTTGCCCTTTCTACTAAGCCACGCTGCTTCCCTGAGTTGAGAAGACATATAATGGTCTCATGGAAGTGAGGGCGGGCTCAAGAGGATGGTGGTAGGAAAGTCACTGCTCCCATCAACAACCCTTATCCTTACAAGGATTGACAACAATTTCTCAGCAACAAATCCTGAGCTCTAACTCCATCAATCAGTTAGTCAATGGAGTTACTGAGCGCTCACTATATGCAGAGCTTACTGCATTCAGACTTAAGGTCCTAGGTGATGCAGAAAGGAGGGAGATGTGAGATTAGTCAGGGAAGTCTTCCTGAAGACTCCTTCATGTGGAAGGAGATGTGATTTTAGCAGGGATTTGAAGATGGGGTGGGTGGTGGTCTGTCAGATATGAATGGGGAGAGAGTTCCAGGCCAGAGGGAGGACGTAAGCAAGAGGTAATTGCCCATCTGCTCACATGACTCAGTGATCATAATTATAACAATCTCAACAGTAAAATAAGGCTCTTTTTCAGAGGAGACATCTGAGGAAGATAACACAATAATTATCTTTATATTCAATCAAGATCCTGAAAATAATTTTGCTCTCTGAAAATTCTGATGTTCATATGCAGAAGCAGCATGGCCTAGTGGAAAGAGCATGGGCCTGCAAGTCAGAACACCTGGATAATAATCCCAGCTCCATCATGTCTGCTGTGTGACCTTGGGCAAGCCACTTTATTTCTCTGTGCCTCAGTTATCTCATCTGTAAAGTGGGAATGAAGACTGTGAGCCCTACATGGGACAGGGACTGTGAGCAACTGGATTTGCTGGTATCCACCCCAGTGCTTAGTTAGTGGCTGGTCCATAGTAAGTGTTTAACAAATACCATCATTGTTTTTATTATTAGCTGCTGCAGTCTTTGCTTCGTATAGCAGAGAGAAGGTGGTGTTTTAAAATGAGAACCTTGGACATGCAGTTCCATATCAGTACCAGGTGAAAACTGACAACTGGACAATTAGCCACTTGACACTCCACTCTACCCTCTTCCTCTGGTTGTGTACTGTCTAGGGTTCTAAGGAGTGTTGCTCACAGGGCCTGAACCCTGCTGGAACACTGCATACAGTAGACTAACAGGCTCTCAGCTTCCACCAAGCATGACCTGGTTCCAGTGGTGCAATCTTAGGAACATCAAGATCACAGAGTTGCATGGATTATTCCCAGTGTTCCGTTCCTTGTGCTCAATCAGGTCCTGGGAGCTTCCAGAAGATATAATAACGGTGATATTAAGTGCTTGCTACATGCCAAGCACTGTAGAAAGTGCTGGAGTAGATACAAGATAATCAGGTCAGATACAGTCCCTAAACCACAAGACTTACGCTCTAAGGAGGAGGGAGGACAGGTACGTAATTCCCCAATTTTCAGGTAAGGAAACTGAGGTACTGAGAAATTAAGTGACTTACTCAAGGTCACAGAGCAGGCAAGTGGTAAACTGAGCTTAGACTGTAAACTCACTGTGGGCAGAGAATGTGTCTCCTCTGTTTTTATTCTCCCAAGTGCTTAGTACAGTGCTCTGTGTATAGTAAGTACTCAATAAATACCAGTGATTGATTGAAATGGCAGAGCTGGGACTAGTTATGTGCTCTTTCCACTAGGCCATGTTGTCTCTTGTTTCTGTTCATAACTGGTAGAGTCACACTACAACCGCCACCTCTCCTCCCTGCATTCAATTAATCATACATATTGAGCACTTACTGTGTGCAGAGCACTGTATTAAGCACTTGGAAGAGAACAATAAAACAGAGTTGGTAGACACATTCCCTGCCCTCAGTGAGCTTATAGTCTAGTGGGGGAGACAGAAATTAATTTTAAAAAAATATTACAGATATATATGTAAGTTTTGTGGGCTAACCCCTAAAGAGGGAGAAACACACCTGCTGAGACCCCTAGGTTTTAAGGGGAAACTGAATATATGAGTCTATTTTGACAAAGTATTCTGACTTTAAATCTCCGCCTGGAAATGCATCCCACTATTAATGGGAAGAGATTTGGGATCAAGAGACAGGAGTGCACCGGCAGGTAGACTGCCATCAGACTTGAGTTTAAGTACCCAGGGAACTTCCTCCGGTGTGTGAAATTCAGAGGAAAAATAAATCACCCACAGAAAGCCTGAAGTATTTTCTTTCCTGTAATTTTAGTACATTCCTTACTTTCTCAACTAAGATCCTGGATTTTCGAACTCAGAAATCAACGACAATAAGAACAATACTAAGACTGCAGTCTTGATGCTTGTCTTTTCCGAAAGTACGGTCGTTACTAGAGCAATCTGGGTTGATATAGTCCTCCAAAGTTCCTCAAATTGCCCATTCACATCTTTTCAATGCCAACTAGAGCCAACAACCCTGAGTACTGTAGCAGCAGGAAAAACTTAGTAGCACTGGGCCTGATGAGTCATGAGTCTCCAGAATCAGGAAAGGAAGCAAAGAATTCCAACTGCATTTTACAATCTCTTAACTTCTTCCTTTCCTTGTTCTCCGTTCTTCTCCTCCCCCTTCTTCTTCCTTTGTTCTTCCTTCTTCTCTGGCCCCTTTCACAACTGCTGCATGGATCCTTTTTCAACACAAATGTTCAGTTTGTGTCTCCCTGCTCCTCAAGAACCTCCATTGGCTGCCCATCCACCTCCATATCAAAACAGAAACTCCTTACCATTAGTTTTAAAGCACTCAATCAGCTCACCCCATCTTAACTCACCTCACTGGTCGTCTACTTTATCCCAGCCTGCATACTCCACTCCTCTAGCGCCAACTTACTCATGGTGCCCCAATCTCTTCTATCGCACCAACCTCTTTCCCACATTCTCCTCCAAGCCTGGAACCCCCTTCCCCTCCATATATACCTGACCACCACTCTCTCCACCTTCAAAGCATTATTAAAGTCACATCTCCTCCAAGAGGCCTTCCCCAGTTAAGCCCTCTTTTCCCCAGTTCACTCTCCTTTCTGTATCATCTATGCACTTGGATCTGTGACTTCTGGACAATTTGTATTCACTTCACCCCCAACCCCACAGCATTTATGTACTTACCTTTAAATTATATACTATAATTTACTTATTTATTCATATTGATAATTATGGTACTTGTTAAGTGCTGTTCTAAGTGCAGAGTAGATACAGTTAAGCAGGTTGGACACAATCCCTGTCCCAGTGTGGCTCATACTCTTAATACCCATTTTACCAATGAGGTAACTGAGGCCCAGAGCAGTGAAGTGACTTGCCCATGATCCCAGAGCAGACATGTGGCAGAGCCGGGATTGGAACTCAGATCCTTCTGACTCCCAGGCCTGTGCTCGATCCACTAAGCAACACTGTCTGTCTCTCCCTCTGGACTGTAAACCCATTTTGGTCAGGGAACAAGTCTGCTAATTCTGTTGTATTGTACTCTTCCAAGTGCTTAGTACAGTGTTTTGCACATATTAAGCACTCAGTACAATTGATTGAAGTTGAAAAACACCTGCACTTGTCAAATGCCTCCACCACCATTCTCTTCGCATATAGCCCTGAGAAAAGCTTCAACAAATCTATTACATTTATTGAACATCTATTATATAACTGGTGCCTCTTCTTCCAACCAATGGTATTTACTGAGCACTTCCTCTGTGCAGAGTTTAGGAGAGTATAATAGGATGGACTTGATCACTGCTGTCAAAGAGCTTACAATTTAGCTGGGAGCAGGAAACAGATACTAAATTACCAATAGAAGGAATTAATAGAATATAAAGATCTAGGCTTATGTGAAATGAGGGATTGTGAATACTTAAAGTGGAGCAGAAGTGCTAAAGTGGCTGTTGGAGGAATATAAAGCGAGAAGATTATAAATGAATTGAGGAAGACCTCTAGGAGGAATATGATTTAATTTTTTATTGAGTACTTACTGTGTGCAGAACACTGTACTAAGGGCTTGGGAGAGTACAATTGAGTTGGTAGGCAATTCTTGCCCTCAAGGAGCTTACAATCTAGCTAGGGAGGCAGACATTAAACTAAATTACAGAGAGGGGAAGCGGTAGAGTATAAGGATGTGAACATAAGTGCTGTTGGGGTGGGGAGAGAATCAAAGTGCTTAAGAGACATAGACTTAAGTGCATAGGAGATGCAGAAGGGAGAGCAAAAAGTTGGAGAAAAGAGGGGTTAGTCAGGAAAGGCACCTTAGAAGAGGTGTGATTTAATTAAGACTTTGAAGATGGGGAGAACAGTGATTTTTTTATGTTTTTTTGTTAAGTGATCACTGTGTGTCAAGCACTGTACTAAGCGCAGGAGTAGATACAAGCTACTTAGTTTGGTCAAAGTCCATGGCCCACCTGGGGCTCACAGTATTCTTCCCCATTTTACAGATGAGGTAACTGAAACACAGAAAAGTTAAATGACTTGACCAAGGTCACACAACAGTCAAGTGGCAGAGCCAGAATTAGAACCCAGCTCCTTCTGATATGTCAGATTAGAAGTTGGGTACATACTACATGCCAAGCACTGTACTAACAGCCAGGGTAGATACAAGTTAGTCAGGTCAGACACAATTCCTGTCCCATATGGCTCACAGTTTAAGTAAGAGTGAGAAAAGGTATTTAAGCACAATTTTACAGATGAGGAAACTGAGACATCAAGAACTGAAGTGACTTGCCCAAGTTTACACAGCATACAAGTGGCAGAGTCAGAATTCTAACCCAGATCCTCTGACTCTCAAACTTGCCCTCTTTCCACTAGACATGCTGCTCCTTAAAATTTAAGAAGGGCCTTGAAACTAGCTGCAAAGTAGGTTATTTCCAAAGCTTAAGTTGGATCGCCCCCTTACATCCATTTTGAATGAGGTTGCTGAGTGCCAGAGTACTTCAAAATATCCTAAAGTAATTAAAATTGTTGATCCAAACAGTGTGTGCAGCACAACATGTGCACCACTGAGAAAAGAATAAGAATAGCACAACATTTGTACCACTGAGAAAAGAATAAGAATCTTTACTTTCCAAGCTATTTTGCTACTAAAAGGGAAGAGATTATCACTTTATAGCAGTGAAATAGCTTGGAAAATACAAGAATTTGAATAAGGGCAGAGACTAAATTAACAGAAACTGTTCCCTGGGAAGCCTATGTGCAGGGCTTCGGGATCCCGTTTTTATAGAAGAAGCTACACTGCCAAAGTAGAAACATATTCAAGGTTCCTAAAAACTGAGGAGACACAAACCGGGTTTAGATAGAACTGATGAGACAAATGAGTAATCAGCAAGCTAAAGAAGTCCGAAGAATATACCTAGTTAGGCAATGCTTGTACAAAGGAAGGTGTCTTGTTCCTTGATGTCAAAATTTACAGTTCAGTACACAATGGAAATATTTTCCCCAAAGGTAGTGAGCAATTTAAATAATGAACACTAAATAGGATTCTCTCTATTTAGAGAATGTTACCACTGCCTTAGCAAGAAAAGACAAAAAAAAAGCTGCCATTTGATAATTCTTAGCTATTTTTTTCCACTGTTTTGTGCCAGTGGTTTGTTGGTTTTTTTTGGACCCCTTGCAAATTACCTCACCAGTATCACTGATAAACAGCTCTGGTAGCTGAAAGAATGTATGGCAGGAGGTGAAAAGCAGCTGAATCTAAGTCACTGCAAGTGTGTCTTAGGATAGAATACTTCGAGTTTGTGATGGATGTGCATTAGACTGTGGATGGTTCATTGAATGCAGAGGAAATCTTGAAGTAGAAACCCCACACAAGCCATTTCCCAGGGCTGCGCCTGAGTTTGATTTTTCATCTTATTAAAAATAATGTTACGAATGAACTCGAGATTGATGCAAAAGCTGAAGAGTGCTTTTGAATGCAGAGTGCAAACTGCTAAACCAGAAATCTGGCAAAGGGAACAGAAGGAGAGAGGATGGTGGCATATATCTCTAAGTTCTGAATATCACCCTTCAGGCTGCCAGCCTTCAACAGACAGTAAATAACAATTAAAATGGTCACTGGGGTGGAAGAAATGGGCTTGGTCTCCTCATTTATTTTAATCTCTGTCTTCATAATCCACTGTAGTCCTTGTAGTCAAAGAAAGTGTAGGGTCTCAAGACAGAAGTGAAATTAATTAACGAATTCCCACTTAGATAGTGAGTCCCTTGTGGGCTTTGTATCTACCCCAGTAGCCAAACTACCAAGTACTTAACAATTAGTAAATACTATATAATAAATGCCATAATCGATCACACACACCCCATCCAATGGTATTATTACACATTCATTGTCAACCTAAAAGGCAGAAATTTGAGCCCATGAAACATTACCAGATTACAGAATAATTTCCAGTCTTTCTCTGATTTTCCAAGATCAGTACAGTACTACCTATGAATTGTACATGTCTTTCTAGGATATAAGCAAGCTGCTCTCAAACTTCGAGGGTTTCCAAATTTAACTCTAAGAGCTTGTGTCACAAACTACAGAAAAGTCCAAACTATAACTTACTGTCAGAGACCCTCAGTAGGACTATCACTAATGAGAAGGTAGAAATGGCACTGCAGAAACCACCATGACTCTAACCAGTTTCTTCTTGTAGGTGCCCAGTCCTGAAGCGTCAGGACCGAGGCTCATCAATTCTGCTGGATGAGAGAATCCCTCGTCATCATTATTGCAACAGAATTTTTGATGAGATATGTGAAAGCCGCCTCAACAGCGTGCCATTTCTCAGACTCAAAAACCACCAGTAAAAGAGAAACAGATTGTCCTTCCTTTGGTGTATCACACTGCTTTTGTCTGCCCCATCATCATCAATAGTATTTATTGAGCACTACCATGTGCAGAGCACTGTACTAAGCACTTGGGAGAGTATAATACAACAGAGTTGGCAGATGTTCCCCTCCCATAATGAGCATCAGTGAGGTTCCCCAAACAATTAGTAAAGAGAAATGCCATTTAGCAGTAACTTTTAATCCATGCATTAATACTGGCTTGTTTATTCCTGTTCTCTGGGGATCCCCTTCTTTTTGATGTGAAAGGTTGAAACAACTTGGCAAGAAATCCATATCCCCCAAGTAAAATTGTCATAGACACTTTTTCTCACTTTGGATAATGGAACATTATGGAATTTTGTGTTTCCATTGATTGTGTGTTTGAAGATAACTATGGAGAAGGGGAAAAAAAGGAAAGCTCAGAAATTAGAATGCTAATTTTTCTTATCCTAGGCAACATAAGCATCTTTCAGAATCTTAGTAAAGATGCAGGGAGGAGAAAAAAGGCATAAAACAAAGTGTATTGGTGTTGTGTTTGCAAGAAGCAGCATGGCCTAGTGGATAGAGCATGGGCCTGAAAGTCAGAAAGACCTGTTCTAATTCCATCTGTCTGCTGTGTAACTTTGGGAAAGACATTTAACTTCTCTGTACCTCACTTACCTCATCTGTAAAATGGGGATTAAGACTGAGTCCCATGTGGGACATGGAAGGCATCCAAACTAATTAGCTCATATCTACCCCAGTGCTTAGTACAGTGCCTGGCACATAGTAAGTGTTTAACAAATAGCATTTAAAAAAGCAATAACCACCAGAAGCATTTTGTTTTAAATAAGCAAAAGCCTGGGTAATTAACATGATTTTCCTCAGATTTTTTCTGATTAATTCCTTTCCTGACAGAGCCTAATTACCAAGATGCTCCACAAATGATGCTTCTGGCCATCCTAAATGATAACTTCCTCCTCTGGAGAAAGCAAAATTTGCCACTTTCCTATGAGACTTAGTCTCTCTAGAAATAACTCTCTAACCTAATAAAAACAGAGGGAGGAACAAGTCCCTGGAAATGAGGTCACAATACTGGAAGGTAGAAGTAACAGTACTTAGTGAGTGCTTACTGTGGGCAGAGAACTATACCTAGTTCTGGGCAAGAATACCCAGGTAGAATTAGACAGGGTCTTGTCCCTTGGGGTGCTTACAATCTAAAAGTTAGAAAAGGCATGTGTTTTTTAATCACTGTCTGTTGAAATTGAGATCTAGAAAGGGAAAGGAAGAAACACAGTTAATATGGGAGTGTTGCCTTTTGAGTCTGCCTCTCTCTCCCTCTGACCATATAGGAGAGTTAGAGAGCAAGACCAAGCCAGATCAAGGTGCTTTAAAATCCATCAAAAGAGGCCTGACAGGAAAATTGAGGAAAGGTAGCACAGGCTTCAGATTCCATAGTGCAAAGGGGCTGGTTTTGCCAACACTTCCCAAATGTTATTAGGATGTTCTAGGATGGCACTGACTCGTGTGCCAATGGTGGGATAGTCTCAGCTCACCATAGGGTGGGGCAGAGTCTCCTCAGGGTGAGTTGGGAGAGGAAAGTCAGCTTTCAGTTTCCTGTGCTGTTCGGTGCCTGCCTGGTCCCCCAGAAACCAGGTCAGACAGCAAAACAGAGATTTCTCTGCTTAAGTCATTCTTGGGATAAAAGGGAAGTTAAGGCAAGCTCAACTGAAATTATTTTTAGGTCTTTTTGTCCAGCCATTTCCCAAGCATGTAGTAAGCCACAAGGCAATTGATTTCTGGTCAAGTCATAAAGTTTGGCACTTGCAGCTTTAGGCTTTGGTGGCTTAAAAATCCACCACTTGTCTACTGAGTGACCTTGGACAAGTAATTTAACTTCTCTGTGCCTCACTTCCCCTCCCTGTAAAATGGAGATTAAGACTGTGAGCCCATGTGGGACATGGACTGTGTCCAGCCTGATCATCTTGGGTCTACCCCGGTGCTTACTACAGTGCCTGGCACATAGTAAGTATTCAACAAATACTATAAAAAAATTATCTCGTAAGCTTCCATTTCTGAATTTTTCTGTCATCTTTCCCATTCTGCAGCATTGGTTAAATATCCACTTGGGTCACTATTTTGTTTTGTAATTTGCTTTAGCCATGATTACTGAAGTCTTTGCAGAGTTCTCAACCAACAGCAGGGATTATGTAAACAAGCTGCAGAAAAACACACTTATACAAACTACCCTGTGTGTATTGTATGTATATATTTAGATCATTAATCTAGAAATACATGTGTGAATAAATGTGTTATCTTTGAATACAAAGAGCTTTTTGCGCTCTTTTACTGAAGTAAACAGAAGATGGAAGAAAACTAAAGCAAAAGTTTAGTACAGATTTGGCAGTTTTTCACAATGCATTTCTTACATTTGTTTCCTTTTCTAAACAGTTTTCAAGTGCAAAATAGAGAGTGGAGATGGAATGATGAGTAAAGGATGAAAAGGGTAGAGGACTGATCAAAAGGTGGTCGTCTCTCAGAAAAAGTTCCAGTCTTGCTGTAAAATAAGGAGGAGCAGAAACTAAATGCTCCTGAGGCTAATATTCAGTGTGTGCTCAAGGTTTATCACTAAACAACACAGCTACTTCCTTGCCCACTGGTTTGTCAGTATCTTTTTTTTTTTAGGTGCCCTGTACTGCCTGGAGAAGGTGAAACTTGTTGCCGGGAGTAACTTCCAATGTCACATTGAGGACACAATTTGTATTAAGTACAATATCTGTGGCCCATTGTTGATAAGACAAGGCACTTGCAGAGCAGAAGAGGTTTGTATTTATAAACAGACCAATGAGCTCAATGAGCTACAGAAACCATTCCTATAAAATAAGTGAAGTGAAAAGAATGGCACACTAATCATTTTTAAAATAAGATTCTCGAGAAAAGATGTAGACTAGTGCCTCAAAACGTGGCTTTGGGAGTAGTTGCACAAACTAATCTTTGACACTCAACTTCTGCTACTTTTCTGGTTCATAAAGTCTAATCTTGACTCATCAATCAACATCTCCACCCCTAAAGGCCTTTCTGCCTCTGACAATTGGTTTCATCCATGGCCCAGTGACCTTGATTTTCCACTTGATGAATTGTGTGGGGTCAAAACCAAACTCTGCTCAAGTTAATTGACCTTTATTCCATACAACCTCACTGACCTGGCCATACAACCTCACTGACCTGGCCTCTGAATCATGAGAAAATTAGGCTCAGTGCTTTCTATCAAATAATAATGATAATAATGTTGGTATTTGTTAAGCGCTTACTATGTGCAGAGCACTGTTCTAAGCGCTGGGGTAGACACAGGGGAATCAGGTTGTCCCACGTGGGGCTCACAGTCTTAATCCCCATTTTACAGATGAGGTAACTGAGGCACAGAGACGTTAAGTGACTTGCCCACAGTCACACAGCTGACAGGTGGCAGAGCGGAATTCGAACCCATGACCTATGACTTCAAAGCCCGTTCTCTTTCCACTGAGCCACGCTGCTTCTCCAAAATAAGCTTCCTTTCGCTGTTCCTTATGGCAGCGTCCCAATAGGCACTGAAAGCTCGTTATGGCAGGGAACATGTCTACTAACTCTGTTATATTGTACTCTCCCAAGTGCTTAGTAGAGTGCCCGGCACACAGTAAACATTCAATACATACCATTGATTGATTGAAAGCTACAGTTGTTTCCCTGTGGAACC
The DNA here is from genome assembly GCF_004115215.2 of Ornithorhynchus anatinus. Classification (NCBI taxonomy): domain Eukaryota; kingdom Metazoa; phylum Chordata; class Mammalia; order Monotremata; family Ornithorhynchidae; genus Ornithorhynchus; species Ornithorhynchus anatinus. Next base: position 30,423,423 of record NC_041749.1, read on the forward strand.
AGCAATAACCACAATCTCAACCATCTACCAATCAACATGATGGAAATCAGGCTCAGGGTCATCACCAGGGAAACGCAGGGTTCAAAGTTGAAGAAAGGAAAGACGGGGGAGAACAGAACTTTCTATTCTAGCAGATAAGGTTACTATGACTCTACCCAGAAACTTATATGGAGCAGTATGGCACCCCAGTAACAATAATAATAATAATAATTGTGGTATTTGTTAAGCACTTACAATGTGCAGGTACTGTTCTAAGCAATGGGGTGGATACAAGTAAAGCAGGATAGACGCAGTCCCTGTCCCACATGGGGCTCACAATCTTAAATCTCCCTTTTTACACATGAGGTAAATGAGGCCTAGAGAAGTGAATTGACTTGCCCAAGGTCATATAGCAGACGTCTGGCAGAGCCAGGATTAAAATCCAGATCCTTCTGGTCCCAGTTTTAAGCTTTAAACATTAGGCCACACTGTCTCCCCCAGTAGTAGGGCTCTGCATATCTTTTGTGACTGATGTCTCTCTAGACGGTAAGCTCACTGTGGGCAGGGAACATGCCTATCAACTCTGTTGTAAGACCAAGTGTTTAGAACAGGGCTCTGCACATGGTCTGGTCTTGTCTTATGCCATCGAGTCATTTCCGACCCATAGCGACACCATGGATACATCTCTCCCAGAACACCCCGCTCTCCATCTGCAATCGTTCTGGTGGTGGATCCACAGAGTTTTCTTGGCAAAAATATGGAAGTAGTTTACCACTGCTGCCTTCCACAAGGTAAACTTGAGTCTCTGCCCTCGACTCTCTCCTGTACTGCTGCTGCCAGCACGGGTGAGTTTTGACTTGTAGCAGATTGCCTTCCATTCGCTAGCCACCGCCCAAGCTAGGAATGAAATGGATAGGCCTCTGTTTGACTCTCCCTCCAGTAGTTGAGACTGATAGAATACTGGAAACTCTCCAGGTGTGACCCTGAGAGGGGCTGCACCTTGTAGGCTCTCAATAAACACCATTAATTGAGTGACTGATTGTTGTGTGTTTCCCTATTACAACCCTGCTGTGGAGGAGAAACTTCCGGTGAAGGTGAAGACATGGGGCTTCTTGCAAGCCCAGGGCCTGTTTCAGATGAATTGAATGAACCAACCCTTGTGGCATTCCAGGTATGGGCTCTCCCCACAATACTGCATGGGCAGTAAAATGTTATAAAAAAGGAAAGCTACTAATGTTCTAATTCATTTCCTCCTCTCTAATGACCTCTCTTCTCAGCCTTACCATACCCAACTGACCCAGAAATCAGAAATTACCCAGCCTCGAGGCTCACTTCTTCTAAATTCTAAAGAAGAAAAATTAATGAATAACCAAAAGGATTAGATTTTTCTTTGATGACAATTTTCTCTTCCACTTCCCTTCCCCACTAAACACCATTTTAAGAAATAAGTAGATGAACAGTGCAAGATTCTTACATTAACTGAGACATGATTTGCCTTAACTCCAGAAAATAAATACTCAGGGAATAAAGGAGCAAAGCTGAGTCTTCTCGTCATTTGAGGTTTGGGAAATGAATTCCAACTGGAACTGAACCCAAAATCGATTTCTGACTTTCAGTGACAATCTCACAGATCCTATTCCTCGACAAAGCCCCAGTATCTCCAAGGATCATTTAAGTGTTGACAGTTTAGAGCTGGTGTTGGAAACAGCTGGTGTTGGCTCTAAAAAACTTTTCTTTGGAAAGTATAGCCTGAGAAGACAGTTTCAAAATCATATTTTTACTCCTTTCGACACGGATATTGCTTTTGGTTGATCTCTCTGTATCCTAGGGTCTTTTCAGTGAAATGCCTACAGTTTGGATTGGAATAGAAAGGCTTACACACTATGAGTAAAAGTCCATATAGATATCAAGGGCCTAGAAGAAGTTATAATAGTAACAAATGGAATTAACCTTAACTAAAGAAATATGCTTGACTACAGATAGATAACTGGATTACCTGAGCCTTTGTGGGCAGGTAACATGTCTGTTATACTCTTCCGAACACTTAGTACAGAGCTGTACACACAGTAGGTGCTCAATAAATATAATTGATTGATTCAGGAACTAAAAACTATCTGAAAGAGATGGGCAAGCCTAGGAAAGGGAGTGAACAGCTTCCCAAATGTTGGAGGGTCTGAAGATTTGCCCTTTTCTCTATTTCTGAACTGAAAGTAAATAACATTCTAAAAAACAAGTTGGGCGGCAGCATGGCCTAGTGGAAAAAAGAACAGGCTTGGGAGTCAAAGGACCAGGATTCTAATCCCTGACTCTGCCACTTTTCTGCTGTGTGACCTTGGGCACTTAACTTCTCTGGGCCCAGGTTTCCTCATTTGTAAAATGGTGATTAAATCCTATTCCTTTCTACTTAGACCATGAGCCCCATGTGGGACAAAGATAATCCTACCTGATTATCTTTTTCTACCCCAAAGTTTAGTACAGTGCTTGGCACAGAGTAAATCTTAACTAGTACCATAAAAAAAATAGAAGTTACTAGGGAAGGGAACTAGCTCTGGTCCCTGGCTAATACTTTTATAAGCAATACAAAGTCGTACTGCCCAGGAGGAGTTGATGGTGCTTGTGGCTCAGTACGGTCCATTGGAAACAAGAGCATCAAAGAGGGAAAATAATTATGTCTTTTGGACATTTAACAAATTGCCCTACAAAAAGATAGATTTGGGAACAGGTCAACCTTTTCTAAATATGGTAAAGACTCATTTAGAATTTCAGATTCCTTCATATTTACAGTCTTAATGCTCTTATGTAGTGTTGCAAGGTCTTATGGATAAGCAATTAGCAATTTTTTGCATTCACCTAACCCCAAAGATGGGGTCTATATGCAGCCGAGTATGGAGTGTTACTTAATAAACTGACCAAAGGCAGGAATACTTCTTTGTGTTGAGAAAACTCTTGATGATAAGTCAACAACTTAGGGAATTAAGCAAATTCTGAAAGCTGGGGCAGGTTCTAAGACAGTTGTTGCTTAAGGGTTAGTATTACCCTGTGCCAAATTCAATCAGAACACAGTTATGTTGCCCAGTCTAGACTCTTATCTGCTCACAGAGCAAGTGGATGCCCACATCAGGTCCACACTAATTACATTTTTTAATTTTGCTTCAAAACAAAAGAATTGTTCCTGAATAAATATAGCCCATCTTGAAAGGTGACCTGGATTTATCCACTGGTAAGTGATCAACCCGAACTCGAGATTTGAATCTTGCAAGGTTTTTGACTCAGCTAACTAGAAAATGGATAAACAAGGAGAACAATTAGTTTATCTTCATTTGCTAACCTAACAATTTGCCAAATGAAAACTATACATTGCTGCAGCTGTGGAAATGGACTGTAAATATAATACAAAACTCTGCTTTTAAAAATTAAATTGGATCAGATGGGAGGGTGATGTTAAAAGGTGCTGTTCAACTGGAATTCCATTTGGCCCAGGACTGGCCCTTGATGTATTCCTACCAAATTCCTGTATTCCTGTTGAATATATTGTCTTGTCCAATGCTGTCGAGTAATCTCTGACCCATAGCGAATCCATGGTTACCTCTCTCTTAGAACGCCCCATCTTCATCTGCAATCATTCTGGTAGTGTACCCATAGAGTTTTCTTGGTAAAAATATGGAAGTGGTTTACCATTGCCATCTTTCACCCAGTAAACTCAAGTCTCCACCCTCAACTGTCTCCCATGCTGCTGCTGCCCAGCACAGGTGAGTTTTGACTTTTAGCAGATTGCCTTCCAGTTGCTAGCCACTGCCCAAGCTAGGAATGGAATGGTTATGCCACCACTTGACTCTCCCTCCTATAACCGAGACTCGAAGAAATTCTCCAGGTGCAATCCTAAGAGGGAAATTTCATATCTATTCTATATTTACTATGCCCTTTTTTATGTTTACAACACAATGTTCCATTCATGAAAACTACTTAGCTATTGGTCTTTATAGAGAAAGCAATGGTTTATGTTTTATGTCAATAGGTAAGATTCTTGTTCCTCATATCATGATTTTCTTATACAGACAAATGAAACAAGGAATCTGGAGCAGAAGACAAAAGCTGCCAAAACTGAGCTATTTCTGCTGGTTTTCATTTCATTGCCATATCAAATGGATCAAAATATTTTGGATGTCTTTCTCTTCATGTTTAAGCCCTTGTCATGTGAACTACTTGTTACTAGAAGTTTAAATTTTAATTCTCTTAATCTCCCAGTCAAGGGAAGAGAGCAGGGTAGGAAACACCAGAAAAATCAGTGCGCTCTAGGGACCGGTGTAACTAATCACTTCAAATTATATTGGCAAATATCTTAGAGGAAGTTTTTAAAGAAACTACCTTATGTTATGTAATTTGTCTTTCCCAAACAGGAACTCTTTTTCTCCAGGGGAATATATAGCAGGCCAAATAATATGAATATTGTCCATGACAACTTTTTCCATGCTCCCATCCTCTGTCGCAACCATCTGAGCCTGATAAACTATGGCCTAGAAGAATGTAAATGGATATGGGAGTATGGTGAGTCAGGACATTTTTAGAGCTCTTCAGAGTTGAGATTCTCAAACATTTTCTGATTCCATAAAAGAGGTGATTGATAAATTCACCCTCTTCCTGAGTAATCATCATTCTGTCCCTCTCCCCTCCATAAAATCTTGTCTATGAAAGCACGTGGTATCAGGAGTAATCACTTCAGCTTTTCCTCAGAGAGATGTGTGAACATTGAAATGACATCTTACATAAACTCAAATGATCTTCAGTTAACCAAAACATCACCTACAATCTCTTTCTCCCTTGCATGATTCAATCTGAGTCTTGATACAACAAACTGCTAAAAAAATAATAAAAGCTGATAATGTTCCCAAGAAGATGTCAACCAAAGCCACAAGATCTTTAATTCATAGTTTCTCTCAAGCACAGCTCTTTTTTTTATAACACATATAAAAATCCATTCATTAGCTTAAAGATATTTTTTAAATACAGTTCTTAAGAGATTAATTGCTTTCCAAGATTCCTAAAAGAATCCTAAGAGATACTTATTTGGAATGTAACCTGTTTCTCATAACAGTCTTTTCCAGTGGTATGGTAAAGTAGCGTGGCTCAGTGGAAAGAGTGCGGGCTTTGGAGTCAGGGTTCATGAGTTCGAATCCCAGCTCTGCCACTTGTCAGCTGTGTGACTGTGGGCAAGTCACTTAACTTCTCTGTGCCTCAGTTCCCTCATCTGTAAAATGGGGATTAAGACTGTGAGCCCCACGTGGGACAACCTGATTCCCCTATGTCTACCCCAGCGCTTAGAACAGTGCTCGGCACATAGTAAGCGCTTAACAAATACCAACATTATTATTATTATTAAAGTAACTTTGCACATAATTTACAGAAATCTCCAGGTTCGTAAAAAGTTCTTACCCTGCAAATTTATGCTTACCAATACATAAGCCTATGCCTAAACTGATGGACTCAGATGTGTTTTACCTTTAACATAGTGGTCTCTGTGATGCTTTCCTTAATGAACATCTTCAAAATTAAGCCAGAAGTATACCATGAGGACTTCTAATCTTTCTCCCCAGAACTCTCCCTGGAGTATAGTCTGCAGGGGCCATTAGTAAAAAAAAAAAAAAAAAAAAGCACTCACAACAATGTTAGGTAGGAAATAGGGAACCCAAACAAAACCCTAGAATAGGAACATCATCAGATTTTCCCTTGAAATTCACCTTGAAATTTGACTCAGAATGAAGCCGGGCTATCGGGCCCTTTTGGTCAAAAAGTTTCACCAGAGATCCATAGTCTAGTTGAAGATGTTTCTCTCCAAACCCAAAACAACTTTTCCCTATGGGATCAGCCTAAATGGATGCATCCTTTGAAATAAGGATATTGCCTCATATGCATTTCTCTGACCTCTTAAAATACATAACAGTGACTTCAATCATGTTTACTGAGTGTTTACTATGGGCAGGGCACTGTACTAAGCTCTTGGGAGAGAACAATATAACAGAGTTGGTAGACATGTTCCCTGCCCATAAGGAGTTTACAGTTTAGAGGGGGAGACAGACATTAAAATAATTCATGGATATGGGTACATAAGTGTTGTGAGGCTGAGAGTGGGGTGAATAAAGGGTACAACTCAGTTAAAAGACTGCATCTGAGGTTTCCAGAGAAGTTACTCCCTGTCAAGTTATTTGACCATTTCTGGGTACTAGCTAATGATGAGTCATGCAAACACCCTCCCCAACCTTTTGAAAACATTAAATGTAATGTTGCAAGGTTGGATACATATAGATTACTGAGCTGGAAAATGATGTTGGACCTCAAGTATCCTTGCTTCAGTTTTATGGGCAATTAAGCTGAATGAGCTGCCAGGGCTTGGGAAATCAATTAAATCGATGTATAGCATAGAGTGTCCCAATCCACCTATTGGCAGGGGTCATGGGAATTTGTTATCAAGACTGATTGGTCCCCAGGGCCTCACCCACAAATTCAATGCACAGATGTAGGGTTAGGAGCAAATGGAGAATTAGAGGATATAGCCTGGACTAACGGAACAGCAAGGGGGCTGATCTTAATTACATAGGCAGAAGCAAACCCTGTCTATGCAGACATCCACGGTGGCCAACTCACTCCAACCAAAGCTTTAATAGTTAAGGATTCCACTATTCCCCATACTAGAAACAAACATTTTCAAGCCTCTTCTTCTTTGACCACCAAAAAAATGATAATTGGGGTTAAAAAAACAACAATTCTGATTCTAAGTACTTGTGAAATTCAACCCTGTTCAAACACTCAGGAGATAACAGGACCACATAATTCCCCATAGAGCTGCTGCTTGCTCTGCTCTGCTTGTTGCAATCTTGTTCCCTGGTCCTGCCTTACAAGCAGCTTCTCTTCCCTTTAGTAACCAGACCTATAGTTGAATCCACATCCTCCTTCTCTGGTTAAAAAAAACAAAAAAAAAAAACCCAACACACTGATACAAGTGTTTCTTTTTCTTCCAACTCCACTTCCATTGGCTTAGTCCAGGGGGAATGTGGATGATGCCCTCTCAGTAGTACATGGACTGACCAGATGTGAGGTCTATATGCCAACTCTGAGTGAGGCAGTAAAGCTCACCAATGACTTACAAAATGGGGGAGGACAACTTGAATCTGCTATTTTTGAGTCTTGGAGATATGCCGTTCAGTGACCCCAGAATGCACCTACTAACCTTACCAGCCCCTCTGAAATTAAGGCCACTGAGCATGAAAGACCAGCTGAGATAAGGTGGAAGATTCAGCACAAACTATCACTAGTACAGCAAAAACACCTCAAGTGAAGGGCTGATTGGCAGTAAGACACATTTTTTCCCTTTTTACCACCAATGTTTGAACAGTGCTCACCCCAATGGCCAGAACATATTTGCAGCTAAATTTCATGGACAGTTTGCAAACGTACAAGAGATTCACAGTATGACACACACCCATGGATACAATCTCACCGTTGGCAGCATTGCCTTCAAACCAAAGGACAAATCTCTGAGAGCATGCTGGCGGGAGATTACTGTTCTTAGCCAATCTAGCATGTGGTGATCTTTTCAATATTCATCCACTTATTAATCAATTATTCATAACTAAGTTGGTGCTATGGGAATTCAGGAATGGCTACATGCAGATTCTTTGGTCCTGCCGTAAAATTTACATTTGTTATTTGCACCATCGTCTGATTTGGGAAACACGAGATATTTGCTCTTGATGATAGAAAATGGGACATTGCTGCAGAGCCTCAGTGACAGGAGGGAGGGAAGATGGAGCAGAAAAATAGAGAAAAAGAAAAAAAAGCTCTCAACTTTTTGAGCTCTTATTTTGGTTCCTTATGTCCCTAGTGAAAACCATTCCCAACCCCCTTCCTCTTCAACTCTTACCATGTATTAGAGTCTAGAGGAGGGTTTTTGCCACTGCTAATGAGAAGCTGCTACTGCTAATGCTTAAATAGGTAATTACAAACTAATTTTCTTAAACAATGGGCTCAGAATAGTGAGTAGAGATCCCAAAACAAGGAGGAGAAATCATCCATTTTGTTGGGGAAATGCCACTGTATAGTAACTTAACAATCCCTAACAAGCATCATTTGTCCCTAAAAGCCCAGTTCCTGTTGAACCTGATGTAAAACTTAAAAAAATAATAATCTCTGTTTCATTCCCCAGATTTATCACCAAGCACCTTTAGGTACCTCAGTATTCTGGGCACAGGAGAGGAGAGAATAGGAGAGGGTTGCATCTCGTGAATTCACTATTGTATTTCTAGAAGGGTCACCTAACCCTAAAATGTTATCAAAGTCTTAAAACACCTTAAGGACCCAAGAAAACAAAGCTTCAGACAATGCTGCAACCAAACTGAAAACCAGAAGTCAAGTTCCGAGGATAGACCAGCAGGGCATACTGTTATCAAGAAAGGAGCAGCTTTTCTTGAGCAAAAGCTTAGCATGGAATGAGGGACAAGGAGGCAGAGAGAAACCAGCACCAGGCACTGCAAACATTAAACTGACACCACAACAAGGGATTACATTGGCTTTTTCAGTCACATAGGCACTCATAGATGAATTTCAGTACCAGCAATGTCTTCTTCAAATACTGAGGACAATTATGTATCCGAAAGCCACTTGCAGCCCTTAATTTTAATAATCTGTGCCATTCTATGATAGCTCAGCAAGTCAATATCAGAAAAACCTTATAAAACCAAAAGCAAACAGGGGAGTCTTCAGAGCATAGGATTAACCTTGTCATTTGTAAAAAAGGACTTTTTAAAGAGAGAGAGAGCCCAAAGGCAGAGCCCAGTGCTCACAGAAATAAAACTGAGTCAGTAACGCTTACCAGTCCAACAAGCCAAAAGCGTTCTCTTTGGGACTTACTTTTGCTGACTGAAATAAGTTGCTTTTTCTTCTCTTCTGACAGGAACCCTCCTGAGCACACCTGGAGTAGGGGGAAAAGATTAATAATGTTTTAAGGAAGACTTCATGCTTCATTTCAGATGCTCCTGCCCTTTTCCTTGAAACTCAGTCATTCAGTGAACCAGGTGACTGCACCCTTAGGTGTCAGACAATGGAAAAGGGCCAGGGACCTTTGTCTTTAAAACATTTTTCCCAGAGATTATTGAAAATGAATTAAAGGAATGCTCAATAAATACTGTTGACACTTGGACAAAAAAAAAAGTTCAAGTGCTTAAATTATTCAAGGTAAATTTGCACTGTTTCTTGTTAGCACTGGGCAGGATAGCCTACATACAGCAATCAACAAATACGGGGTACTTATTGAACACCCACTGAGTGGGAAACACTGTACTTAGGGTTTGGGACTATCAGAAGCATGACACATGTTCATTCAATTGTATTTACTGAGCGCTTACTGTGTGCGGAGCACTGTACTAAGCACTTGGGAAGTACAATTCAGCAACAATTCCCTGCCCTCAAGGGACTTAAAATGGGTGAGACAGATATATCAGAATCATTTGTAAATAGAGCAAGAGAAAGAACAAAGAGTAACAGGTAATAGTTATATAAGTATGTCAAGATGAAACAATCAAATAACTAAATATGCAAATTATTATTATGGTATTTATTAAGTACTTATTATGTGTAAGTTCTAAGCACTGGGATAGATACAACTTAATCAGGGCAGGCACAGTCCTGTATTGAATCTCCATTTTAATGATGATGATTATGGTATTTGTTAAGCTCTTACCATGTGCCAGGCAATGTTCTGAGCTCTGGGGTAGATACAAGGTAATCCGTTTGCCCCACGTGGAGCGCACAGTCTTAATCCCCATTTTACAGATGAGATTAACTGAGGCCCAGAGAAGTGAAGTGGCTTGCCCAAGATCACACAGCAGACAAATGATGGAGTTGGGATTAGAACCCATGACTTCTGACTCCCAAGCCCATGCTTTTTCCACTAAACCATGCACAGATGAGGAAACTGAGGCACATAGAAGTTAAATTGCTTGCCCAGGGTCACACGGCAGGCAACTGGCTGAATGGGGATTAGAACTCAGGTCCTCTGACTCCCAGTCCTGAGGTCTTTTCCACTAGGCCATGCTACTCCTATGTGCTGAGAGTGGGAATAAAATACTGAAATGATAAGAGTGGCTGTTGGATTGACACAACTAGAGTGCTCCGGAAAACTTCTTGGAGAAGGTGGGGTTTCAAGATGGCTTTAGGATGAGAAGAGCAGTTGTCTGGCAGAATTGAAGCAGTATGGGGACCAGGGAAACAATGTGAGTGAGTGGTTGGAGACATGGGAAAAGTTGGGGGAAGTGGGCAGAGGAGGGGGGTCAGAAAGTATTGTTATTCATTTATTAGTTTATTCCCTAGAGGACCTATCATGGTAGATGGGGTCTCCAGCCTTCATAACCAGATGCTGCTGTGCCACACCATAGAGAGATAGATTCCCCCTAGAATGAATTATCTTGGTTCCTGAATTGCTCTGATGCTGCCTTCTCACTCCATCTCTCTCACGCACGAATATCAAGGATCTGTCATTGTTGCTGTTCTAGACTCTGCTTTCAATAACTTGAGCCATATTGTAAGTGACGGCCCCTTACCCAAGATTCACCACCATAAATCAACCTAAGAGCAGGGCTTAAGAGGAGGCATTTAAATCACAAAATAAAACAGGTCAGAGTTGCAATTATGATCACTCAAGCAGGCCTCAGTATGTTGTGCATAATTAAAATGACTGTAGGACCTCTCCATAAATATCAGCTGGAGAAGTTTTTCTTTCTGTGTGGGTATAAAAATGAAATGCCAGCAGCCGCCTGTCCTCAGTGTATTAACCTGACCTTGAAATAACTTTCCTAGCCAAAGTTATTTCCCTTTGTTGAAATGGAGACGATAATCTCATTCCCTGAAATTGGCCCCCAACAACTTCTCTGAATTGGATTCCATTAACCATTCAATAAAGATTCCTAAATTTTGCCTGATATGATTGATTAGTTGTCTTCCAAAACCACCCCCCAAAAAGGAGCTTTTTTTCCCTCCTTTCTTCCCAACCCTTCCTCCAGTTTAGAATGTGCTTGGAATGAAAAATATCATTCAAAGACTTGCCGTACACATACACCTTTAAATATTTTACTTATTGCCCATCAATCTTTCCAACAGCCTTGTGTTCTTCACTACTTGGCTGGAACAGAGAAAATCCTTTCACACCATGTGCTCAGGCTGCTTTCATGACAACCAGGAAATATTCACACCTGCCTAAAAAGCCAAACTTCGGAGAATTTGATTGCCATTGAGCCTCATTTTCTTAATTCCATATTTTATTGAACATTATTAATAAAGTCATTAAATTAAACTAAAGCCATCTCATGAAATTCAGGCAATGAGATGAGTTATTTAGTCCCTCCCTTTATTAGTAAAATATTTAGCACATATATTCCTTTTCAACTTTAAAGCTCTTTACCAATTTTAACTGTAAAATTTTACTTTGTTAACTGCCAAAAGTCCAAGATTATCCTACATTTTACAGATACTTTGGTGATGTTCATTATCTCAAAAAAAACAAAAACCATTACAGATTCTATATTTTACCAATTTTTTTAATTGGTGAGGACAAGCTAAAAAGTGAAGATCATATTTTCAAAAGCGTATCCCAGACTCGAGTAGCATGGTTTAAAATTCCCAATTTACCCTGAGACGTTTCAATATCTATTTTACATATCAGCTATCAAGTCACTTATAAAGTGAAAAAAATTCTATTGAAAGCAAATTTTGTGCCATTTTAGGAAAGAGATGCTGTTGGTAGTCATGAAAGAGCAACTCAGAGTCAGGGTGAGGCTTCCAGAATCTTAGGATGGGACAAAAGATCATTTTATTTCACAGTATAAATTTGAAAATTTGAAAATCTGAACTGGCTTTTTCTAGGTTTTGACTCATACTGTCCTTCAACATGTCATTTTCTATTAGTTAAGGGCAGTTGTAGCCAATGATAATTTTGCCAAAGACAAATTGCTTCTAATCTATTTTCAAGACTCATATTATTCATAATTAACATGACTTTTATTGACAGGGGAACTGTGATGCTAATTCACTGCATCAACTGAAGTTCTTTAAAGAAAAGATTGCTCAAGAATGTCTGACAGAAATGGTGCAAAGAGTGTACGAGTAGGCTTCTTTACATGACTTGGTAAAGAAGAAGTCAGCATTCATAGACTATTTTTCAAAAATTTTTAATAATTTCAATGAAACAGGTTGTCTGGTTGGAGTATTGTTAGGTTATTTTCTTCCCCACTTGTCTAAAACACCAAGTTTCTTTGATTCAATTACTATTCAATTAGTTAAATAATTGAACTAATTGCTCCTTTTTGTCCCCTTGAAAAGTATTTCAGGTTGGATTTGACACCGTGATAATCTCTGAGAGCCAAATATCATTTGGTCATTACAGCATTTCTTGAGAAAAGGGTGAAATTAATTGCATGGGTCAATCATCATGGTATTTATTGAGTGCTTAGTGTGTGTAGAGCTCAATACTAAGCAATTGGGAGAGCACTATACAAAAGAATAATCAGACATGACTGTCAAAATTATGTACCTGGATATTGAACCCCTAATAATATTTCATAGGTAGTAAAATCCTGTAAAATGAGAGAACAGCCCTACTAGTGACAGGTTGGTGCTTAATACTACCCTCTCTTTTGATCTTTTTCTGAGTCATAAGGGAAACTAATCTCAGGACCCTTATTGGCCACTTCAGAATTAATCATTTTTCACCCATCATATCCAGGTGGGTTTTGTGATGGCACCAAAACAAAAAAATAATGGGATGGGATTTTTAAAAGGACTTTTAGTTCTTCAATACGATTGCTGATTCTTGCCTGAAAATAGAGAAAGTCATTTTCATGAATCAAAGGAGAAAAAATTTGATCCTTGAGGTTGAGGTAGCCTAGTGTTAAAACAAGTTCCTCAGTTTCCACCAGTCATGTAACTAATGCCATGCTTATCTCTAGACACTAGACACTTTTATTATTCCCAATTGTATGAACATATCAAAAACAGAGTAATGGGACTTAAATGTTTCTGAACATAAAGCCACTAGGTTGTGGCTAACATGGTCTTCTGCCAAGAGAGAAGTAACTGAAATAATTGAAAATGAAACAGATAACACTTGATTTATCAATTTGTTACTGCCAGATCTGTTTTTTTTAATGGCATTTCTATGTGCCAAACACTGTACTAAACACTGGAATAGATACAAGCTGATCAGGTTGGACACAATCCATGTCTCACACGGGGCTCATAATCAAACCCTATTTTACAGATGAGTTAACTGAGGCACAGAGAAATTAAGTGACTTGCTCAAGGTTACACAACAGACAAGTGGCAGAGCAGACTTAGAACCCAAATCCTATTGACACCCAGGCTTGTGCTCTGTTTCCCAATTGTTCTGCATGCCCTTATTGTCCTTCATATTACCCCACAAACATCTCTGCTTGGAATTCTGTACGGTAAATTTAGTCTTTATGGTGCCTTACAACATTCATGCTGAGAGCAAACCAAGCTAAGATTCATTCTAACTGGGAAAGATGTAAGGAGAGATTCCCTTTAGAGTGGGATTCACAGAAGGCACTAAACACCACCTTTTTAAAATTGGCCCCCAAACAAGAAATTGTGCCAATCTAACTTCTCATCCACCCAACTATACACAGATTTTCCAATTAGTAGGACAGAAATGAACTGATGTGATGCTTTTCGAGCTGATTTTGTTGCCCTGTGGGCTGGGTCCATTTGGAGGGAATATGAAGGAGAATGCCAATAATTATGTCTCATCCATTTACCCTCCTCCAATTCCAATTAATTGCTTCAATTCTAGGCTAGTCTTTCCTTCATTCTGACCCCTAGACAACACCCTAGCCTCAGTACTTGCAGCTACTAGTGCATACTGAGGGAATGTGTCTATTAGTTATAAATGGGGGGAAAAGTCATCTTCTTCCTGTAATGCTTCTTAATGTCAGCATTTAATGAGCACCTACTGGGTAGAGAGCACTGTTCTAGGTGCATGGAAGTATGCGATTTATTCCTGATGTACACATAAGACACATTTGGATACTGCTCGATCCAAATCTGGTTTTAATCTTTGTAACACAATCAGATCATTTGCAGGTGACAGGAAAAAGAATGTCGTGCCAAGAGCAATGGAAAAAAGGCTGGTCAGAGAGAGCAAGGCACTTCCTACTGGCCCTATACAGGTCCCAAAGTCAATAAGATCTCAGGTGGAAATGGCTGCAGTGTAGAATAAATGTGAAGTACTGCTGCAAAGACTATTTCCTTGAGGAAACAGTACCTAGGAAGCTCACTCCTGCAGTTGTCCGGCATCTCTAATTGAAGAAGATGCTATTAGCAGAGAGATTTCATCCCTGTGAATGTTGTATTGATGCCTAACAACCTCCCCCACACTGTGAATATGTGAAGATGGCCTCCATTTGCCCCCTGCAGCAACTGGCATCTTGTTCATGTTACCTACTTGGGTTGTGGATCTTCCCAAAGCCACTGCTTGAAGATTGTTATCCCATCACTATTTGCTATAGGGCAGCCTAATCCATCTTCTGTTATGATTTCCCAAGTAGTAGAAATAGTTATAGCATTTAAGTGCTTACTGTGTGCAGAGCACTGTACTAAGTACTGGGAAAGAGCACCCAGGTGGAAATTAGACATGGACTGTGTCCCCCTAGGGGCTCTTCAAAATCTCTCCACAGCTATGCCACATTATGACTTTAAAATGTTTCTTCTGCCCTCTGTTCAGTATCCTCTCTTCCATTCATCAGACGGCAGCTGTTTGATCATCCTACCGTCACCTCTTCTCACACACCCCGCTAAAGGAAAATGACCCAACCATATTACTTTAAGACTGGCAAACTAATTATGTTCCAGAACCTCAGAGGATCACACACAATTTTACCACTGGATGTAGAGAATGACAGGTAGGTGCAGTTTATGCAATATCATATTTCCTAGAGCAGACCTATTGAAGTCAAGCTCCCAGACATGTAGTTGATTGGACACTATTATAGTTGACCTAAAGATCTCTGGTTTGATCTTGATGTAGCGCTGCACCACTCTTTACATTTCAGTACCATAATGCTAGCCTTCTTGATTTGGATTTCTTCCTCTTCTATCCTTGCCTTCTCCAGCGATACACTGGCTAATAGCCATATTCATTGGCCGTATTCAGCTCTGCATCCCTGAGGTTTGTTTCATGTGTAGAATCTGTTAAGAACTTGCTGTGGGTCAAGTACTGCATTAAATGCTGGGGTAAATATAAGAGGATCAGGTTAAACACAGTCTCTGGCTCACCTGGGGCTCACAGTCTAAGTTAGAAAGAGAGCAGACATTGGATCCCCATTTTACAGATGAAGAAACTGAGGTACAGAAAAGTTAAGTGGCTTTCCTGAGGTCACAGAGCAGGTAAGTGGCAGAGCTGTGATTAGAACCCAGGTCCCTGACTCTCAGACTTGTGCTCTCTACACTAAGCCATACTGCTTTCCTCTGATGAAGATCCTCATATGTAACGTTTCCTAGGTGCTGGCTGGTATTCAGGCTAATTGTCCATGCATAGTGCTATGCTGATTCTGAAAAGCTGTTATATATTTCCTTGTATGTGCTTCTAGAGCAGCCATTGACATGGCGAACCCTGAATAACTGATTTTAAAACTTTTGAGGGTAATGGGGTAAGTTTCCTAAGGGACAATTATTTTATCCTGAAACCAGCTGCCAAACTCCATGGTGCATCCTCAAGCATGGTTATGTAGAATAGTTTTAAAAAACTGAATCACATACTGAACCCCACTTTACTGCACTGATGAGGTGGCCTATCCTATCCTGGTGGAGTAAATTTGGTTGCTAAGGATGGACAAACATTCAAGTAATTCCTAGGCCCCATCTCTGATGTCAAATGTCTTCTAAAGATCTTTGAACACTGGGCACAGGTTTGGTTCTTGATATGATGTGTATTGCCAAGGACATAATGAATCAGTACTCTGTGTTTGTTGTGGAGGTAGGCCAAAAGGCTATTTTATTGTAAAATTGCACCGTATATAAGCAACTCCTCAGAGAACTTGTTGATTCAGCAGAGTTTCCCCCGCTAGACCAAGGAGCCCTTCTGACAGCAAAAACGGATACAGTTGGCCGATGCAATCCTGATAATAATAGTTGTATTTGTTAAGCGTTAGTTTGTGACAGGCACTGTACTAAGTGATAGATAGATAGATGCAAGCAAATTGGGTTGGACATGGTCCCTATCCCATCCTAGCTGAGACTGCGACAAGGAAAGTCATTACACATTTCTGTACAAGGTAGGAAGTAGGAAGTAGTACACCTTTCTATATAGGGTAGGGATATTTAGCTTTGGCATCAGTGGGTACGGAATGTGAACCGAATGAGCACATTTACAGTCAATAAATTTAAGATGGAGGTCAGCCACCATTCAGCCTCAAGATGGTGGATCTTTTGCATCCATAGTAGCAAGGCAGGATTGTAGGTCAGAGCTTGCCAGTAGTAGCAATGAGAACCCCTGGCAATTTCCCGTCAGTCCTGTCCATCTTACTGACCTTCCAAAAGCCATCTCAAGCTCTACTATGCCATTTGTCTCCCACTGGTGGCTCCCAGGAAGGAATGAGACTAGCTCAGATCTGTTAATGTCAAACCCCACAGGACATAGCCCTCAGGACATTTGCTCTTTCTAACCAATTCATCCCAAGTATCAGAGAAGAGTTCCTTTCCTTCAAACTTATTTACAAGTTTTACCATTATACTTGCCCGTATTATGCAAGTGGTTTGCAATCTTCCCTAATTCTCTGACTTTAATTATATAATTGAACAGCCCCAAAACTCATTTTTCCAGGAAACATTAAACATTACCATCTTAATGAAATTCTTAATGAAATGGTCCACTCTGCATGCAAATGACTGGCAGTGGATTTGCCATTTGCTTATCACATTGCTAGGCAAAAGGACAAATGCCCTTTCTTTAGTCAATCACTGAGAATCACAATCCTTTTGCCTGCATTCTGAGCTGGAATGATAATGCAACAAGACCGGTGGATAGGTTTCCATGAGATATTATGGAACTAATTAGGACTGGGTGAAAGAGTTTAAATAAAATAGGAACTGTTCTCAACCTTTTCCCAAAGCACAGATACAACTTATCTTCAGGTTGAGATGAGTTCTATTTTTTCCCCCCATCTAAATAGAAAAATGCATATATTTTGCATCATCCTGTACTCAGAATTTGGCAAATCATTTGCCTGTTCTTCTCATTCTATCCCAGTGGGGCAGAAATCCAATATGTTACAATCAGGCAGAACTTCCAGTACAAATGATACTTGCTTGGGATTTTCACTTCTCTAATCCTTTCCATTCAAGGATCTCAAAGTATTTTATAAGCAATTTTTTTCCAAGACAGTGCCTGCAATCTCTCTGCTCATTGTCTCTTACTCACATCCCACATCGTTCTTTCACCAACTTCACAGTTTCCCAATAACTCTTTGGTGGCAGTGAATGTGCGTACATAAACTCTACTTTGAATATGAAGGTAACACTACTGATGGTGACATCCTAGTCACACATAAGAG
The DNA here is from genome assembly GCF_004115215.2 of Ornithorhynchus anatinus. Lineage (NCBI taxonomy): Eukaryota > Metazoa > Chordata > Mammalia > Monotremata > Ornithorhynchidae > Ornithorhynchus > Ornithorhynchus anatinus. The sequence continues at coordinate 30,441,011 of NC_041749.1, forward strand.
TAAGGTGTAAAACACCTATATGTGCTGACATGCCATTCCACACTCAAAAAGATAGTCCTTTGCAGCCCAAATCTGTTTTTCTTCTGTGGCCCAATTCCTTCTGAAATCTCTACTCAAGGGGAACATCGCCCTGGTTGCCACACCAGAGACTAATCTGTTTCCTGCAGGTTTAAAACACTGCTCTTGCATCACATTGCCTGGATATTTCTTTCAAACATTTCTTCAGTCTGCAATGTCCCGTTCAGTCCACCATGCAGAATGTGTCATCTGCCGTCTCCCCAAATGTTGTGCCCTCTCAAATCATGTAGCAGTGAGCACTGTCTCTATATGGGAGAAGCAGCATGGCATAATGGATAGAGCACAGGCCTGGGACTGAGAAGGTCATGAGTTCCAATCCCGGCTCTGCCACTTGTCTGCTGTGTGATCACGGGCAAATCACTTCACTGTGCCTCAGTTCCCTCATCTGTAAAGTGGAGATTGAAACTGTGATCCCTATGTGGGACAGGAACTTTGTCCAACTTGATTTGCTTGTATCCAACCCAGGGCTTAGTTACAGTACCTGGCAGAGAAAGTGCTTAACAAATATCATTGCTATTATTATTACTACTAGTCAACTGACTGCATTCCACAATCTCATTATTGATGACCTTGGTGCTCAAGAAGCCTGATATTCCTTCTGTGGGTGATCCAGGTCTCCCAACGGTGTGGAGATTGGGCACCAGCAAGGCTTTTAAAGTTTCAACTTAGTAAAAAGCTTGATACCCCATTATCACCCAGTTCTATTGGTGTACAATAGGATCTCCTCAATTTTTTTTCAACTTTATGCATCTTTGGACTTAGGGTTAGACTTATTTACTCAACCATACATCCACTTTTCCACTGGGCTTACTCTCTTACATAGATCACACACTATTTGTTCATCTCATATACCCATTTTTCCATTTGCTTTTCCTCCCTATTTGTAATTTATTTTGTGTTGGTTTCCCCCACTTCATTGTTAGACCATTAAGGACTGGGAGAGGGTCTTCTAACACCAATATTATTATTATTATATTCTGGCCTCAGTAGATGCTCAATTTATTGGCCAATTGATTGGAAAGTGTGTTAGCAGAATCTAGTGAGAGCATCAAGTCCTCTGCTCTTTTCGAAAATCTTTAGTCATGAGGAGACTTTCCTTGATGCAGCCAGGTCTATCATCTGGGTTTCCCACTGGCTTATTACCAGCTCATAGCCCAGAGCTGACTGCAGAGTAATTCATACACATCTGTATATATTTTCTTGTTTATGTGTCTCTGGAGCACAGTCATAAATGTACAGTAGCTTTAGGATACAATTTTTCAGAGTATAAGAGGGAGGGACTCAGATTTCCATTTAAGTCAACTGTCACCTATAAAACACCATAAACTCTCTGGGTCTTCTATCAGAGAAGTGATTTATGGTTCATTCAAAGTTATGCTATGATCCTTATTCTTGCTAAAAATTGCCAGAGAATGGCAATTGCCGCATAATGACTATTGAATGTATATAGTTCTTTGTCCATAACATTCTTAATCATTATTATCATTGTCATCAGTGCATGGAAAGTCTTATTTTTATTGCTCATGACCAACCTGAGAGATGTAACAGAGAAGGAGCCATTATTCTTATATTTGGGATGTGTTATGAGGAAGTTCAGGTTCAATCAATCATTCATATTTACTGAGGGTCTAATGTGTATGGAGCATTGTAGTAAGTATTTGGGAAAGTTCAGTGGAATTAGTAGACATGATCTCAGCTCTTGGAAGTTTATAATTTGGCAGGGAGGAGGGGGAAGAGAGAGAGAGAAAATTACAGATAGGAAAAAAAAGAGAAGAGGGAGAGTTACATGAGATTAGTCCTTAAATAAGGTGGCAAGTTTAAGTGCTTAGGTAGTGCTGAAGTGGCAGTGTGGGAGAATTATAATGTAAGTAGATTAGAAAATAATCATGGAATGCTTTCTGGAACATATGATTTCAGAAGGGCTTTGAAGATGGGGAAAGCTGTGTTGTGTCAGACAGGAAGGTGGGGGGAGTTTGAGGTCAGGGCAGGGTGAAATCAAGAGGGGAATGGCAGCAAGAACAAGGTTCAATGAGTAGCTTAGTTTAAGAAGAATAGAGAATATGATCTCGGGGTATAGTGGGAGAAATAGGAAGTAGAGAGCCAACAATGCCTTAAAGCCAATGTTGAGGAGTTTCTGCTTGATGCAGAGAGAAATGGCCAGCCACTGGAGGTCTTTTGAGGAATGAGAACTTGTATGTAGAATGATATTTTAAAATCCAGGCAGCAGAGTCAAGTATGGACTGGAGAGGAGAGAGATTGGAAGCAGACAAATCATTAAGAAGGCTAATGCAGTAATGATGCCAGGATATTACAGAGACCTGGACCAGCATGGGAGCTGTTTGGCTGGAAAAGAAGTGGCATATTCTGGAAATGTTGTCAAGGAAAAACCACAAAGATTTGGTGAAAGGCCAAATATGGGAGGGAAAGAGAGGGAGGAGTCAAAGACAATGCCTTTGTTGAAAGTCTAGGGGAAGATGGTGGCTTTGTCAGCTATGATGGGAAAAGTAAGTGGAAGATAAGATTTAGGGGGGGAAAGATGAGTTCAATTTTGGATATGTTGAGCTTGAGGTGCCTGTAGGGTATTCATGGAGAGGGAAGGAATTCAAAAATTTAGAGAAGGAAAGATATTGGGGCTAGTCAGAAGAATTTGGGAATGATTTATATAGTATTTTTAAGTGCTTATTATGTGCCAGGCACTGTACTAAGGGCCAGAATAGTTACAAGATAATTGGGTTGGACACAGTCCCTGTCCCACATAGAACTCGCAGTCTTAATCCCCAATTTACAGATGAGATAATTGAGGTACAGAGAAATTAACTGACTTGCCCATGGTTTCACAGAGGATATGAGAAAGCCAGGATTAGAACCCAAGTCTTCTGATTCCCAGGCCCATGCCCATGTCCACTAGACCAAACTGCTGTGTGCGGGCTGGGTTGTAGTAAAGAACAGGGAGGTAGGAGGTGTCAAGATGATTCTCTGTTTTAAAGTCTATGGTAAGGAGTTTGTTTGATGCAGAGGTGAAGGGACAATCATTGGTGGGTTTTGAGGAGTGGGGAGACATGGACTGAAATTTTTCAGGAAAATGATCTAGACAGAAGAGTGATCCAGACTGGAATGGGGAGAAATAGGAGGAAGGAAGTTCAGAGAGGAGGCTGGTATAAATAGTCAAGACTGGGTATGATAAGTACTTGGATTAGTATGGTAGCAGTTTCAGTGGAGAGGAAAGGGAAGATTCCAGAGATGTTGTGATGGTAAGAACCAACAGGATTTGGTGGCAGATTGAAACTGTGGGTTGAATGGGAGAGATGAGTCAAGCACAATGCTAAGCCTATGAGATTGTGAGAGAAGGAAGATGATGGGGTTGTCTACATTGCTGGGCAAGTCTGTGGGAAGACAGTGTTTGGTGGAAATATGAGGAGCTGCGTTTTGAACATGTTAAATTTGAGGTGTCCGTGGGACAGCCAAGTAGAGATGACCTGAAGGCAGGAGGAAACATGAAACTACTTAGAAAAGTCAGGTTAGGAGAGGTAAATTGGGGGATCATCCAAATGGAGATGGTAGTTAAAGCCACGAGAGTGAATGAATTCTCCAAGGGAGTGGGTATAAATGGAAAGAGAAGGGGATCTAGAACTGAGCCTCAAGGAACTTCCACAAGTTGATGGACCTGGTGTTAATCCCTGTTCCACCACTTGCCTGCTGTGTGACCTAGGGCAAATCGCTTCACTGTGCTTCACTTGTCTTATCTGTAAAATGGAGATTAAGATTGTGAGCCCCATGTGGGACAGGGACTATATTTAACCCAATTTTTTTGCATCCATTCCAGCACTTAGAACAATGCCTGGCCAGTAGTAAGATCTTAACAAATACCACAATTATTATGATTAGGTAAGAGTGGAAGGAAGAGAAGGAGCCTGTGAAGGAGACTGAAGGAATGGTCAGAGATATAGAAGGAGAAGCAGGAGAGGACATTGTCAGCGAAGCCTCATTCTACAGATGAGGAAACTGGCACAGAGGTGTTAAGTGGATTGCTCAAGGTTACACAGCAGGCAAGTTCCAAAGTCAGGATTAGAACCCAGGTCCTCTGACTCCTAGGCCTGTGCTCTTTCCCTTGGACCAAGCTGCTCCTCGAAGAGGGAGAGGAAGCAGGAGGCTGGGGCATTTCAGGAACATCCACATAGAAAAGCCACTTGACCAAGGTCACACCTCAAGTCCAGGTCTAGGATTCAAGAGGAATATATTTGACACTTTTTCCATCTTGTTTTACAAATAGGAATCCTGTTTGGGTTTTTTTAAAAGAATTTGTGAATTTTAAGAATACCTTTGGATAATCTAGTTCCATTTACTAATTCCTCCCTTGATTTAAAAAAGTACTGCCATAACTCTCAGGATTCAATTCTTAACTTCAGTGTGTGCCCTCTGATTCTTGTATTTGATATGAGCTAAAAGAGACTAGGAACATCTTTCATTTCTATTCCCATCACAAATTTGTATAGCTCAATAAGGTCACCTCTGAGACCCTGTCTTTCCAAGGCATAAAGATCTGATTTCTAAAGTCTGTGTGGCAAGATCCCTGTATCATTCTGCTCACTCTGCACTGTCTCTATCTCTAATATGTTTTTCAGAATTCAGTGTCTGGATCTGTATCCCAGGGACTGGTTCTGCTTAATTCTGTGTCTTGCTTCCTGCTGTAATCTTTTATATACAGTTCAAAAGCCATCTCCCTAACCTCCCAATCAATCACAAATCCACACATGGATCTCTGCTACGTACTTTTTTAAAAAAGAAAGGTTTTTGTAAAATATTGCTCAACATTAAGACCTCTAATAATCATACTTTCCTCATGTTCTTCATAAAGTGGTCGGGAGGTTGAATGAGAAAGGCACTCTGGCATTAGATGGAAAAAAGGAAAGTAATCACTAGCAAAGTTGGATCAAATTTTCTACACAAAGAGTGAGTCATTATGGAAGTGATCAAAGGGTAAGTACAGAGTCAGGAAATGCCCCATGAACTACATGCCAGAGGTTGAAAAATGCCCATCTGTTCCCTAGATTAGTGGCAGAAGAAAGAGAAAAAGGAGTAGAGGGAAAAGGAAGTGGAGGAAAGAAAACTACTGTTCTTCAAGGACAGAGTTGACACTCCCAAAGGTAAGATTTTATCAGTGTCTGATTAGACTAATGACCGGCTCTTAGCCAAGGCTAAGCCTAATTGGCCCTGCTCTGTCCTAATTCTCCTCAACCTCTCCGCTGCCTTCAGCATTGTTGATTTATTTATATTAATCTCTTTCTCCCCCTCTAGACTACAAGGTCATTGTGGGTAAGAAAAAAGTCTACCAACTCTGTTGTATTGTACTCTTCCAAGCACTTAGCACCGCACTCTGCAGACAGTAAGTGCTCAATAAATACCAATCACACCTTTCTCCACTGATGTGGTACATATTAAGTACCCTTCTATCTGATCTTACCGCTATTCTCAATCTCCTTTTCTGAGTCTTTTACTTCATATCCCCTGTGTACAAATACAACACAGTTCTTTTTCTTGAACCTTCCCAAGTGCTCTGCACACAGTAAATGCTCAATAAATACCAATGACTGATTGTGGGTGCCTCACAAAACTATGCTCCAGGTCTTCTTGCTTTTCACCAACTTTCTCAGGGAACTCATTCATTTATAATTATAAATTTAATTCAGAATCTATTTTAAATTTAAACTCATTCACTCCCATAACTTCAACTACTATCTCTCTGCAGATGATTCCCAAATCTGCATCTCCAGCCCTGATCTCTCTCCTTCTCTGCAGTCTTGCATTTCCTCCTGACTTCAGGACATCTCTACTTCTACGTCCCTCCAACACCTCAAATTTAGCAAGTCCAAAACATAACTACTTATTTCCCACCCATACCCTGTCCTCCCCATGATCATTCATTCAATCGTATTTATTGAGCGCTTACTATGTGCAGAGCACTGTACTAAGCGCTTGGAAAGTACAATTTGGCAACAGAAACAATCCCTACCCAACAATGGGCTCCTCCTGTCACTGTAGACACTACCTCTATCCTTCCTGCCTCATAAGGCAATAACCTTGACATTATCCTACACTCATCTCTCTGATTCAACCTACATATAAATGTCATTAAATTCTGTCTTTTCAACATTCAAGCATCATTAAAATCTATCCTTTCCTCTTCACTGTAACTGCTACCACATTAATCCAGGCACTCATCCTAACCCAGAGAAGCAGCCTGGCTTAGGGGAAAGAGAACGGTCTTGGGAGTCAGAGGTCACGGGTTCTAATTCTGGCTCTGCCACTTACCAGCTGTGTGACTTTGGGCAAGTCACTTCACTTCTCTGGGCCTCAGTTACCAATCTGCAAAACGGGAATTTAAACTGTGAGACCCACATGGGACAACCTGATTACCTTGTTTCTACTTCAGCGCTTAGAACAGTGCTTGGCACATGGTATCTGTTAAGCACTTATTATTATTATTGTTACTATTCCATCTTGATTACTGCATCAGCTTCCTTGGTGACCTCCCTGCCTCTTGTCTATCCCCACAGCAGTCCATATTTCATTCTGCTTCTCGGATATTTTTCTACAAAAGCATTCAGTCCATGTCGCCCCACTCCTCAAGATACTCCAGTGGTTGCCCATCCACTTTGACAAACAAAAACTCCTGATCATTGGCTTTAAAAACTCAATCAACTTGCCCCCTCTTATTATATGTCCCTGACTGCCTACAACAACCCAGCCCACACACTTCAGTTCTCTAATGCCAACCTCCTCACTGTACCTTGTTCTTTTATTGCACTGCTGACCTCTCACCCACATCCTGTCTCTGGTCTGGAATGCCCCCCACCTTCATATCCAACAGAGGATCACTCTTCCCACCTTCAAAGCCTTATTGTAGGCACATCTCTTCCAAGAGGCCTTCCCTAAGTAGGCCCATATTTCCTTTTCTCCCACTGCCTTCTGCTTCACCCTTGCAGTTGGATTCTCACCCTTTATTCACCCCTCCCTCAACCCCACAGCACTTATGTACATAGCCATAATTTATTTTCATCTCCAGTCTCATCCATCTGTCTGATTTCTCGCAATGAAAATAACCATAGAGCAGTCCCCCTCAAAAATCCATAAGCCAATAGCTCTCTCCCCATCCTCAATCCTCAAACACAGCTACTGACAATAAACTAAACAGTACTGAATCTTGCCGGTTATAGGACAAGGATGCAACAACACCCCTCCAATTCTGACATGAAAGTCATACTACTGAGGAGTAGTTTGAAGATCTTCTAGACAGTGAGTCCACTGTGGGCAGAGATTGTCTCTATTTGTTGCTGAATGGTATTTCCTAATCATTTAGTACAGTGCTCTGCACACAGTAAGTGCTCAGTAAATGCAACTGAGTGAATCAAACTTTCCATTAGTTGTCAAACTGCCTGCCAGTGATCTCGAATTCTACTGCATATCTGCTGTGTAGCACAGCTCCTATCTGCTGTGGTCTGAAGCTGCATCGTTATTCTGTGGGGACACAGTTAACCATTTTGCACTACTGGGTCTGAAAGAACTCTGACTCAAGCCACAGAAAGGTGCAAAGGTTCCACGACAGCTTCTTTTCACATTATTTTTGAAGGTGATGATAAAGGTGGCACCCTGAAGATCCTGCAGCATTTCCTCAATCTTCCAGAAGTTAAGGAAGAGCTCGCAAAGGTGACTGAGTAGTATGCTCCCTCCTTGATTAGAGCTCCCACCCGGTGCACCATCTGATCCGGGAACCTTGCCATTCTTCACAGCTCCGACTGCAGTGCAAATTTCATCAAGTGTTGGATGACAGCCATGTCTTCACACCTTTCCAGGCAGATTATTCTTCATAGTGTCATCCTCATACCCACACACTGGTGTAGGAGAAGAATGATAAACAGGAAAAGCCAGAGAATACATGCCTGACCAGGAACATAGACCTCTCTGGCACAATTAGCATTCTATTTCTCAGTCTTCTATTTGCTTGTCTTCTACCTCTCATCCCTTATCCATGGGTGTCCCTCAAGATTCTGTTCCACATCCTTCCACTTTTCAAACTACCCTCACTTCCTGAGATTCCCTGAGATTCACCCACACCTCCAAGTACCTCATCTATGTGGACAACCCCCAATCTCTCTTCCCTCTGGGATCTCATTTCCTCACGGATAAATTATATATTATAAATTACTCAATCATTTATCTAGTGCTTACTGTGTACAGAGAATTGTACTAAGGTCATGGGAGAGTACAACAGTAAGCAGACACATTCTTTCCCCATATTAATAATGTCTATCTCCCTCACTAGACTGTAAGCTCGTTGTGGGCAGGAAATGTGCCTCTCAACTCTATCATGTGACATTCTCCCAAGTGCCTCATATAGTGTTCTGCACACGGGCCCTCGAATACCACTGTTGATGATGATGATGGTCCTTCACCCTACAATATCGGCATCTCAAGCTCAATATAACCAAGACTAATCTCCTAGAAGGCAGGGATCACAGCTACCAATATTGAACATCCCCAAGCATTTAGTACTATATATACTACTGATTAATTAAGGCTTTCCTCTGTCCATTTTTCTTCCCCCCTCCCCCGAACACAACATCCCAGCTACCATTTCAGCACTGATCCGCTCACAGTTTCACATAGCCCTTTGACATATTTCAGTTTACATACTCTTTCTTCTGATTACTATTCCTCCAATATGCAAATTTATAAATTATGTCTGTCTCCCTTATTCAGCGGTAAACTCATTAAGGTCAAAGATTATCATCTGCCTCTACTGTAGACTTCCACCTACTTAATACAGTACTCTGTACACAGTAGAGGCCCAGTAGATACTCGTGAATAGCCACGCACTTCAGTACTGAAGTGCTTCTTTTACACACATTCGGCCCCTGCATTCAGTAACCATGTTTTCTCATGTTTCAGTTGGCCACCCTCTCCAGTTCTCGTCCCCTCCCAAGGGGAAGGTCATCTAAAGACAAACAATTCCCAAATGCCCACAGATGGCCAATATTATGGAATGCACATATTTTTACTACCTAATTTATATTTAGTAATGTGCTAATGTTTAAACAGTTAATCATCAAGGGTTTCTAACATCTTGCTTCTGCCACCCACCGTATTCCCTCCCAGAAGTAGAATCACTACCGTCCTGCTGCCAATTCCACCATGTCACATATTGTGGACCTGCTGGTGATATGTCCCAAGACTAAAGAAAATCTAACATGTCCCACCTACCCTCTTCGAGTCATGTCTAATTTAGTTAGTGTAAAAATTCCAAACTGGTCTTATGGACCAAAGAGTGGTACTGGGAGGCAGTTATATGAGCAGCTTCTGTGGCCAAACCAGCCCCATGACAACTAAACAAACCTAGTTGCACACACTTGTGGGTCCCTTGACCCTGTCACTGACTGAAGCTGCATTTAGTTTACTTGCCCAGGTTCAACGGTTCAGCCCAAGAGACAGAGGGAAATTTGAAATAAGAACAGAACTATACTGAAGATCAGGTTAATATCTATATGATTACCAGCAGCCTAATGGAAAAAGCACGGGCCTGGTAGTCAGAGGACCTGGATTCTAATCCTGATCCCTCTGTTTACCTACTGTGTGACCTTAGGCAAGTCACCTACCTACTCTGTGCTTCAGTTCTCTCATCTGCCAAATGGGAAATCAATATCTTGGTCTCCTTCCTATATATTCTGCAAGTCCTATGTGGGACCTGATTATCCTCTATCTACCCCACCACTTAGGGCAGTGCTTGGCATGTAGTAACTGCTGAACAAATACCACATTAACTGTTCAATATCTTACACCTCGCTGATGCAATATACTTAGTTTCTTTCCACTGATTTATTTAACCTCAATAAAGGCCTTAAGTCATTTAAATTAAATCAGCACAGCACTTATGTGGATAAAAAGTTTCAAGACCTTTATGCATATATTTATGTATAAGTTGGTCCTCAATTGCTTGGACTTCTATTCAAGATTCAGAGAATGAGACAGGTTCAATTCTGCTAAGCCTACTTCTGAAAGAGTGCTTGGAAACAGCAGTGTGCCTGGAAATGACAGGGATGGGGGACCCAATTAGTATACCTATGTCACAGACACTTTCACCTTTTTTTTTAAATGGCCTTTGCCCTGGGGTAGATACAAGCTAATCAAGTTGGACACAGTCCATGACCCACTTGTGGCTCACAGTCTTACTCCCCATTTTACAGATGAGGTAACTGAGGCACAGAGAAGTGAAGTGACTTTCCCAAGGCCACACAACAGACAAGTGATGGAGCTGGGACTAGAACAAGGCCCTTCTGACTCCCAGGCCTGTGCTCTATCCACCAGGCCAAGTTGCTTTCCTGTTTTCACCTTCGTGACTCAGAAAGGCACATCTTCTCCAAGAGGCTTCCCCTGAAAACCCTCCTTTCATCTCCTCCCTCTCCCTCCATCACCCTGACTTGCTCCCTTTTTTCTTCCCCCATCACAGCCCCAGAGCACTTATGTACACATCTGTAATTTACTTATATTGTCTGTCTCTCCCTCTAGACTGTAAGCTAGTTGTGGGCAGAGAATGTGTCTGCTGATTGTTCAGTTGTAATAATAACAATGATGATGGTATTTGTTAAGTGCTTATTATGTGTCTAGCACTGTGCTAAGCACTGGGGCAGATACAAGGTTATCATGTTGTCCCAGGTGGGGCTCACAGTCTTAATCCCCATTTTACTGATGAGGCAACTGAGGCATAGTGAAGTGACTTGCCCAAAGTCACACAGCTGACAAGTGGTGGAGCCAGAATTAGAACCCATGACCTCTGACTTCCAAGCTCGAGCTCTTTCCACTAAGCCACATTGCTTCTTGTTGTACTTTCCCAAGTGCTTAGTACAGTGTTCTGCACATAGTAAGTGCTCAATAAATGTTTGAATGAATGAATAAGTGGCACTACCTTGAGTTCTGTCACCTCTGTGTGTAATAGGATAGGTACTGTGTCTTTTTTTCCTCCAGCTGCCACTAATTGTAAAGTTTGGGACTGCTATCTTCCTGTTAGATTTTTACATTCACTGCAGGCAGAGACCATGACTACTGCTTCTATTGTACTCTTCCAAGCACTTAGCACAATGCTCTAATCACAGTAGGTATTCAATAAATTAAATTGATTGATTGACCCACAAAGTATACTCACAAATCTTCTGTGATACTCCCTACAGGCATCTTTCACTGGGCTATGTTGCTGGCAGTCTTATGGATCATTTCCCAAATGCAGGCAGTCCCTAATGCAAATCTCTGCATCTAGAGGTGGTTCTCTTCTCCATTCTGTCAAGGCCAAAACTGCCAGAGTTGCTGTTGTGAAACCAATTCCCTTGGGGCCTGGAAGAGAAGAGAGAAAATTACAAAGAAGAATCATGGTTGTCTGAGAAGGAGAGAGAGGGGCCCACACTTCTGCTCTTTCCAAACCCCCTCTGCTAATAATATTTGTGGTATTTGTTAAGCACTTACTCTGTGCCAAACACTGGGGTAAGGCAGAAACAGAGGGAGAGAAGAGCCCAGAGTTATTATCTAATGCCAAAATCCAATCCATTTGCCAGTTAGCACTCAGATTGAATAGTCTGTAGTATTAATGTCCTTGTAAAAATTATTAGAGAAGCAGTGTGGCTCAGTGGAAAGAGCATGGGCTTTGGAGTCAGGGCTCATGAGTTCAAATCCCAGCTCTGCCACTTGTCGGCTGTGTGACTGTGGGCAAGTCACTTACCTTCTCTGTGGCTCAGTTCCCTCATCTGTAAAATGGGGATTAAGACTGTGAGCCCCACGTGGGACAACCTGATTCCCCTATGTCTACCCCAGCGCTTAGAACAGTGCTCGGCACATAGTAAGCGCTTAACAAATACCAACATTATTATTATTATTAAAAATCTCAGTTTATTCTAAAAGTCTCAGTAGCATCTGGCAAAATTGTCAGCATAGATTTTGATGTTTTCTATGTCTGAAGTGAGACTGGGATCCTTTCCACCCTCCTGATTAAGCCAGGGAGCACTGCTGCCTCCCAGATTTCAGTTTTTTGTGTTATTTCATTAGGAAGAGATCCATCTGACTAAACTGTGCAAAGAGTTTGGGGTTCATCCTGCACTAAAGCTGCTGAAAAACTTGAGATCACTATCATTGTTCTCTATATACTCAAGTCTCTCCCCACTTCATGTTGCTCAATTTATAGCTTTCTGCAAACTCTACCCACCTTCCTCCTTCATAGTTGCTCACTGCCTCATTTCATTACCTTGCATTTTGCTCTTCATAGGGTCACAAGAAACAGCTAACATTCTCCAAAGTTTGCTATTCAGTTATTCTCTGTACTCCTTGTTCAGAGTAGCTTTGGACAGTGAAAGACCCAAATCCCTGATGCAGACAAAAGCCCTTAGAACTTTTCATTTTTGCTCTTCAAACATGTCCAGTACTCACCTGGCAAATTTTTGCTCTTCAAGTTCTTTCTGGCTTGTTTTCACAGAACTGTTTTAGCTTTATCCTCTCTTCTGGCAGCACAAATAGAAATTTCTCATACTGAGAAATTTTAAGCCTGCAAAGTGGAGGCAGAGATGGGAGAAAAGTGTTTCTGTTCAGGTGAAATCAGTTGGTCTGAGGCATACTGCAAGGGTCTATGAATTTGAATGCCTAAAATGGTGGCTCCCATGGTTGCTATGGATACCTGCTCAGGTGTTTTGAGTCTTCTGTCTCTTCTCCCCAGGTGTTAGTAACTCTGAGACAAATAGCTTTGGGCTGAGAGAGCACTGTCCAAAATCTTTTTGTCCTGCTCTAACTTATTTGCTCTACTTTTTAAAAGACTACTTTAGTCTCTGGGAAAACAGAAAGTAACTCTGCAGATTCTGCCACAACCTGCCAGACTATAAAATTATCTGAGATGCTAAGACTTGGGTTAGGGGTGCGGGTGGGAAGGGAAGGCCACAGCTCAGTCACTAGATAACTGATTTCCAACAATCCCCGTGTGGGTAGGAATTGTCTCTATTGATGAATTGTACTTTCCAAGTGCTTAGTACAGTGTGCTGCACACAGTTTGTGCTCAATAAATGATTGTATGAATAAAAAAGGGTGAGATGCCCTCTATTCTAATAATAATGGGAATAGTGATATTTGTTAAGCACTATGTACCAAGCACTGTTCTAAGAACTGGAGAAGATGCAGGATAATCAGGCTGGACACAATCCCTGTCCCTGACAGAGTTCACAGTATTCTACTGACTTCTTTTAGGGGTTCCCTTCCAGAAGATGTGCACTCTAAGCAGTCATTTCCTGAAACTTTCTTTTTCACATCCTTCTTCAGCTCTGTGATGGGGCTGTGATTTGCATAAGAGGGGTTTGGTTGGCTTAGAAAGTCAATTGGGCCTTCTATTAGTTTTCCCCCATCCTGAGGAGAAGGGGATGAAGGGTGACCCAACCATGGCACCACCCCCTCCACTGGTCTGGTGCACACTGTCACTCATGGAGCCACCTTCACTGGATTTACGATTTTATTTTATTTATCTCTTGCCTCAGATGGCTGCTGGCCCCAGGGGATTTGTTCTTTTATTTTTAATCATATTTATTGAACACAGAGCACTTTACAAAGCACTTGGCAGAGTACAATTATAACAAGAGTTGGTAGACACATTCACTGCCCACAAGGAGCTTACAGTTCAGCAGGGGAAGACAGTAACATTAATGTTACAGATATATAATTTTTATGGTATTTGTCAAGTGCCTACCATATTCCAGGGACTGCATTAAGTGCTGGGCTAGATACAGGCTAATCACTTTGGACACAGTCCTTAACCCACATGGGACTTGCAGTCTTCAGCCCTCTTTTACAAATGAGGTAAATGAAGCACGGCAACATAAAGTGACTTGCCCAAGGTCACACAGAAGGCAAGTGGCAGAACCCAAATTAGAACCAGGTTCCCTGACTCCTAAACCTATGCTCCTTTCACTAGGTTATGCTACTTCCCATTATACATTATGTATACTTGCATGTGCATACATACAGTGGGGTGAATAAAGGTATAAATTCAAGTGCAAGGCAGAAGGGAGTGGGAAAGAAGAAATGAGGGCCTACTTAGGGAAGTCCTCTTGAAGGAGATACACTTTTACCAAGGCTCTGAAGGTGGGGAAGAGTGACCATCTATGGGATATGAAGCGGGAGAGAGTTTCAGGCCAGAGGGAGGTTGAGGGCAATGAAAGAGAGGTCATGGAGAAGTGTCTGAGTGTTTTAAAGCCTATGGGAAGGGACTCCCACTAGGTCATGCACTGTACTAAGGTACATCTTTACTTGGAGGTAGATCCAATATCAGATTATACACAGTCCCTGTCCCTCAATCCAAGGAGAAGAGAGTAAGGCACTGAAACACCATTTTACAGATGGGGAATAACAGAGGCACACAAAAGTGAAGTGACTTTCTCAAGGCCACATAGCAAATAAGTGACAGAACCCACCCTTACACCCAGACTACATCCAAATGCAAAATCACCACAGAATCAGAATGTGTCCACCATCCCTGCTGTACTATCTTGGAAGAGTCCAAGCACCCAACATAGCATTCCACCTCTCCTAAGCACCCAATAAATACCACTGGTTGATTGATTGAATGGACCCACCTGTTCTGACGGCCAGGCTGGGTCAGCAAAGGTGTTGAGAACTTCCTCCCGTGTCTTCCCTCCTCACCAGATTGCTTGCCACAAAGGTGTCTCTGAGGACCCTTGTGTGGGTAGCAATCAATCAATCCATCAAGGACATTCACGGAACACTTACTATGTGCAGAGCACTGCATTAAGCATTTGGGAGAGTGCCAAAAAACTTAAATAGTGGGCACATTCCCTGCCTACAGTGAGCTCAAATTCTAGAGGTAGCAACCTGAGGTGGTCTTCCTCAGATGATTACAACACCCTCTTTAGAAATAGAGGACGTCCCCACTAGGGGTCGGGGGTGGATTTCTGCTAACGGCTCCCTTTGTTGTTTTTTGGTTTTTTGTTTTTCTAATGGTATTTGTTAAGCACTTACTATGGGTCAAAACCGTTTCTAAGCACTGGGGTAAATATGAGTTACTTAGGTTGGACACAGTTCCTGTCCTGCATTGGGCTCACAGACTAAGTAGGAAGGAGAATGGGAGAACTGAAGCACAGAGAAGTTAAGTGATTTCCCCAAGGCCGCCCAGCAAATAAAAATAAAACCAACATGAGACTTTGTGTTGGCCCAGTGCTCTCGGGTCTGGCGATCGCCCCTATCTCAGACCTCTGCTGGGGAGTGGGGATTGGATTCTCGAGGCAACTGGAAACTTACAGAGCAGATGGGAGAGCTCTGGCTGTGGCAGCCCAGACTGGGGTCCCCCTGCCGTGGGACTCACCTCTGGCTTTACCCTCACACTCTTTGATTTGGTCAGCCTGGGTGCCTCCCTCCCTAACTTCCCGAAAGGTCCTGCCTCCCTCTTCCCCAGCCACACCGCCCCTCAACCCCCACCCCCCCGTTTGCCAGATTGGAGGATTTACTAATTCAAAGTTTAAGAAGATCAAAAATTACCAATAAAAATCTTTCAAGATTTCACCTGAATAATGTTCCATAGAGCAGACTGTGCCCACCCTAGTGTGGACCCTTTCATAGAGAAGCAGTGTGGCTCATTGGAAAGAACCCAGGTTTGGGAGTCAGAGGTCATGGGTTCGAATTCCAGCTCTGCCACTTGTCAGCTGTGTGACTGTGGGCAAGTCACTTAACTTCTCTGAGCCTCAGTTACCTCATCTGTAAAATGAGGATCAAGACTGTGAGCCTCACAAGGGACACCCTAATTACCTTGCATCTACCCCAGTGCTTAGAACAGTGCTCTGCACATAGTAAGTGCTTAGCAAATACCAACATTATTATTGTTATTATTATTCCCAAACGACCTTGATACCTGATCATTAAAGTTGAGCAGTGGAAAAACAGTGGGAGCTGGGAAAATATTGACCCAACCTCCTCCCTAACATACATTTTTTTTTTAGCTTGATGATTCACTTAAACTTTTTCAGCCTTCATTTTGCCTGACTTTAAAATTGAGGCTGGGCCTTGTGTATTTTGGAGAAAAGTGCTCTGTCCGGCTAAGAGAACACCATTCGGCTGAACCCCGATTTACATTCACTCCCCAGAGCTGTGACATGTGACTCTTTGGGGGGAGTGCTCCTGCGAGAGCCTCAGTGATAAAACAGTGAAAAAGGACTAAAGAGAAGTTACCCATAACTTGTCAAAGGTTTAGAGGGTTCTGAGTAAAACAACGATGTTTTCAACAACGTGTTCCTGAAAGGATAAGTTCAGATCATCTAATTTCCTTTGAGAACAATGTGTAACCTCATATTACCCTTTGTTGATCTATGCTTCAAGATCCTTTCATTGCTTTTTGAGAAGCAGCATGGCACAGTGGCTTAGCCAAAAAGAGAGAGTGGGAGGTGCGCAAAGACAAAAGGCGAGAAAGCAAGAGACAGAAGGGGTAATAAACAGAGGCGCAAAAAGGGAAAGGACAGAAAGTGAAAGACAAAGGTTGTGTGATCTTGGGCAAGTCACTTCACATCTCTGTGACTCAGTTATCTCTTCTGTAAAATAGGGATTGAGACTATGAGCCCCATGTGGGACATGGACTGTGTCCAACACGATTAGTTTAGATCAACCCCAGTGCTTAGTATGGTACCTGGCACTTAGTAAGCTCTTACTAAAAAAAAATTCTTGAAATCCTGACCTTGGGAATGTGAACACACTTCTTTGTAGACCTCTGGAGGACAGAGTCTACCATACATACAGTGCATTTATCCTGCTGTGTGGGTGATGTTTTATTTCTTTTTTTTGGCCCAGGCAGATGGCCTGAGCTAAAGCCAGAACTCAGAAATTCCTAATCCTCATACAGCTTTTCATCTCACTTTCCCATGAGATGTTTCTTCAGGCTTCTGGTTCTTAATCTGATCCCCACTGTTATTTTTTAGTTGTTGTTCTGTGAGATGTTGAGTGAGTTCCGTGTGAGCTTGGGTCTATGTCCAACCCAATTACCTTGTCTCTACCCCAGTGCTTAGAAAAGTGCTTGGCATGTAGTAAGCATTCCACAAGTACCATTGTAGTAATAATAATAATAAAATAGTTCCCCTCAATAAATCAGTGGTATTTATTGAGTGTTTAATGTGTACAGAGCACCGTACTAAGAGCTTAAAAAAGTACAGTAGACACACCAAAAGGTTCTGCACAGATTTCTAATAGTAGTTCTGTTCCTTTCCTATTTAGTTTTCATGGATACCATGAGGGCAAACAAGATGGCATTTTAAAAGTAATTTATCCATCTCTAAAGGCTTACTGAAGCCCAGCCACAAATATTATGGCATAACAATGGACTGGAGGGAGATAGCAGCAGCAGTACTTTCAGTAGTAGTTTCCCACTACAACCCAGTCTGCACATTTCACTCCGAAGCAGCATGGCATAGTGGGTAGACCATGGGCCTGGGAGTCAGAAGGTCATGGGTTCTAATCCTGACTTTGCCACTTCTCTGCTCTGTGACCTTGAGCAAGTTGCTTCACTTCTCTGTGCCACAGTTACCTCATCTGTAAAATGGAGATTGATACTGTGAGCTCCATGAGGAATAGGGACTGGTCCAACCTGATTTGCTTTTAACCATCTCAGTGCTTAGTACAGTGCCCGGCACATAGGTAAGCATTTAACAAATCCACAATTATTATTACTACCAACCTATTCACTGTAGCTCCATCTCATCAGTCTCACCACTGACCCCTTGCCCACATCCTCCCTCTGATCTGGATCTCCCTTCCCCTTCATACATGACCTTCAAAGCTTTATTGCATTTACATCTCCAAGAGGCTTTCCCCATCTAAGCCCTCATTTCCCCTACTGCCTTTCCCTTCTGTGTCATCTATGCAGTCGGATCTTTACCTTTTAAGCACTTTTCATTCATTCATTCATCCAGACATATTTATTGATTGCTTACAATGTGCAGAGCACTATACTAAGTGCTTGGGAGAGTACAATACAACAATAAATGGACATATTCCCTGCCCACATTCCCAGTTTAGGGAGAGGGAAGACAGACATCAATACAAATAAATTACAGATATGTACAGAAGTGCTGTGGGGTTGGGAGGGGGAAGAACAAAGGGAGCAAGTCAGGGCAATGCAGAAGGGAGTGGGAGAAGAGGAAAGGGCTGCTTAGTCTGGGAAGGCCTCTTAGAGGAGATGTGCCTTCAGTAAGGCTTTGAAGGTGGGGAGAATAATTGTCTGTCGGATTTGAGGAGGAAAGGCGTTCCAGGCCAGAGGCAGGACGTGGGCTAGGGATCGGCGGCTATCTGCCCTACCCTCAGCCTCACAACACAGTACATATCCATAATTTATTTTAATGTCTGTTCCTCGCTCTAGACTGCATGCTCCTTGTGGGTAGGGAATGTGTCGGCTAATGTTGTTGTATTGTGTTTCCCAAGTGCTTATTAACAGTAAGGACTCAACATATACCACTGATTGATAGACTGACTGATGGACAGACTAGCTTGCTATGTCACAATAGGGGATGGGATGCTAGTTTCAGGAAGAGGCTGTAGAAAGATCCCATTTCTAAGGGGAAGAATCATAAACGGTGCAGAGCACTGCAAATAAAATATCCAACAGATGAGCAAAGAATGATCTTTATGAGTTTACAGCCTGGAAGGAAATACTGGACACACATGGATCTTTTCAGATGCACCTGCACACATGGATGGGTACAATTTCACATCAATGAGATAATCTCCAAACTCTGAGGGTAGCTATATGTACATGTATTCACTCTTTAAAAAAAAGATTCGGTAAAAATTCAAGATATCATTTCTTCATACAGAAAAGGCTAGCGGCCAATGTGGCAGTGAGTGAGAAGGCTTGTGTGAACAGTAATGGGAACTAGAAGTGTCCCCTGAAAAAATACACCGGCCCAGTTGAATTTCTCCACTGAGCACCGAACAGGAAAAAAGATGGCAGCAGTGCTTTCACATTGTACAGCTGATAGTGAATGGGTGAAAGGATCTTCTGTTAGAATGAAATTCACACTCTGAATGCCATCTCCATCCACAAAGTCTACCCAGTGCATATTAGTAAGTGAATCAAATGGCGAGCCAGGAGGTGACAAGGAGGGTTTTCCAGCTTTAAGAGAAGTGTTGCAGACTGGTGGAGAAATCAGCAGAACTCCAAGAAGGGTTTAGACTCTAAATCATATGCCAACCAAATGCCATCCAAGTCTGTTTCCAAATGACAGCATTCACACTATACACCCAGAGAATTTGTTTATGGTAAATTCAATTTAAAATGACTGCAATTTCAGCAGCAGGTGCTAAAATTGTTTGCTATCATCTTGCTCCCCTCATTCACCAGGCAGCCCAAATTTGCAATCTGCCCACATACATCAATCCCTAATCTCTGTTCACAGCACGATTAAATTCTCAGATCACCACATATATTTTATGAGGGTGCATGCATATATCCTCTCTCGCTTCGAACTCCAGGAGCACAGAGAAAAATCACACTGTACTTGATCTCCGGATGACCTCAAACAAAAGTCACTGGGAAATAGCCCCTCTTTCATTTCAGCCAGTCTGGAATCAGCTGTTCCAGCAAACTGCATGTGTGCTCAGGGTGAACACAATGGCAATAATGGATAGGGTCCATTTTTCTAAGGAACCCAAGAGGACTCAAAAAACGCACCCAACCAAAAAGAAAAACAATGCTAATTTTGGAATAAAGTTGTAACTGGGCATTTACCATCTGATCAGCCATTTTGACTCCTTTTAATTTCAGTGAACCTTCAATTTTGGCTCATGTAGCTTAGTACTTTTTCTGAACCAGGGTATATCATGACCATCGTGGAGTTTGTCTTGTCTTATGCTTTCGAGTAGTCCAAACCATAGCGACTCCTTGGACACCTCTCTCCCAGATTTCGCCACCATCTGTAATCGATCTGGTAGTGTATCCATAGAATTTTGTTGGTAAAAATATGGAAGTGATTTACCATTGCCTTCTTCCATGCAGTAAACCTTAGTCTCAGCCCTCAACTTTCTCTCATGCTGCTGCTGCCCAGCATAAGAGAATTTTGTAGCAAATTGTCTTCCACTCACTAGCCACTGTCCAAGCTAGGAATGGAATGGGTATGCTTCTGCTTGATTCTTCCTCTCATTGCCAAGACTGGTAGAGCACTAAAAAACTCTCCAGGTGTGATCCTGGAGTTAATGCACCTCAAATCAAATAAATGTGATCTGATGAATGGGACTCATTCCTGGGAACCCTGGTTTATTAAATTGTGAGTTCCTTAGTGAAAGGATCATGTCTAGTCTTTCACTTGTATCTCAAATGCCAAATTCAATGCTATATGTGGTTTGTGGGAACTCAGTAAAGATTTGTTAACTGATTGTATGACCCTTAGGTTACCATTTTGACACTGACCCTGATCTGATCTACTGGTCTTGAGTCCTTTTTCATTTCCTTCAATCAATAAATCAATCAACTAAGCAATCATATTGTTTGAGTGCTTGCTGTGTGCAGAGCACCATACTAAGTGCTTGGGAGAGTACAATATGGCAGAGTTGGTAGTCACATTCCCTACCTAGAACGAGCTTGCAGACTAGAGGGGAAGACAGGAGTTAATATGAATAAATGAATTACTGATATGTACATAAGTGCTGTATCCCTCTCAGAGTCACACTTGGAGAGTTTCCAGTACAACACCATTCTCGACTATGGGAAGGAGAGTCAAGCAGAGGCCTACCCATTCCATTCCTAGCTTGGGCAGTGGTGAACAAGTGGAAGGCAATCTGCTACAAGACAAAACTCATCTGTGCTAGGCAGTAGCAGCATGGAAGAGAGTCGAGGGTGTAGACTCAAGTTTACTGTGCAGAAGGAGGTAATGGTATACCACTTTCACATTTTTACCAATAAAATTCTATGGATCCACTACCAGAATGATTGCAGATGGAGAGAGGAGCGTTCTGGGAGAGATGTGTCCGTGGTGTCGCTATGGGTCGGAAACGACTCGACAACATAAGACAAGACATAAGTGCTGTGGGCTGAGGGAGAGGTGAAGAAAGGATGCAAATCCAAGTCCAAAGGTGATGCAGAAGGGAGTGGAAGAAGAAGAAATGAGGGCTTATATGGGGAAGGCCACTTGGAGATGTGCTTTTAATAAAGGATTGAAGGTGAGGAGGTTGATCATCTGTCAAATATGAAGAGGGAGGGAGTTCCAGGCCAGAGGCAGGCGGTGAGCAAGAGGTCGGCCACAAAGACAAAACCGAGGTACAGTAAGTAGGTTGGCATTATAGAAGCGAGGTGTGCAGGCTGGGTTGTAGTAGGAAATCATGGAGGCAAGTTAGGAGGGGGCAAAGCAATTGGGTGCTTTAAAGCCAATAGTGAGATGTTTCAGTTTAATGCGGAGGTCGATGGGCAACCACTGGAGGTTCTTGAGGAGTGGGGAAGCATGGACCAAAAATTTCTGTAGAAAAATAACCTGGCAAAATGGTAAAATAGAGTCTTCCCTATGTATAAGAAGAAGATTGGTACTTTACTGGTGGAATTTCGAAGTTAATTTACTGTTTGTAAAAGACTGAATTCCGTTCACTCATCAAAGTCTGTTTTCAAGAGTGACTAAATGGAAAAAGACAGAGAAGAGGCAAAGATGATACCAAGGTCACAAGCTTCTGGACCAGAGAGGTTGATGGTGTTATCAACTATGATGGGCGGCAGAGTAGTTTTAGGAGGCGTTCCATTTAGATGAATGAAAAGTGACTGCAGGATATCCATGATGTGTTATTTCTTCCAGGAAAGGGTTGCTCTGCATAAATAATCAATATAAATGTATAATCAATTCTTTTTACATATTCTGATTACATCTGATGTATGAATCAGCAAGCATGTTACTTGAAAATAGATTTTGTTCTTGAGTACTTTACATAAATACTCTCAGAGTTTGCTCTATCCATATGTGTATATACACATAAATCTTTTGTTTGAAGACTATCTTTGTGTCTGTCTTTTTCTCTCCCTCTCTTTTTTTCATTCTCTTTACCCAAGACCCTCTAGTTTAAACAGAATATCTCAGCTTTTGACTGATAGAGATTGGATCTTTTTTGAGTTTGGGGTTACTAGAAATGATTCTTCAGTTAGCTATTTAAATGAGTCGTACTGAAGATGCCGAAGGAGATGGAAAACCAGTTACCGGCTGTTTCAACCTGGTATGATTTGAATTGTGAGGATATTTAGAACTCAGCATAAAAACGTGATGTTTGAAGTAGTATTGTGTACAGATTAATCTCCAATATTAGAAAAGAGAAGATTTTCCTTTCATACAACAACAGTTCAGTAAATTTTGTTTAGCTGGCATAGGATACAGTTAATTACGGCAATTTATCAAACTGGCATAAGGTAGGATTCACACACAAGGAGGATTTTTCCTACAGTTGAAATCCTTAGTTTTATATGAGCTAGGGCTAGTGCTAATTGAATTTTCACTTGGATAGATAAAATCTTTAACAACTCCAGAATAACTAAATGCTCTTTGTTCAGTGATGTGGATCGGAATGATTTACAACACCTTTCACACAATCATGCTAATTTTGCTTGCATATGATTAATTAAAACAATATGTTCGTTCTTCATAAAATGAAATTAGTGCACCCAAGGAGGCACTTTTATTGCAAACTTTTGTCTTTGGGACAGAGGCAAGTAAATATCATCTGAGTCATAAGGAAGCAGAACAATTAGAGCCTAGGCTAGGGGGACAGACTGGGTAAAGTCTGTCCACTTCCCCCTGCAAATCTACAAGATGGGACTGATTCCATGGAGAATTGTACAGGTGGAAGAATTTGAAGACAAGCCGTTTCCTAGAATTTTTTCAGATGGTTCATTCCTTCTTTTTCTTTTCCTTCTAACCCCATTCTCCTATCCTCAGCCCAAAATCAGTTGTGTTAAGGCCTGCTAAGTCAAGCACTATTTAGTTGCATAGCTTTCAATCAATCAATGGTATATATTGAGCACTTACTGCTTGCAAAGCACTGTGCTAAGCACTTGGGGGAGTACAATATAACAGAGTTGGTAGACACATTCCCTGCTCACAGTGAGCTTACTTTCTAGATAAATATGGTCAGGATGCTATAGTCATGGTAATAAATAATAATAGTAATGATGTTAAGAATACTGTCATTGTGGTATTTATTAAGGTGACAAGTACCGAGGTAGATACAAAATATTCTGGACATGTACCTGGGCCACAGGAAGCTCACTGTCTAAGCGGTAAGGAGAGCGAGTATTAACAGAGGACACTGAGGCCTAGAGAAGTAAAATGACATGTCCAAGATCACACAGCAGGCCAGTGGCCTAACTCTGGACTGGAACCTTGGTCACTTGATTCCCAGTCCTGAAGTCTTTCCCCTAGGCCTTACTACCTCAATATTTTCCTAACATGTCAGGGGTTCCTGGTGACTCCTTTACTCTTGTAGTCTCTCAGGCCTAAAATCTAAAAATGATCATGCCAGTGACAGGATTTCCATCCCATGAGATCCTTCACCTACTAACCTCATTTAAAGCAAGAAAAGTACATCTGCCTTTCCAGTCGCTGAGCTGCTTATACTCAACATAGGCCTAATTGCATGTGCTTTGAACAAGGTGGCAAAGTAATCCGACCTCTCTTGTATAAGAAATAGGAACTAATTCCACAAGCAGCATGGTCTAGTGGGTAGAGCATGGGGTGGAGAGTCAGAAGAATCTGGGTTCTAATCTCAGCTCAGCCTACGTGACCTTGGGCAAGTCACTTCACTTTGTGCCTTAGTTACCTCATCTTTAAAAATAGGGATTAAGACTGTGAGTCCCATGTGGGACATGGACTGTGTCCAACCTGAACAACTTGTATCTACCCCAGCCCTTAGTATAGGGCCTGGCACATAGTAAGCACTTAACAAATACCATGAAACAGAAGAAAAATCCCAAGGAAAAGTGATGCTGCTTCAAATCAACCATGGAAATACTACATACTTTTTAAGGTAAGCTTAGGCCTGGCCTATTGAGGGATATTATGAATGGGTCTCTGCCCAGGAGATATTGATCAAAATAAAACAAGGCTTCCCTGAAAAAGGAAATGCTAGCAATGTTTCAATATGGTTTCCTTGTCATAAACTCATTTCTGAACTGTCTTTGTATTTCTAAATCCACTCACATATCTGAGGTTCTTATTTTGCCATCTTCCTACTCAGGAGTCCACCCAAATCTGAAGGGACTGGTTTGCACGCCCTTCTGAGAAGTAGCCAGGCTTGTGGAAAGAGCACAGACTTGAGGGACAGGAGATCTGGGTTCTAATCCAGGGTCCAGAACTTGCTTGAGACCCCAGTTTCCTCATCTGGAAAATGGGAATTGAATAACAGTTCTCCATCCCCCTCACTTTCTGAGCCCCATGTGGGACAGGAGCTGTGTTTAATCTGATTATCCTGTATCTACCACAGTGCTTGGCACATAATAAATGCATATACTGTCATTACTCTAGATAATAATAAGAGTAATAATTGTGATATTTGTTAAGCACTTATTATGTGGTTTTGCCTTTTTCATTATATTTGGAAACTCCCCTCCTCCTCTCCATGAACAAATGCTGACCTCCAGCTCCCAAAAGTAGGAAGATGCAACTCTGTTTACCAAAGACGGATGAAGAAAGATTTCAAGTTTAGGTGCCTGACCTCCTTTCTCTCTTCCTCCTCCCAGCGCCCTTTCCCACAAGACGCTGTAGCTGTTTACCCGCAGACTTCTGCTGGCAAAACCAAAGGAAAGAATTTGTTGGTTAATGATCCTTGGGCCAAGGAACTCATTTATCATTTCCTTCAGAACACTGAGGAAGAGATGTGATACACTATCCCTTCAAATGAAGCCAAGCATCCTGGATTTATACCAACCCACTCTCTCTGAGTCTCTTTCCCTGTCATTGCATTTACCTTGTGGTGGTTTTTTTTGAACAGAGGAAATAAGGTTATGTTTCCCTCCCTGTTCTACTCTTAGTGTATTGACTAATTATAACAATTATGGTATTTGTTAAATCGCTTAACATGTGCCAGGTATTGCACTAGAGTGGATACAAGCAATTTGGATTCGACACAGTCCCAGTCCCACATGGAACTCACAGTATCAATCCCCAGCAGCATGGCTTAGTGGGTAGAGCATGGGCCTGGGAGTCAGAAGGTCATGGGTTTTAATCCTAGCTCCAAGACTTATCTGCTGTGTGACTTTGTCACTTTACTTCTCTATACCTCAGTTATCTCACCTGAAAAATGAGGATTGAGACGGTGAGCCCCATGTGGAACGGGGACTGTGTCCAACCTGATTTTTTTGTATCTACCCCAGCACTTAGTATAGTGCCTTGCACATAGTAAGTGCTTAACAAATACCATAATTATTATTATTTTACAGATGAGGCAACTGAGGCAGAAAAAAGTAAAGCAACTTGCCCAAGGTCATACGGCAGACAAGTGGCAAAGCCAGGATTAGAACTCATGACCTTCTGACTCCCAGGCCCATGCTCTATCCACTAGGCCATGCTACTTCTTTACTAGAACCCCTCTGTGAGAGAGAGAGAAAATGACAGGCACTATCCACCTGAGCGCAATGATAGCTCGAGAGCCAAAGACAGCAAGTACCCCTGAAAGCTCAGCTTCCTTTTGTTTTCTTTGCTTGAAATCAGGTAATCTTTGATATCTGAGATTAAAACATCAGGACAACAGCCCTCCCAGGAAACCTGAAGGGTCTAAGCTATTCGTTTTCACTCCTGCACTTTCTAACTCTGAAGACTGAAGGGACATTGGGCTAGAAGAAAAGGCACCACTCAATTCCTCTAAATTAGAAGGGTGACAAATGTAGTGCAAGCCTTTATCCCGATGGCAGATAAATCCCAAATGAGCCTCCCTGGAGCCTAAAGAGGCAGCAGAGGGACCCTCTTCCAGTGTCCTGCAGGGAGATTTCATTGTGCAGTTGTCATTAACACTAATGGCAATCCTGCTGTCAGCTGAGTCCCCCACATATGCCCCTGAGCGTCTCCCTCCTCCACATTCCCTTTCACTTCACGCATGGCTGGAGAGAGCAGATAGCACCAGTCACTGACTTGGAGAGCTTTACAACCATTTCAGGTCACAGCATCCTCCTGTCCTTGCCAGAGACCCTCAGGCCCTCATCCTTGAAAGGCACCTGAGCTACTACTGCAACAGGTTTCCCCTAACCCTCAAAAAACAGGGAAGGGAAGAAAATGAGAGAGGACATGGTAATAATTATAACTGTGGTATTTGTTAATCAATCAACCAATGTAATTATTGAGCACATACTGTGTGCAGAGCACTGTATTAAGCACTTTGGAGAGTACAATAAAACAATGAACAGAGGTAGTCGTTGCCCACAATGAGTTTAAGTCTAGGGGGGAGGCAGACATTAATATAAACAAATAAATTACAGGTATTGTACATAAGAATAATAATGTTGGTATTTGTTAAGCTCTTACTATGTGCAGAGCACTGTTCTAAGCGCTGGGGTAGATACAGGATGATCAGGTTGTCCCACATGGGGCTCACAGTCTTAATCCCCATTTTACAGATGAGGTAACTGAGGCACAGAGAAGTTAAGTGACTTGCCCACAGTTTCACAACTGATAAGTGGCAGAGTGGGATTCGAACCCATGCCCTTTGACTCCCAAGCCTGTGCTCTTTCCACTGATCCACGCTGTGGGCTTGGGAAGGGGGTGATGAATAAAGGGAGCATGTCAAGGAGATGCAGAAGGGAGTGGGAGAAGAGGAAAGGAGGGCTTAGTCAGGGAACGTATCTTAGAGGAGATGTGCTTTCAATAAGGATTTGAAGTGGAGGAAAGTAATTATTTTTCAGATGTGAGGAGGAAGGGTGGTCCAGGCCAGAGGCAGGACATGGGTGAAGGGCTGGCAGAGAGATAGACAAGATCAAAGTACAGTGAGAAAGCTAGCGTTAGAGGAGCGAAACGTGTAGGATGGGTTGTAGTAGGAGAGTAGCAAGGTGAGGTAGGAGAGGGCAATGTGATTGAGTGTTTTGAAGCCAATGATGAGGAGTTTTTGCTTGACGTGGAGGTGGATGGGCAATACTACCATCTCTGTTATATTGTACTCTCCCAAGCAGTTAGTACTTGGCTTAGTGGAAAGAGCCCGGGTTTTGGAGTCAGAGGTCATGGGTTCGAATCCCAGCTCTGCCACTTGTTAGCTGTGCCTTCTCTCTGACCTCCCCTCCTCCTCTCTCGCCCCGCTCCGGTCTATTCTTCACTCCGCTGCCCGGCTCATCTTCCTGCAGAAACGATCTGGGCATGTCACTCCCCTTCTTAAACAACTCCAGTGGTTGCCTATCGACCTCCGCTCCAAACAAAAACTCCTCACTCTAGGCTTTGAGGCTCTCCATCACCTTGCCCCTTCCTACCTCTCCTCCCTTCTCTCTTTCTACCGCCCACCCCGCACGCTCCGCTCCTCTGCCGCCCACCTCCTCACCGTCCCTCGGTCTCGCCTATCCCGCCGTCGACCCCTGGGTCACGTCCTCCCGCGGTCCTGGAACACCCTCCCTCCTCACCTCCGCCAAACTGATTCTCTTTCCCTCTTCAAAACCTTACTTAAAAATCACCTCCTCCAAGAGGCGTTCCCAGACCGAGCTCCTCTTCCCCCTCTACTCCCTCTGCCATCCCCCCTTTACCTCTCCGCAGCTAAAGCCTCATTTTCCCCTTTTCCCTCTGCTCCTCCACCTCTCCCTTCCCATCCCCACAGCACTGTACTTGTCCGCTCAACTGTATATATTTTCGTTACCCTATTTATTTTGTTAATGAATTGTACATCGCCTTGATTCTATTTAGTTGCCATCGGTTTTTACGAGATGTTCTTCCCCTTGACGCTGTTTAGTGCCATTGTTCTTGTCTGTCCGTCTCCCCCGATTAGACTGTAAGCCCGTCAAACGGCAGGGACTGTCTCTATCTGTTGCCGACTTGTTCATCCCAAGCGCTTAGTACAGTGCTCTGCACACAGTAAGCGCTCAATAAATACTATTGAATGAATGAATGAATGAATGAATGAACAGAGAGCGAGCTGGAGGTTATTTTCCTTGAGTGGTGAGAGAGGGGAAGAGGTTTGTGTGGAGAAATGGAGAGGGGAAATCTCTGTGCAGGTCCTGCACAGAAAATTTTTTGTTTTCAAGAAGATATTTGCATGAATGCAGGTCTGCATTTTCTTCCTCTCTTGTTTTTAGTAGGGTTCTTTTTGCTTTATCTTGGTTGGTGTTATCACTTTTTCCTATTTCTAAATGCAAACCTCCACTGAATTTTTATCATATTTGTGGGGGGAAAAAAGACTCCAGCAGTGTCTCATGTAATAATGGTTCAAGAAATGCTGCAGGGATCTTAGATAATTTTTCTGTTCCATGGTCAAAGATTGCAGCCACTCTCCTCCACCCTACCATCTCACAGTGGGTGCTCGTTGGCTCTACGGGAACTGGGGGAAAATGGGCCAACCACCCCTGTCACTGAAAAATCCACTCGACTATACGCCCTGCTAGCAGTAAATCATTCTTCCCAATCAATCTTATGGAAACAACTGGCTGAAAAGGCAGTTTGCTGTTCCACTACTCCTCTTGGTTTCTGAGGAGTTCAGAGATGCATCTTTCACCTAACAATACATAGACTCTCCTTCAGCACTTGTACAGAACCAAGTAGTCTTGGTTCAGGACTACATGCCTGGCACATAGTAAGTGCTTAACAAATACCACAGTCATTATTGTGTTTATTAATACTGAATTGTGTCTAACCCAATTCGCCTGTATCCACCACAGCGCTTAGTACACAGTGGTTGGCATATTCATTCATTCATTCAATAGTATTTATTGAGCACTTACTATGTGCAGAGCACTGTACTAAGTGCTTGGAATGTACCAATCGGTAACAGATAGAGACAGTCCCTGGCCTTTGACGGGCTTACAGTCTAATCAATAATCAATAATATAGTAAGTGCTTAACAAATATCACAAATATTATTATTATTGGGCTAATCCTTCAGTTCTGGTCTTGAAATGGACCCATACCTACTGTCATCATCTTTGCCATGGGAAGGGCTGAATTGCTCCCTTTTTTCTCTCTCCACCCCCGCCCCACAGCACTTATATACATAACTGTAATTTATTTATTTATATTAATGTCTGTCTCCCTTCCTCTAGACTGTGAGCTCATCATGGGTAGGGAATGTGTCTGTTTATTTCTGTATTGTACTTTCCCAAGCACTTAGTATTTATCGAGTAAGTGCTTGATAAATATGATTGATTGAATGAATGAATGAATGAATGTACAGAGAGATACAGTTAGGAGACTGACTTCAGAGTTGCAGAGTGTGAGCTGGGGTGTAGAAGGAGAAAAAAGAAAGAGAAGAAGGAAACAGCTGGTGGAATGCCTTGAATACAAAACTCACTTCATCTAATGTGGAGAATCAATTGGTCAATCAATCAATGGTACTTATTGAGCACTTACTATCTGCAGAGCAATACAGTTGAGTTAACAGACACACTTTCTGCCCATTATGAGCTTACGGTCTAGAGGGAGAGAAATATCAGGTCCCCAAGACCAGGGGCTATCAATCAATCAGTGGTATATATATTAAGTGCTAACTGTGTGCAGAGCTCCATATTAAGCACTCGGGAAAGTATACTGAAATAGAAATGGTAGACATGTTCCCTGCCCACAAGGAGCTTACGATCCAGAGGGGGAGACAGAAAATGAAATAAATTTCTGGTCCAAGAAATGTCAGAGTCTAATGATATGTACATAAGTGCTGTGAGCCTGTGGGGTGAGGTGAATATCAAAGTCCTTAGGGGTAAGGGCTATTACTTTGGCTTTAGTGGCTCAGTGGAAAGAGCACGGGCTTGGGAGTCAGAGGTCATGGGTTCGAATCCCCACTCTGGCCATCAGCTGTGTGACTGTGGGCAAGTCACTTAACTTCTCTGTGCCTCGGTTACCTCATCTGTAGAATGGGGATTAAGACTGTGAGCCTCATGTGGGACAACCTGATTACCCTGTATCTACCCCAGCACTTAGAACAGTGATCTGCACATAGTAAGCACTTAACAAATACCAACATTATTATTACTCTTTACACTATCTTGAGAATAGCAAATACTACTTTATTTTGAAACTTGTAAATGGAAGAGAAAATAGAAAGCTTCTAAATGCTATCCTCATAAATTTGACAGCCAATTAAAAAAAATGTTCTGAACTACAATTTGAACTATGGAAGCAATCTCTACTTGCCACTGACCTTTCAGATTTTGCCATGTGAGAGAAGTCCACAGCTTCCTTCCAATTCTGGTAAAGATAAAGGGAGAACTTCTAAGCAGCAGCTAATTGAGTGTTTACTATGTGCAGAGCACGGTACTAAGCACTTGGGAGAGTATAGTGCAACAGAGTTGGTTGATATCCCTACCCACAACGAGCTTACAGTCTAGAACAGTAACTACCTAGAGGACTGCCAATTTGCCCTAAATAATAGTGTGCCCTTTCGAGGATTGTGGAAGAAATCCCAACTTTCCTTTTAAAAACATCTAAACCTTTGATACAAAACTGAAATCAATCCAAAAGGTGTATTTATGGAGGAGATTGCATCTTGGCAGTGTGCAATGGACTTTTCTCAGGTCTTTTCAAGATTTTGAAACATTGGTGGTATATATGGATTTTACCGAGGTAAAGATCAACTATGTATTATCATTATTTTATCATTATTATTCAGGAAGGGGGCTGGAACGTGCAAAGTGAGATTAGATAATATTTGTCTGAAGACTGAGGAATGGTGATTTTTTTCTGGGGACCTGGATTGATGTAAAATCCACTTCTCCTTACCCGTTCCTTTGGACTCTAATCCCAGTGATTTCAGAAAGTGTTTTACCTGCTATGTGTGTCACTGCTACCTCTAGTGCTCAGAATTTTCTGCTTCTGTAGATTAATTTGATGACTGAATTAAAATAATAATTGCCTAATTTCCACAAACTGATGTATCAGGACGTACTTCTCTCAAGAGGTGCAGGGAGGAGGGGTAGGTGTGGGAAATGCGAGGGAAAGGAGGGGAAATGTGGCAATGTTAGCTATAGAATTTAGGCTAATTTAATTAAGTTTTGATGAAAAGTGCTCAATTTCACATAGTTTCTGCCTGCTTCTCCAGCTACTCGCATTCCCCCCCAGTTACTGATTTCTCTCCATTTTCCCCTTTTGATAGAAGACTATAAAGAAATTAAGTGGTAAGGTCACCTTCAGAGAGAAGGTTTTTGTCACTGGAATAAATATGAGAAATGTATGATTCCCCAGAATCCTATGTTCTGTATTTCTGACATGGTTAACAGCTGAGATCACAGTTCAGCCCCTGGAAACCAATCAACCTTTCAAAGGATCTAAATTTAAAAAGTCATTCTGTCAGACAGAAGCTAAAAGCATAACGGGGGCCTGTCAGAGGGTGTAGCCATTACTAAAGTGTTTCCAAAGCTGGATTCTTGGAGTTTGCCTATTTTGCCTT